>NC_045429.1:408549918-408857293 GCF_902635505.1 Sarcophilus harrisii | reverse complement strand
GTTTTTTTTTTTTTTTTTTTTTTGTGTGTGTGTGTGTGTGTGTGTGTGTGTGTGTGTGTGTGTGTTTTTGTTTGCTATGACAAAAAATGAATTAAATATTTATTCAAAATATGATTTTTTTGCATAAATATGACCTTTCATTCCACTCTTCACCTCTTTAAAGATCTGTCAGTGAAATCACTGGGCTAAGAGGTAGAGACAATATCATGGCTTTTTCTGGTATATACCCATTTCCCCGCTAGAATTAATGAACTAATTTACAACACTAATTTACATTAGTGTGCTTATTTTACTGCAACTCCTCCAGTATCAATGATTTCAAACATTTTATGTCTGCCAAATTTTTTGATAGTGGGATAAAACCTCAGGATTATTTTAATTTGAATTTCTCCTATTATTAGAAATTTAGAAGGATCTTTTACCTGAATGTTAATAGTTTGCAATCTTTAGAAAATTGTCTTATCCAGAAAAATGACCAGATTTTAACCAGATTTTTACTTTATCTCCTTTTAAAGGACAAACCCAGTGTAAAACAAAAAAAAAAAGTCATTTGAGAAACTTTACAGACAAGAGTGATGGAATTTATTTACAGTATAGCCTTACAAATAACAAAAAGGAGTAGAGAATGAACTGAGTCTTCAGAAAGTACATGTGACATTCAACTAAATCAGCTTACAGTAAGAACGTCATAAAACTAGACAACAGATGGACATGAAATGGAAATTTGCTGGCATTTCAGTGGCAATTTTTATTCTCATTACTGATAATAATCAAACCACCACATTTGGACTCTCTTACCTCAGCTCTAAATAAAAGGGAATTGGAAGTTAAGATGACTGTAGGAAAATAAGTACTTGACCTACCCAAATATATAAAGAAGAAATCCATGTTTTTGGTGTCATTTTTTAAGGGTACTTGGGATTTGAGTACAAGGATACCTCAAATTTTGGCAGACTCCAAAAGAATAGAAAGAATATTATCATCAACAAGACCAACAATAAAAGGTAACCAAGAGAATATGTGACTCATGAATCTATTTGCTACCCTCTATAAGATATTTATGAGGTTGTATGCATCAAAGGCATACTAGATGAAAATGTGAGAAGGAAACAAGTAGATTCTTGAAAATAAACTTCCTTGCTTCAAAGGCATACTAGATGAAAATATGAGAAAGAAACAAGTAGATTCTTGAAAATAAACTTCCTTGCCAACTATATCTTCAATCACACAATTGATTGAAATGTGCAGAGGATATAATGTCCCTCAATGGTAATAACTAGTCTATTTTAAATATGCATTTGCTTTCATCAAGCAAAATGCATCTTCGGAAGTCATCTTCCAACATGATGTCTCAGGTGTATGTGTTAAGGTTGCATATGATTCAATAAAAAATGAAACCACAGAGATTGCTTTATTCTACAATACCCTGATTATCAGAATGAATGGAGACATAAAAAGGAACATATATGTGCATGTGTATGTAAATTCTTATTAAAATGTACACAATAAGGCCTGATATTACATGTCTCCAACACTGTTTAATTTACTCAGAATAAATTATATTTATGTTTTGGAGTATATCTGTTGAGATCAAGGCTTTTAAGAAATGTCAATTAAATCTTTTTCATGACCTAAAATTTTATTGATGTGGATATCTCCTCTACTGACCCAGATCTCAAACTCTTTACAATTTAATAGATGCTCTTCAAGAGTTTCAATGGTCAAAAAAGTGCCTGTAGCCAACTTAGGAATGAGGCTTTCTGAGTTTTTGTAAAGTTCTTCTTTGGACAACAAACATTCATTCTATCAATGGGTCACTGCCTTTTTCAAAAGTTTTTCAGTTTTATAGAATTGCTTCTTGTATTCCACAATAAGGAATCAAAGAAAAACTTTAGTGAAGGCTTTAAAACATGGAAGCACACAAGTGATGTATTTTTGGTGAAAGCTATATTAAAATCTATTTTTATATAAATCTCTATCTTTGTACCCTAAGGGAAGAAAATCTACATTATATTGAAATTCCTTGAGAGCAAAAGTAATATTTTGAATAATTTCATAGAGACCTTAGCACAATATTACAAACAGGCAAGAGCTTTAATACCTACGAACGAATGATCAAAATAACAGCAGTGATGTCAGTGATGATATTGAAATGTGATGAGGCACAGCATTCTGTATTAAATGCTTACATACAAAATTACCAGGTGCTGAGTGTTATGTAAATAAACTAGATGATAACTTGTCTTTCTAAGAAACTACCATTTAAAAATCCAGTGGCACATGTGTCCTTTAAAGCCCATATTTATATAATATTTTAGAATTCTGAAAAGTACTCTACATACATTATATGAGCAGATCCTCACAATAAAGTATTTAGGTGGTACAGTGACTGGAGCAGGGGCCTTTGAGTCAGGAAGAATTGAGTGATCTTAAGCAATTAACTTAACCATTTTGTGCCTCAGTTTCCTCATTTTTAAAATGGGGATAATTATAGTACCTACCTGCCAGGATTATTGAGAGGAAAAATACATTAGTACATAAATGCTAAACATTATTATTATCATTGTTATCTAAAACTCCCATGATGTGAAAAACATTGCTTTTCACATCATGGGAGTTTCACATCATTTAAATATGAGGAGTCTGAAGGTGACTTTCTCAGGATCAGCCATTGAATAAGTATCTGGGGTGGGATTTGAAGCCAAACTTTTGTAATGTTTTCTAAAACATTTCCATCTGACATGGTGGAAAGAGGATGGGATAGGAATTTAGGAGATCTGGCTTCTATGATGGATCTACTAAGTAGTAATGATATATATCTTAGCAATTTCAGTCTTTTTTCCTTATTTAAAAATGGCAGATGTTGACTTCAGGTGGACTTTAACAGTCTCTTTAGTTTTTTATAGCCTTATATGGTACATTGTCTTTCTTGATGTGCTTAAATGAGGGAAAGGGAGCAATTCCACTTGAAAAGTAAAGACTGGAACCTGCATAACTTGATTTTTGAGGAACTCCTCAGCAAAGTTTCCTCATACCACCAATCACAAGTGATTTCTCTTCTCATAATCCTTATGACTTCTCGTTAAATACTGTTTCTTGTTTATAGCACATTCCATTTGGTATGATAGCCTACTTAGACATATGCCATCTCCCCTAGTTGCTTGTAAACTCTGTGAAGGCCAAGACCAGGTTTTATTTGTCCTTGTATTTCCTTCTGGGCCTAGCAAAATTTCTTGAATCTTTTTGTTCTATTTGATTATTTCTGTTTCTATCCAGACTTATGATTTCACTGGTATATAGAACTCCCTGTAAGAAAATTTCCTGCAAATTATAATTTTAAAGAGTAACATGGGACATTAAAAAATTAAGTGTGCTGCTCAGAGTCAGCAAATACCAGAGATAAAACTTAAATCCAAATCTATCTAACTCTGAGGTTAGTCTTTACCTCCATTAATGATGTCTTCCCAAACATACTACATGTCTAATATAAGGTTGTTGAATTGTATTTTTTTAAGACATTTGGAGTTAAGTAACTTGCCCAGGGGCACATAGCTGGTGAATGTCTAGGCCAGATTTGGACTCAGGTTCTCCTGACTTCAAGGATGATGCTCTATCTACTTTGCTACTTAAATGCCCTTAAATTAATTTCAATTAAATCATCAGATATTGCTTATTTCTACTTGGACAAAGACTTGGAAATCCCACTTGCCAAGAAAATGACAAAGTCCTAATCAATGCAAGGCAATTAAAAAACAAAAATATAGTTTCCCCCCTTTTCTGTTTAGCAGAATTCAGCAAGATGAGTTAAAAAGAGAAATCTCATTCAAATAACTACAGAATAATAAAATATCCAGGACTCTATCTACCAAGGTACATTTGTGAATTATATGAATTCAAATTAAATACAGATTTTTTGTCAAAAGTAAAATCAAACTTAAATAATTATAGAAATATCAATTGCCAATAGTAGATCAATTAAAATAATACATATGTCAATAGTACCTAAATTAATTTATTTATTCAGTGTCATAATAATAAAACTATCATATTCATATTTTTTAGATATAGAAAAGTAATAGGGCAGCTAGATAGTAGAGTAGACAAAGCATAGGCCCAGGTGTTGAAGGTCTGAGTTCAAATCCAGTCTCAGACATTTACTACCTATGTGACCCTAGGCAAGTCACTTAATCTTGTTTGCCTCTGTTTCCTCATTTGAAAAATGAGTTGGAAAAGGAAATGGCAAACCACTATAGTATCTTTGCCAAGAAAGTCCAAGTGAAATCACAAAGAATCAGATATGACTTAAATAGCTAAACAATAAGAAAATTAATAACAAAATAGAGATGAAAGGGAAAAAGGTGACTTTCAAGAGATGAAAAAAGTAAGAAAAAGGGCCTAGTACTATCAGATTTCAAACTATACTATGATGCAACAATTATTTTTTGAAATATGTGTTACTTGCTAAGAAATAGAAATACCATTCAGTGAAACAAATTAGGTACACAACATAAAGAAGAAGCAAACAGTAGTACTTAAAAACACACACACACACAAAATTCAGTTACTAGGAGAAGGATTCATGATAAGAAAAGTATTGTAGGAAAATGATAAAGGTGTGTGCAGAAATAAAATATGGATCAATATCTCACACCATATACCAAGATAAAGATGCAGAACTCAGACTTAAAAAATTACATAATAAAGGAATTAGATCATTAAGAAAGTTAACTTTCAACTCTATGGATAGGTGGAGATTTTGTAACTAAGTAAGGGATGGAGAGGATAACAGAATATAAAATGGACAATTTTGGGCACACAAAATCAAAAAGATTTTGAAAGAAGCAAAAACCAAATGTAACTAGAACTAGAAAGAAAAAAGCAACTGGAAAAATATGCAGCAAGATTCTCTGATAAGGGTCTCATATACAAGTTATATAAAAAACTGATACAAATCTATAAAAGCAAGAACCATTCCCAATAAAAGAATGATTAGAGGACATGAACAGGTTTTTTAAAAGAAGAAATATAAGTTATCAAAAGCCATATTGAAAGTCCTCCAAAAACTAATACTTAGAGAAATATAAATTAAAGGAAATTCCATCTCACCTTTGTCAGATGGCCAAATATGGCAAAGAAAGAATATGGCATATGTAGGAAGTATGATAGGAAAATAATCACAATAATGAACTTTTGGTAGAACTTTGAATTTTCAGAAGCAATATGAAATTTGGAACTATGTCCATAAAATTAATGAATTGTTTCTATCCTTTGATCATATCATGTTATCATTTGATCATATATCTATACTCCAAAGACATGAAAAAAGTACCCATATGTACAAAAACATAGATAGCACTTCTCTTGGCAGTAGTCAAAAACTCTAAACTAAAAGGGTATCTAGGCATTAGGGAATGGGTTAAACAAAAATGGCATAAGGATGTAATAGAATATTATTGTACAATTAAAAAGATGAAATAGACAATGTAATAGGAAATTGAGAATATTCCTAAAATGGATAAGCAGTGAAGTGAGAATTTAGAGACGGTGACAATATTATAAAGAAAAACAACTTTGAAAGATTTTAGGATTCAGAATAATGCAATGATAAACATGAATTCAGAGAATGAAGATGAAACATATCTTTTAACACCTTCTGCTAGAGAAGTGATGGACTTAAAATACTGAATAAGACAGTGCAGTAGACAGAGTTCCAAACCTGGATTCAGGAAAACTCATCTTCCTGAGTTTAAAATCTGTATTTAGATACAAGCTGTGTGGCCCTGGGCAAATAAGTCACTTAATCCTATTTCTCTCAGTTTTTTCATCTGTAAAATGACCTAGCGAAGGAAATGGGAAACCATTCCAGTATTTTTGTCAAGAAAACTCCAAATGAAATAACAAAGAGTTGGTTACAAGTGAAAAATAACAATGTAGAAACTTGTTTTTCTGGGCTTTGTATATTTCCCGTGACAGATTTACCATTTTTAAAAATATTTTTAAATTGAAATAGGAAAAGATATAAAAAATGCAAAATAATAACAATAATAGCATTTATTTATCTCTCTTTTTACCAGGAGTTGTGCTAAGAATTTTATAATTATTATTTCATTGAATCTTCCCAACAACCCTATTCTTGTTCCAACAACCAAATTATTCCCATTTTATAGATAAGAGGATGGAAGTAAACAAAAGTTAACTGTGTTTCTCAAGCCACAAAGCTTGTAGGTATGAGAGGCTGAATTGAATTCCTGACTCTATCTACTGTACCACTTCCTTGCATGTAAAAACAAACAAATAAATGCAATTAAAATTTTTTATATGGAACGAGAAGATCAAAGAAAAGATAAACTTAATTGTTTATAATAGGTATTTTAAAATAATAAACATTGCCAAGAGTATATGAGGCAGTGGTAATAAATGAAGGAACAGAAGGCAGAATTATTCAACTATTTCCCCCTTATTTTCTTTACCAAGGAGAATGCTATTCAGATAGGAGGAAATAAAATTTACTAACAATGAATTATACTCCAATATAGGTGAAAAGATACACCTAATAATTGATGAGATCAAATCACAAGAAATGATAAACCACATCCCTGCATAAAAGCCCCAAAACAAGCAAAACAAAACATTTTTTGCTGTGAATGTGATTGTGAGAATGACATTAAGGTTATTTGCAAAATTGGGCAAGGAAGGAGCAATGGCATAGTGTTGGAAATAGGAAAATATCATATAGAATGAAACAAAAATAAAGGAAGAAAATTAGAAAGAGCTTTTTACCAATAAGTTTGACACTGATTCTTAGAAAACTTCTAGAGGATCAGCAGTATTATACAGAAACTAGTAATTACCAAAAATGCATCATGGCCTTCTGAACAAACTATGACAGGCTAAAATAATTTATTTTTGTGACAGTTACTGAAGGGGCATAGAAAGCGAATTCTATATAACTTGGATTTCCACAAGGCATTTTTCAATCTCTAAAAGCAATTTCTATGGACAAGATTGGAGAGATAAGGGATAGGTGATAACACGGGTATACTCAGAACAGTTGACCACTGGATTTAAGGTATTGTGATGAATAAATTCATGTCAACATGGAAAACAGTCTCTTCTGGAGTCCTATTAGACTTTGCCCTAGACTCCCTGCACTTCAAACTTATTAGTAATCACTTGGACAAAGGCATGGATAACATACATATTGAAATTGGGAATGATATAGAAAAGGGATAATTAAGGATAATTAATACACAGAATGGCAAATTGGGATTCAAAATGATATTTCATAGCTAGAATAATGGACTAAAAAGTTAATGTAGGAAATAAGAGTGTTAAAAAATGTAGTCACACAGTTCAATTACCAAAAGTCAATTGCATAGGAACACAGGGAAAATGGTTCCAGACCACTTTTGAAAAAGACTTGGAGAATCAAGTGAGAAGTAAGCTGTCTAGGATTCAGTTTTGTATTGGTGTGGTCACAGAGCTAATGAGGGTTCAGACTATATTAACAGAAGCTTAATATTGACAAGTTATTTTCATGTTCTATGATCCTCTGGGGTGGTCAGACCACAGATGGATTATATTTTGTTTTAGGTACCTTATTCTAGAAAGATAATAGGCAAACCTAAATTTATCCTGAAGTAGAACAAAAGAATGATAAGCATAGTGAAACACTAGTATGAATAGAATTTATTGGCATTTTCCCCAAACTTATACTCTTCTAAACTTTCCTCTTTTTATTAAAGCTATCATCATTTTTCCAATATTTCAGGTTCTTATCTTAAAGTCATTACTCCCCCTTACTATATATATATATATATATATATATATATATATACTATATATACAATCAGTTACCCAATCTTGTCAATTCTACTTCTGTATCTCTTATGCCCCACCTCTTTTCTCTAATCTCACTGCTATTACTCTCACTACCTCTCACCGGTATTGCTACTATTGCTAGAATTGTTGAATATTAATATCTCAGATTAGTTTTAAAGTCCATCAAAATCTAGCCCCAATATTGGACATAACTTGCCTCCAGTGATCTGTGATTTAGACAAGTTGTACTTCATTCTGTTCTTCACATGGAGTATTATATACCTTTGCAAGGTCATTTTCAGTACTTAGAATGTCCTTAGTCCCTTTTCTACCTTAGAGAATCTCTTTCTTCAGCAACTCTTTATATATGTTTTTTTTTTTGTTTTTTTCCCAAATCCCAGCTGCTTAGAATAATAAGCTGCACGCTCCCTTCTGGAATACTTCTAGAGTTCAGCAGTATCCTCCAAAACAGTTCCCTAAATATCTTATATTTAGCTAACATATATTTATTTGTGTTTATTCTCCTTATATTTATCCTGCACACACAATTATACATGTATGAGTTATCTCCCTGTTTAGAATGTTAGCTCTTTATGAATAGGATTTCTTTCATTCTCTATATTTGAATCCTAAGGATCCAGTACAGGACATACATGACACCTAACATATATTTAATAAATTATTGTTGATTTATAAAAAATCATTGGGGCAGCTAGGTGGCACAGTGGGTAGAGCACCAATACTGAAGTCAGGAAGACCTGAGTTTAAATCTGGCCTCAGACACTCAACACTTCCTAGCTATGTGACCTTGGGCAGGTCACTTAACCCCAATTGCCTCAGCAAAAAAATAAAAAACATAAAAATAAAATAATTGATGAAATTAAACTGGGCACATTTAAATTGCATAAAATTTAAGGAGATAAGAGTCATTCAAGTATTTGAATAACTGTGGTTCGAAGCCTTGCTTTGTTTGAGCTTTAAGATTAAACCTGAGAGCAATAGGTGGAAGCTTTTTATTCAGGTGTTTTCAGTTGTGCCTGACTTTTCATGATCCCATTTTGCCATTTCTTTCTTCAGCTAATTTTACAGTTGACTAGTCCAGGGTTACACAGTTAGTAATTATCTGAAGTCAACTTTGAACTCAGGAAGACTCATCTTTCTGACTTCAGGACTGGAACTCTATTCTCTCAATTCAAGGTAGAAGTTTCAAAAGAAAAGAAAAAAACTTAGCAATAGCCAGACCTTTCCAAAAATGTAGAGCTACTTATGAAGCAAGGAGTTCCTCATCCCTGGGGGATCTTCAAGCAAAGAACTAAATAATAATTTGTTGGGAATTTTGTAAAAGGAATTCCTACCTGGGAACAATTTAGACTAAATGAGTTTGGAGGTTCCTTTTAACTTGGAGGTTGTAGATATTCAATAAATATTTGTTGATTGAATACAAAGAATTATGTGGCCTTTTCAAGACTCAGGTTTAAAACTATCTCATATACTTACTGTGTGACCCCTGGCAAGTCACTTAACCTTGGTCTATCTCAGATTCCTCACCTGTAAAATAAGGATAATCACGATTTTCCAAACATGTTGGCAGGAAAAAATGATAATCTATTAATATGTGGGTATCTACATGTAGAAAGCACTCATATGAGTGTATGTATCTTTATCTCATATATATATATATATATATATATATATATATATACACACACACACACAAAACTGTTCTTTGCAAACTTTTAAGCATTATATAAATGCTATCCATTATGAATTCATTGTATAACTTTGGATGTATATCAAGGAAAACATAAAACAGAAGTAATAAGTGTCAGAAGAAGACCAGTTAGGGAAAGGAGGGCCAGATGTTAACTCAGTATAGGGAAGAGCTTTATGACAATTACAGCTATCCAAAAAAAGGGAACTGACTGCTTAGGGAATAGTGAGAGACCCACAACAGTAGCCATTCAAGCCAAAGTCAGGGAATGATCTGTCACAGATGTTTTAGAATGACTGACTGAAATGTGCTCAAAAATTTCTTAAAATAAGATTTTATGACTTATATATAAAATACAACATACTCTTTATAGTCAAAAGTAAAACAACTCCATCATAGTATTTGTGTTTAGCATTTAACATTGTGCCTGGTACATAGTTGGTGTTTAATAAAAGATTAATGGTCAGAGGAAGAAAAAATCAAAAATAGTCTATCAATGACAGGCTGAAGAATGAGGTCAGAAGCTAACTGGGAATAGTAAAAGGAAGGCACAAATCTCCATTTCTCAGGGGCAGCAATGTGTTGTTGAAACATTTCCAGAAAAAAAGGAGCAAAGGATGCAGCCTTCTAGTCTGAGCTGTGCTTTGAATTTGCTCTATGACCTAAAATGTGTCATTTAGTCTTTCTCAATCTGTTTTCTAATTTAAAAAAAAAAAGAATAAATAAGATCTTTTCTAACTTTAGAATCCTATGATTCTGAGATTGCTTTGGTTATCTCTCTATTTCTACAATAAATAAAGTTTGCTACTTTCCTCCTTCTGTTCCCCCTCGGAAATATTTCCACATTCAATTGTGTTCTATTACATTAAAAAAGAACTAGATATCTGCATCTATCCTTCTTTGTTTGGGATAAGAGACCCTCAAAAGGGATGGAATTAGTTAAAAAACATTCACATTGATTTGTACAACACCATCTGAGACAGGATTACCTGGAAGAAACATTTTAAATTTAAATGAATGCAGCCTTAGATGGAATAACTTACTCTTGATCCTCACATGTGTAATCAATAGGGAACTCTTTGGCTGCATCTGATTTTTCACATTTTTCAGCTAAGTCAGGGATTCTAATGCAAAAATCTGCTCAGTTATGTGGATTTGTGAACTGTCTAGAGGGCTCTGGGTCCATTAACCAATGGATGGATTACCATGAGGCATAAATATAATTTTTTTTTTGTCTCCAACAGAGATAGCCAGGCCCCAGGATTATTCCTGTGGCTGGAAGAAAAGTGGTACCTGTTTTCCTTAGATTCGTAGTTGGAAATTAATAAAGAACAAATGTGTCTCTTGGTATTAATTCAAAACTCTAAAGCAAAATTAATTAGACATTCACTTTTTCAACTTCAGTTTCAGGAACGGGTGAGAAGGTTGGTTTAGTATTCATTCATACAAAATCCCAGTGTGAATGTGCATAATGGAAGGAATTGCTTATGTGGATGTGAAGGGGCTGCAGTATTCTGGGGCAAATTATAGACCTGTCAGTTACATTGGAGACATAATACACTCGGGGCTCAGTTAAGACAAGGTATCTCCTTTTTCCTTCACCCCTGCTTTTTCTCTGTTACGACCGAAGTGAGGAGTGGGGGTTCCCAAGTCCACAATTTCCACATATGATCCTTTTATAAATTCAGCAACACCAAATACTACAAGTCTATTTTAGCTATAGCATGATATTCAGAGGTAGGTCAAAATTCCAGGACTTGTAAGTTTTTATGAGAGATTGCAATATTTAAAGACACTTTCATACTATTTTGAAGGGAATGCCAAATGTAGCACAATTATTTTATCAAAGCAAATTCTTTCCTTATGCTATATCAAACTACATTATCATGCTGGTCAAAGGTCAATCTTCTTACCTGAACTTTCTTTTATGATAAAAATCTAAAAGAATACACTTTAGGAAGATATTTTTTTCTTTTCCAACCACAGTTGTAACTCAGCATTTTTCTACCCAATACCAAACACAAAAAGTACACAATTACCCTTCTCTCTATGTACTTCATGTCATACCTGTTACACCTTGTGATATTTTTTCTCCTTTAAAGGAAAAAGAAAAGTCAATCTGCCTTTGTTTCTTAGTGAACTTCAATAGAACTTTATTGAATATCTACTGTGTACAAGGATCTTCATAAAGTTTTATTCTAATATCTCCTCATGGGATGGAGTTGACCCTTGTTACTCTAAGAATATGTTAACAGTGCAAAATCTCTCAGGTTCAATTATGATGAAATGACTTCAAATGAAAGACCAGAAGAAGACAAAACTGGGCTTTTTTAGGACCAGCCTAAGTAATTATAGAACCACTTATATTTATTAGGCCTACCATTTGGCAGTGAATCCTTTGATTGTGGTTACTTTTCAACCAAAGAAAAATACAAAATGGTGCTTATTTTTGAGGACCCCCTTTTTACTTGCACAGTGGTCATGGGTGATTGGTAGAAAAATAGGATGGAGTGCTAAGAATCACACTTGTATGCTAGTATTTTAATATGGAAATTTTATCTAATAGTAAAAGAGTAGAGATATTGTTAGAGGAAGTGAATCATATCAAACTTGAAATTCTCTATGTGATAGAAACCAGAAGGAAAAACATGTTATAATTGAAGAATTCCTTGGAGAAACAAATTAAGAGAATGGCAGAGTTGGTTTTCTTCTGTGCCCAAAGGCATCAATAAACATCATTTCAAGAAGTATATGCTCATTTTCCTCCAAAGAGCTCAATAAATATTTGAAAATACACCACCATGAAAATATGCACCAATGCATATAAAGTACAAAAGATAAAAAGGCAAATAAATCTATGACATATGGAACAAGACCCTCCAAATCAAATTAACACATATGATATCAGATAATTTCATTGCAAAGATATGATTAAGTGAAATGGTGAGAGACAAATTGCAAAATGTTCCTTTGGAAAAAACATCCTCACATTTATGCATCAAAATGTTTTTTCTTGCAGAAAAAATAAATTGGACATTGAAAGCTGCAAATGACATCATGAAGCAAAACTGATTATTTATCAAAAAGGAAATGACTAGTTACTGATTGAGAAATCACTCTTGAATCAGCTGATAATCAGACCAAAAATTTATTAGGGTAAAGATCAAAATTATTATGGAGTGAGGGGAATAAGAAAATAATGAAAAGATATGTTTCACAATTAAAATAACTCTATTAAACAAGTCAGTGATCTAAAATGGGATATTTGTGAAATAAAAAACAAATATACTACTGCAATAATTTTATATATTTAACAAATATAAATCAATTGCAATAGTCAAAGCTAACAGTGTCCAAGATGCACTTTTATTAGCAAACACTTTACTCACTTATCAAGCAGACAGATGTGGACACCATGAGCAATGCTAGTTTAGAACACAAACTTATTTGTAAAATATCACAGACAGATGTTAGAAGATGATAACCAATATCTCCTCATAAAATAGGAAGCAGAAGAGATTAAAATTAATTTGCAGAAAGCTTGGCAAGACACCTAACTAAACAAAGTTATTTCCTATTACACTTAAAAACACAACTGGGGAATAAAGAATAAACAAAATAGAAGAAAACTGGGAAAAATTTACCAAGATATATATACAAACTTTGCTATCAATAATAGTAGACTTGGAATAACATCATAATCCAGATATGCTAATAAAGAAAATTGAGCTGGTTTGAAGATCAAAGATGAGGAAAGCAGCTGGATTTGACTAAAAGAATGAAGGAGTTCCATAATGGAAGCAAAAGTATAGAAAACATCTTTCAAAGATATAGAAAAAAATCTTGGACTTTTAAAAATACACACAATAAAGATAACCCATATCAATACATGTGCCATTCTACAATTTATTTGTTGTTCATGCTTCATTTTCTTTTCTTGAATCATTGAATGTCATTTTTAATTTTTATATTAAAAAAGCATTTCTATAACATAATATAACAAAAAAGATCGCACATGAAACTGAAAATCTATTACATATACACAGCTTGCTATGCCTTTCAGTCATATGTAAAATTTTCCTTTTCCCTCCTTTCTTCCCTCTATCTTAGAGATGACAACCATTAGACACAAATAATATATGCACACATACAATATATGTATACATATATATATACATACATACACATGGATATATATATATACATATATATGAAATTATTCTACATATGCTTCTATTTATCATTTCTTTCTCTGTTTACAGATAGCATCTTTGTTTATATGTTATTTATAGCTAATTTGGGAATTTATAATAGCCAAAAAATCTTATTCATTCAAAATTATCCTTAAAATGATATTACCATTATAGTATACAATGTTCTCTTGATTCTGCTCATTTTGCTCTTCATTATTTTGTGCAAATCTTTGTATGTTTTCCTAAAATTATCAAGCTCATCATTTCTCATAGCACAGTATTCCATATACATACTCCATCACAATCATATACCACAACTTGTTCAGCCATTCCCCAATTAATAGGCATCCCTGCAATTTCCACTCCTTTGCCACCACAAAAAGAGCTGTTATAAACATTTTAAGCCATTTCCAAAGAAGACCAATGATATCACAGAGGGATGTCTTGACTCACATGTGAATTGGATTTAAATGAAATGGAGTTGCACGTAATCATCAGCCTTTCTCTTTCATAGTTATCAAAGTCCAATGGCAAGACAAAAATCAAAATGACTGGCTGAATTAGCATGTAGTGAATGATCTTGGTGACTTCAAGGTCTGGCCAAACTCTAATAATGAGTTCTTCATTGAACATATTAAGTCTGAGATACCAGTTCAAAATTTATTAGGCAGTTTGTTACAAAGATTAAGAGATCTGGAAAGATAATAGGGCTGGGTATAAAAATTTGGTTCATATCTTTGAAAAGTTGGTAATTAAAGCTATGGGAGCTGATGAAGACAACCAAGAAGAGTGGATAGGGAGAAAAGAAACAGGTCTAGAAAAGAGTTCGGTAGCATACCCAGTTAGCTAGCAAGATAATACACCTAAAGATAAGCACTTTTAGGAAGAGGACCAAGAGAGAGAGCACAGTAGCCTATGTACATACCACCACACAACTGAGAGACAGATATGGAGAATGCAAGATGTCATACTGTCTGTAAGGTATTTTTTAAAAAGTTTGATTTAGTAGAGAAAAGCTTTTTCTTTAAAGAGTCTCTTTCAACAAAATATCTCTTGCATGTATCACAATTACATTCCTGGGAAATTGAAAAACAGGTATTAACCGGTTTAACAATTCATTCATAATTTATACAAGGCAGGCATAAAAGGGATAGATCTATGCTAATTAATGATTGCCAATGAAATGGAGGCGAACCAGACAACAATGCAAGTAAAAAGGATTCCTTGGAAATTAGGAGTTCTTAACCTGGGGTTGAACTTTTTTCATCATTTTAATAGCATCTCAATATAATGCACTCTTTTGCAATACCATGAATTTTAGATTAGCCATTTATAAGCATTTTTGAAAAGGGGTCTGTAGACTTCAAAATGGCTAAAGAGATTCAGATCTGTGTGTGTGTGTCTGTCTTTCTATATCTGTCTGTCTCTCTCATACACATACAAATACACACACACACACACACACACACACACACCAGTTAAGAACTCCTGTTTCTGGCTGATATTTTACTGACTTCATCCACTTTTAATATATTGCAATATCTCTTACATGAGCTCCAATATGCCTTAAGAGTTTGTTCTAACCATCCACACTTGAAAATCCAAGTTGGTAAAAAAAAAAGTGCATAATACCCAGATTGTGAATTCAATTAGATGGATACATTATAAAGGTTGTTCTTGGATTGACAGGGTGGACATTACAACTGGAATGAACAATTAGTTGATCTTCTTCTACCCCACCCCAACAAAAGGAAGAATATAGCATGCTGGATTACTGCAGACTTCCTTTAATTACTCCAAACTTCTCATTGAAATGAATACCAATATTAAAACAGTGTTTTTGTTAGACTGCCAGTCGTGAAAGACTGCAGCTTCTGAAGAATTAAAATCGATTATCACCTCAAAGATCAATAGAAAGTTGCATAGTGGGTGTGAGTAAGCTGCCAGAGATAACAAATGGGAAATTACTAGAAAAAAGAGGAGTGCAAAATATATATCAACAGAGAAATTTATGATGGAAAAGGAAGATGGACTGGTTATAAAACAGGAGTTGAAGCAATGGCCACCAGGTCTCTGTAAGTATAAATCTATAATCCTGAGAAAGAACAAGGCTTAATTGCAGATTGGAACAGATGTTCTGCTATTATACCAAGATGTTAAGAGAAAGTAAAGAAGGCACCCTGAAAGTTGGTTGGATCCCCTTGGGATTTTTCATGGGAATTTATGGGAAGATGTTGACAAGAGTT
This sequence comes from Sarcophilus harrisii, assembly GCF_902635505.1. Classification (NCBI taxonomy): domain Eukaryota; kingdom Metazoa; phylum Chordata; class Mammalia; order Dasyuromorphia; family Dasyuridae; genus Sarcophilus; species Sarcophilus harrisii. Next base: position 408,841,322 of record NC_045429.1, on the reverse strand, counting down.
AGGCATAAAGAGGTTGCAATCTGTATAATGGGAGAGAACATAGAAATTAGTGAGTTCACACATTCTTTTCCATAGTTGATCATGTGTTAAGTAATGTGCCAGAAAATATAGGAGGTAGAAAGATTGAACAAAGCATGTGTTCTCTTTCCTCATGGAGTTCATAATTTGAAGAGACATGTGTACATAAATAAATATAATATAAAATGAATAGTAAATTTTTAAGAGAACTATAAACCAAATATTTGATGAAGTTGAAATAAGGGTAAGTGTCTTAATGATTAAAAGTACCAGATAAAATTGCTAGGCTAGGAGTAGTTGGATGGATAAGGTTTCAGTAGGCAGAGATGAGGAAGAGGGAATTCTAGGTATAGAGAATAGTATGAACAAAGGTATGAAGGTGGGATGGCACAGAATATTAGGGATGGGAGGGTGTAAGTAGTTCAAATTGACTAGAGTATTCTAACTTAAGAGAGGGATTATATAACATTGGCTTGAAAAGTAAAGTGATGCTAGGTTATGGAATGCCCCGAATGCCAGGATAACAAATTTGAACTTAGGTGTTAAGGACCATGACAAAGTGAAGGAGCAGGTCAATTCTCTGAAAGCCTCCACAGCTGTGAATCATACCACCTAAAGGAGTTGCAAACCAAGCTTTGCAGATGTTCCTTGTGGGCTGGGAATGAAATAAATTGGACACAAGAGGGAAGAGGAGAGAAGTCAGACAATGCAACTGCCTCTCAGTGGAGAGGTCAGAGAACAGCAACTGCCTCTCAGTCTCCTTGTAGCATCATCATCCTCTCACATGAAGAGATCCATTCTACAGGTCTGAGATAGACCTCCAGCAGTCACTGGCAGGTGGCTCATGTATCACAGCACTTAGGAAATCTTTACATGGTCTAGATTAGGAAGGCAACATGATTAGATATTTGCTTAAGAAAGACCAATATGGGGGGCAACTAGGTGGTGCAGTGGATAGAGCACCAGCCCTGAAGTCAGGAGGACGTAAGTTCAGATCTGGTCTTAGACACTTAATACTTCCTAGCTGTGTGACCCTGGGCAAGTCACTTAATCCCTCAGGGAAAAAAAAGACCAATATGACAACAATGTAACAAAATGTATTGGAGGAAGGAAGAAATTGGAAATAGAAAGACTTGTTAAGAGGCTACTTTGACTAATCTTTGATAGTTTGGAGCATGGCAATGCAGTGATTATAGAAAGAAAGGGACTGCTACAAGAGAGGATGCCATAGAAATGCTAATCATTAGCAATTGACTTGAAACAAAAAGTATATGAGGAAAAACACAATATAATCTTAGGATTTTAAACATAGCTTATTTGATAAATGAAATGTCAGTGCCAGAAACTGGGAAACCAAGGATAGTAACAAATTCTGGAGTACTAATGACAAATTTTTGTTCAAATATTTTGAGTTTACCAGTGGGACATTTAAGTATGGATATGCTGTGAGCAGTTGCCATTGGAGGTATAAAACTGGGGAAATAATGGATTAGAAATGATAGTTAAACCATCATAATGAAGGAGTTGTCAAAGGAGAAAATGTAGAGGAAGAGAGCATGAAGCCCTTAAAACAGAAAATTTGGAAACACCTACCTTATTTAAAATGATCAACATTTACAAAGTGCTAATAAATATTATCTCATTTGATCCTCATATCAGCCTTTGAAGGAAAGTGCTATTGTTGTCCCCATTTTATAGATCGGGAAACTGAGCAAGACAAAAATTCAGTGACTTACCTGGGCTTTCACAGATAGTTAAATGTCCAGATTGGGGGTGAGTCCCCAGCACCACCTAGCCATTTCTAAAATTAAGTCTAGAGAAACAATTAGGAATTAAGGAAGGAGAATAGATTTTGAAAAACAAGAGCACTAGGCAAAGAAGTTAGCTAAGTAGTAAGATACAATACATAAAGCACCCTAATGTGGGTCATTTATTGGCAATAAACAAGTCCATATTATTATTGGGGTAACTATTCAAATCTATGGCTCATGAACCTGCCAAGGTTTATTCTTTTGTCAGATCAAAACAAATGATTATGAATTCAAAGCAAAAACACAATGAAATAGAATAACCAGACAAAAACTGAAAAAAGAATCAGGTCTTAAATGTTCTTTCACCTATTCATTTTATTAAAATGTACTTATTTAAAACTTAAATAGAAAAAAAGAAATTTGGCAAAGAAAAAGAAAAAACTGTCACGTGCACAACAGAATATAGGAAAGAATTCAAAATATGTAATGATACATTTCCATTTCAAGAAAGCATATATTAATGATACAGCATATATTCAGAACTGTTCATCTTTTCTTTACTTCCTTGTAGGTTTTCTTTTGTTCTCTACTATGCACTCCCCCCCCTCCTTTTTCCTTCCCCCATCCCCAAGGAGGTTGCAATTAAACATATAGTTATATACACCCACATACTTCCAAACATACAAATATATAGTATCTTTTAAGAACTATGAAGAGAACAGTTCCTCTAAATGGATTACTTGACCATTGATATTGTTCTGCTCCCAGATAAAAATGGAATCAACTTACTGAATGTATTCATTGTTTGTAAAACAGAACAATACATTGCTTTAAAAATTATATCAATTGAACTCATGTTTCTGAACCAAGAAATTTACACAACTACAAACTCCTGTCTCCAAATAGCATAATCATCCAAATCCGATGCCACCATCTATTAGCAAATAGATACCACCATAAAGCTTCAACACTACTGTTTATTCCTTTCAAAGGACATCATTTGGCCCTAATTAAATAAATCACTTAAATTTATTAGAGCTAAAATGAAGCAACCGTTCTTTAAAAAAAAAAAACACACAATTTAATCCATTTATTTGCCATACATATATTGGGCAAGTTTATTGTATCAGTCCAATACAAATGAGGGCTGTTTCCAAAATAGTATTGCTAATGGGAATAGTGGAAAACCCCTATACATATCTGTATAGCCAACACAGTAATAAAAATGTATATAATTTATGTTTATGTCATCCATCAAAGGAAGTAAGCATTAAAAATTGTAGAGAAGTGAGATAGGGGAAAGTCTGAGTTCCAAAAGATAACGTATATCTGTTCAGATAGCCTCAGAAAGCAAAGAAAACTTTAGATGCTTTGAAAAAACAGTGAAGGAATTTGATCTCTTATTGGTGTTGATGAAACAATACAGCATTTCTAGAAAACTTATCTGCCGACATTATTGGTTGTGTCAAAATATTTCTTCCTAACCTGGGAGGCAACATGTTCATTTTTTAAAATTACAGTTACTTTTTTCTGTCATAGGAATCCCCTTTATTTGGTGACAGGAAGGATTAGATTTATTTTATTTGATCCTAGAGGGGAGAGCCAGGATGAAAATTGCAAGGAAGCAAGTTTTAGTGTCAGGAAAAATAATTTCCTAAAACTTAGAATTGTCCCAAAGTGAAATAGACTGCCTGGAAAGATTGTAGGCTTTCTTATGGAGGTCTTCAAGAAGACAACTCCAAGATACCATGTCTTTCTTGGGATTCCTTTCGTGTAAAGGTCCCTTGTGCCTCTGAAATTCTATGATTCTATTATTCTTGTGTGACCGAGTCATAACTACTAAATTCACTTCAATTGCCAATGGATTGGCATCGGTTAACCATTAAACAGGCTTAACAGCATATTGGAGAGGGTAAATCTGATCCTTCTGGGATCTTGTTCAAGATTATGTAATGTTTTCCCCTCACCATAGACCATTTCCTTTTTTGTCACACAGAATGCTTCCAAAGGAAAATGAAATTAAGAGTCTGGATCTTCTATGATCAGTCATACAGCTGCCAAAACTGTGAACTCATTCTCAAATGGTTTGGAAAGCCTTCAGAGATATTTCATAAAGCTTTATAAAGCTTTTGTTTTTATACAGAGATTTTATAAAGCTTCATAGAACTTCATACTGCTTTGATTAAATGACAAACTCTCAAATATTGATCATGATAATGAAGTTATGAAATCATGAGCAAAGTATAACGACAAATAAATCAGAAAAGGAAGAAATCACTAGTAAAAATTGGCTGATTATTTAATTAGTTACTTTATTACTCCTCTAGAATTGCTCCTACTAGACAGAAAACATCTTAGAGCCAAGAAGACCCATCAAGAAATACTTCTGGTATATATAGGCAAGTCTTAACTTCTCAGTGCATTAAGCAATTCAATGAAACTATAAATAATAAAGAAGGTACAAACTTACATTGTTAGAGGGAATCTCCTCAACTGAGAGATCTATCAGTAAAATCACAAATCTAGTCCCGACTAATGCCTTGATAGATCCTAGCAAGTTCTTGTGTACTATATAAATACACTGTTGCTGTAGATGATGATGAGGCGGAGGAGAAGGAGGAGGATGGTGATGATGGTAAAGATAATAAAAGAAAACATAAAGCTTTTAACAGGGCATAGTCCCATACCAAAGAATCCCCCCCCCCCAAAAAAAATAAAACACCAGTGGTATCAAATTTATAAGCAACCAAAACTTGTTCTATTGTCAACATATTGGGATATAATGCAGCACAATGATACATATACAGGTTTGGGAGGCAGCTGGCCCAAATTCTACTCTGAGGTCTCCCAAAAGCTTCTTCTGTGATCTTGGGGGTTTCTTTTGCCCTTTACATGGTCTCAATTTCTTCATCTAGAAAATTACAAGTTGGGTCACTTGAGTTGTGATTTGTCTTCTGTTCTAACATTTCTATTCTATTCCATTTTTCTCTTCTATTCTATTAACTATGTTTCTGTTCCTGTTATGTGACAAATATTCTATAGGGTTGAGGAAAATCCCCCAAAAGCAAAGTTAATAATAGAATATTGACATTTCCTCTAAGATCTCCCTTACCTTCACCATCAACCATTCCCTCTTCCTAAATAATAGATGGGGCACCAAGGTAGCACAGTGGATTAAAACACCAGCTCTGACTTAAGAAAGCTCATCTTCCCAAATTCAAATGTGGCCTCAGATATTTTCTAGCTTTGTGGCCCTCAGCAAATTTGCCTCAGTTTTCTGATTTATAAAATGAGCTAAAGAGGGGCATGACAAACTATTCTAGTATCTTCGCCAAGAAAACCCCACAAAGTGTCATAATGAATTGACATGACTAAAAAAAAAAAAAAAAACTTAACAAATGGTAGATACTGACTAATATCAATTATACTACAAGTAACGCAAATGCATTTTTTTTTTACATTTCACTGCACTATTTCCCCCCATATTTTAAACCTTTTACTGAATACTAAAAGTTCCTATTTTCAATCACAGGGGAAAACAGCACATGGGTTACTGCTATGGGGATTTTTTTTTCCTCTTTGGAGACATTTAAAATACTGCAGGACAAAAACTCAGTACAGGAAACAATCAAGATTTATCCCCTAGCAATTGCTATTAATATAAAAAATTTTGGAATCTGGTTTCTTCCACAGCATTTTTTCACCTAAAGGAGACAACCCAAATGAGATGCAAATCAGTACTCTTATCTAATGAATAATGTAAATGAGCATTCTGCACACAGCAAGTCAGTCTGAAGGAATCCTCTCAGCCTCACCTCACATTTCTTGGGGATTTAAGCACCATGTGTCACAAGAAATTAGAGAAAGGAATTGCCAAGTAATCACACAGTGTTGGAGCCCCAAGTCAGCACAGACAGCAAGGTACATTAAGATGCATGGTACAGCAAGGGAGAGAGCTGACATCTCATTAAAATGAAAATGTTGCTATTTTTCCTTCACCTAGTTAATGGAGTTGTATGACACTGTAATCTGCGATTATTTGTGTGGCTATAACTTAGCGGCATCCTCCACAACACTTGGACAGGCTCTGGAAAACTTTAGAAAGCTTTCTTTTCTTTTCCAGGGCAAAAAGCTAGCTGTATGTTCTCTTCTTCTTCATACAGAGTAAGATAAGCATCTTTCCAACTTTTCAGTGATATGATTGAATCCACTGAGACACAGTGCAACCTTGATTAGTTACAGAACTTTCTATATTCTTTTCAAATATTAAGTTTCCCAATAACTCCTGAAGGAAGACAAAACATGAAGACGGGCAGTTTATAAAAAATGGATATTAACTAATTGCAAACTCATGGGTTATTCCACTGAAATTGGATTTAGATATCAGAGAATTTTATTACTCTCTTTCCTATCTGAACCACACCTTCCAAAATAAGCATATCTGAGTGCCATCAATCAATAAGCAATCATAAACCATCTTAGTGCCCCAGACCGTTCTAGGTCCTGGTGATACAAAAACATGATCCTGGCTCTCAAGATGTTTATATTCTGCTTGGAAGATACATATTTTTAGAAAAACACATGAAGAATGAATCCAAGGTAATTTTGGGGAAGAGGAACTACAGAGTGGGGGTAGAAATGTGAAGAAAATCTTTACTTAAACCAGACAGACCACAGGTTCTTTCTTAATCTATTCTTTTGTTCCTTCTGCCTTTTGTGGAACAACAATATATAGTACAGTATAATTATCCAAAATGTATTTAGTAGGAAATATTTTCTTTTACATATTTTGTCCATTCAAATGAAGATTCTCCTTCTTACTTCCCCTCTACTTCTTTTATCTTCATTCCATTTGCTGTGATTTCTATGCCGAGAACACAGCTGCAGGTTACACTCAGAGATTAGAAAAACCAGATGTGAGGAGAAAGGGACACTAATATTCTAATCGATATGACATATGCAATAACCTTTATTTAAAAAGGCATGGACATGTAAAATCCCATTTAGGAAGATTTTCATAACAAAAATTACATTAAAAAGTAAAAATACACTAGTGTTTAAATTTGGAGTAGTATCAAAGATGAAGACAGCAATGATAAAAATGAATAAAATGTTTTCATTGGAATGTAAAAAGAGGCAAAAGAAAAAGCTTCACAGTAAACAGATTTTGTTTATGGTTATTCTTTGAAATTATGTTTGGGGTATATTTAATGTTTCCTTCCTTTCAGAGAGATTTTATTTCAGGAGTAAAGTTTATATATTCCAGGATAGACTATATTTGGACAAATTCAACAACTTTTTTTTTCTTTCCTTCTTTTTTTCTTCCTCCCTCCCTCCCTTTTTCTTTCTTTTTTCCCTTCCTTCCTCTCTCCCTCACTCTATCCCTCCTTACTTCCCTCCCTACCTCCTTCTTTCCTTCCTTCCTTCCTTCCTCCTTCCCTCACTTTCTTCCACCTTTCCACCCTCCCATTTTCCTCTCTCTTTCTTCCCATCTTACTTTCTTCTCTCCTTCCCTTTTTTTCTTTTCTCCCCCCTCCATCCTTTCCTTCCTTGCTTTCTTCCTTCCCTTCTCCCTCCTTCCTTCCCTCCCTTCCTTTGTTTTTTTCTTTTCTTCTTTCCTTTCCCTAAGTGCTTCTCTGCCCTTCCCAAGCTGATAATCAGCAGGGTGGATGAGATATAACTATCACAACATAACAACGTAGTCTAAGTGTTTATTAGTCTTATAGGTAATTAAAGCTAAAGTAATATCAAAAGATAGAGGAATTACTTCTATCTGGGTAGATCTGGGGAAAGATTTTATGGATGAAGTGGTATTTATACATTGAAAGATTAACAATAATTATAACACTAAGAATAACAATAACAAAAACATCTGACATTTATACTAAACTCTTTAATTCTCTTTTATAAAATTGTTAGTATGGTATAGAGGGGAAAAAAAACAGATTCAGAACCAAAAATTTCTGAATTCAAATATCAGCTCTGACAAATTTCATTTCTGTGATCCTGGAAATATGATTTAAGTTCTTAGCTGTTCTAGGAAACTTTCCATATTTTTAAGTCATAGATAGAGCCTCTTGGCCCTGAGCAGCAGTCCCATTTCTCTAACTGTGTTATCAACATCCTTACTTGGAAGTCCGCAAAGCATATCAACTCAACATATCAGAAGAAAAATTAATTATCTTTCTACCTAAAACTACGCCCTCTTCTTAATTTTCCTATTCTAGTCATCTAGGTTTAAAAGTTTTTACTCTTCACTCCCAACAACCACACATATATAATCAATTTTCAAGTCTCGTTAATTCTACCTCCTGAACATCTTTTACTTTTGTCCACTTCTTTCTATTCATATCACAACACACAACAAGTTTAGGTTTCATTACTATTGGACTCATAATATCTTTGTGTGTGTGTGTGTGTGTGTGTGTGTGTGTGTGTATGTGTGTGGTTTTATTCTCATAGCATTGTCTCTCTCTGCTCCAATCACCCCTCCACATCGCTTCTAAAGTAATATTTTTAAAGGATAGTTCGGACCATATTTCACTTCCACTCAAGAAGCTCCAATGATTCATATGCCCTTATGATAAAATTCAAGTTCCTTTATTTTAAAGTGTTATTTATTCACTTGTTTTCAAAATCATAGATTACCTCTCACTCCAAATTGAATAGTAAAAGAAAAAAGGTAAAAATAAAATCTTTATAACAAACATGCAGGTCTATCAAAACAAATCCCCATACTGGCTATGTCCAAAAATGTTTGCTTCATTTTGCATTTAATTTCATCACCTCTTGAACAGAAGATGGCTTATATTTTTAATTCTCTGGATTCTTGGTTTATATGTTCAGAATGCTAGTCCTTCAAAGTTATTTTTCTTTATAATGTTGTCATTTTATGAATAATACTCCTAATTCTGTTCAATTCACTTTGATTTGGTTCATAAAGGTCTTCTCAGTCTCCTATAAAGCTTTATAAAGCTTTTTTTTATTTCATTATCTTTATGTAATATTTTATTACATGAATATAATAGGAATTGTTTGCGTATTCTCCAATAAGTAGATAAACTCTTAATGTCCAGTTTGAGGTTGCCATAAAAAAAAGATGCTATAAATATATATCTATTTTGATTTATATCTATATATGTACACATATATAATCTATCTTTATAGATTCTTATATATCTTAATCTATCTTTATAGTTAGATATGGGTATATCATTTCCCTCTATCTTTAATGTTTTTGGGAGATAGGCCTATCAGTGGAAGCCTAACAGTAGCACAGCTGGATCAAAGCATATGCCCATTTTAGTAGTTTTTGAGTTGTAATCTCAAATTGCTTTCGTAAATGGCTGGACAAATTTGTGCAAAGTATAGCTGTTTTTTCACTATATTCACAACATTTGTTAATTTTCTCTTCTTTATCAATCTGATGATCATAAAGGAGAACCTCAGGTTGCTTTTATGTCCATTTTTCTAATTATTAAAGTAATTTGAAACATTTTTTCATTACATAGTCTGGATTTCTTCCTTTGAAAAGTTCTTTTTCATATTATTTAACTCTTTGTTTGTTGAGGAAGGACTTTGAGTCTTAAGAATTTGAATCACTTGTTCATCTGTCTTGGAAATTAAACATCACAGAATTCCCTGCAAAAGTTATTTTCCCAATTAGCTATTTCTTCTCTAATTTTAATGGAATTAATTTTGTTTATACTAAAACTTTTTAATTTTACATAATGAAAATTATCCATTTAATCACCTATGATCTTCTGCATTCCTGGCTTTATCATGTAGTGTTCCCTCTGTCAATGGATCTGAAAGTTAATCTCTTCTTTGCTGCTCTAATTTTGCCTATGATGTCACATTTTAAGGTCTAAATAATGCCTTCATTTGGAGTTTATCTTAGTAAATGGTGTGAGATGTTGGTCTGTATCTAATTCTTTTTAAAAAGGTTCTCTAGTTCTGCTAGCATAAGCCCCTCTATTTCTAAAGTCCTTCACAATTTGGTTACAATCTATATGCTTCAGGGGAACTGGCCAAAGAGCAACTTGTGATTAAAATAAAACTGAGAGCTCTCCAAAAGTCGAATGGGCTGCCTCTGTGAGTTTCCTCTCACTTAAAGATGGATCACAGTATTCCAAAGACACAGGATGGTATTTTATCCGTGTATTGACTGCACAAAATGTCCTCTGAGATATCTTCAAACCCTGAGATTCTAGAACTTGGGACATGGCAAATATTGGGAATCAAAAACTTCTGAAAACTTCAAGAAAAAAGCAAACATTTCCCAGGACTCTTTGTTGAAATGTTTCTTTTCTATGATAGAAATGATATCTTTTAAACTGGAAGTTTTCAAATAACTTGAGAATGGTTCAGTACTAAAACTACTGTAAGCCAAGAGAAGTTAACTACAGAGAGAATAAAAGGGCAGATTTATGGCATGACAAAAGTCTCTCTTGAGGTTCTTCTCAAATACCTTCCTTGAGCTAGCCAATTCTTGCCAACTAATGCATTTAAGGTGATTTTAAGACATGAGCTCTTGTTGAACAAAGTTGGGGGGGGGGAGGATTGCCACTTTCTAATTCCTTAGTTTAGGATCAATAAAGCTCTTAGGGTTATTTTTAAATTGAATACAGCATAAGACCTTAATAAAGCATTATGCTGTAGACCATGGAATCTGATAGGTATGGGAGGTCAAATTGTCTTTTTTGTGCCTAAAATAACAGTGACACTCTCTTACTGTAATTCAGGAAGACCACAGGATAGATGGGATTCCTGTCCTCCAACACTAGCTTTATTAAATGTTTCATTCTACACATTTTGCCATTCAGTGTGATAGATTAGAAAAAAGGGTAGCAACAGATCTTAGGCAAGCAGCTTAATTAACTTTTTCCTAGTCAATCTTTTCTAACAGTCAAGCTTTTTTAAAAAAAGCCCCATAGCAACAAAAGACTTTCATCTTGCAAGCAAGAACTGATGATATCTTAAAGCCTCTGGTAGAGATCAGTGTTTACCAATATAATAATCGTTCATATATGTATGTGTGTGTATATACACACACAAAATGCATATATACATACACATATATAGACACGTATGTGTCTAGATCCACATGCATAAACAGACGAATGTATCTATCTGTGCATATGTATATACACACATGTGTCTGTATGTATATACATTATCTGGACTTCATTTTCTTTATCTGTAAATTGTACACAAAGACACCTACAGCATCAGTCTCAGAGGGTTGTTGCCTAAGGTGATGCAGGTTAAGACTTAAACCTCAAACTGCAAGTTTATTGTTCTTTTCCCTATAGCTCATGATATGCTACATACACATCATGGTGTGCATATTTAACAAATTTGGATTCTGCATATACGTGTATGTCTTTGGTCCATTTTGCCAACACAGATATACTTATTGCCTCCCCATGGGAAGTAGACTAAAGTACATTTTGATGTTTTGTAATATGATAATGTATCCTTTCAGGATATTGATAGATTATACCCGGAGTCAGAAGAGTTGGGTTTGAAGCCCAGGTATAACACTTACTAAGAACACGACTCTGAGCAATCCATTTATTTTTATTTATTTGTTTTTTTTCCTGTGAGGGAATTGGGAGTGACTTACTCAGGGTCACATAGCTAGCAAATTTTAAATATCTGAGACTGCATTTCAACTCAGGTCCTTTTGACTTCAGGTCAGAGCTTTAAACCCTGCTCCATGTAATTAGCCTGCAAGCAATCCATTCATTTCTGTGAATTTCAATTTTCTCATTGATGAGAGGCAACATGGTGTACTGGATACGAAGGCTCACATTTGAATCAGGAAGATTTGGACTTAAAGTTCTCCTTTGATAATTACTAGCTGTGTGAGCATGAGCAATTACTTGAATTTCTCAGTGCCCAGAGAAACTCTAGAAAACTTTAAGTTACAGATTGGAAATATGCTAATTAATGTCTTGATGGTTACATACTATAACAATCTATTTGGCCTATGAACCTGTTTAAAACATCTTTTTACCCTAATCTGGTATTTTATAGTACTGGTTAGGGGATTTCCACACTGGGGGTCCATACATTGATGAAATTATACATGTTAATATTATCCTTTGCATTTCTTACCTTCTAGGATCATAGTTTTCCAGCTGGAATGAATCCTTGAGGCTACCTAGTCCAAGTCTCTTATTTTACAAATAAAACTGAAGCCTCTAGAGGTTAAAAAGGATTGCTGGAATAACAGAAATAACAGCAGTTAATTGAATTGAGATTTTGAACCCAGACCTCCCCCCCATTCAAAAGTAAGAAAAAATATTTTCTAAGACTTTAAAGCACTATGGAAACATGCGTTCATTATTATTATTATTTTGAATATTTTCCTATAAAACAGCCTTTGTGACTTTCCTAACATACTGGCAAAGAAATTAGAAATAAAAACAAACTCTGATTAATATTAATTACTCCATATGTTCTCTACTGCCTTGAAAGAAGGATTAAGAGCATCGATTGCCAGAAAAATGAGACCCCAAGGATATATTACAGTCCTGAAAAATCCTGCTTAATGTTCTTTCTGCTCTAAGAAATTTGGTAATATCCTTATGGTTACCTAGGGTAACAATCAATTTGGTCCATGAAATTGCTCAAGGCAGCTGCTTACTATAACCTGGCCCCAACAGGTCTCTGTAGGCTTGTGAATTTTAAGATTTCTTTGACTTTAGAACATAGATAATAATATCAGGTAGCTATATTATTTATGATATTTTGAGGTTTGTGAAGTATTTTACAGACATCATGTCCTTTGAGCTTTACAACTCTACATGATAGTTACTGTTATTAACCCCATTTTACAGTTCAGGAAGCAGTATCAGAGAGGTGAAGTTCTTCTCCTGTATCATCCAGCTGTTACATGTCTTTGAAGGATTCAAAACTAGATATAATTATTAATCCACCAAAAGATAAAGGTGATACTTGGGTGAGGTAAAAAAATAAACAAGCAAACAAAAAACTAAAACTCCTTTTCTGGTCAGAGAACTACATATAGGAGGAAGTGGATCATCTTATAAGAAAGAAGAGACTAAAAAACGAAAGGGCAGAATGTACAATCTAGTGATACTTAAATAATAGCCAAGATATAAAAATATTCACCTAGCTCTGTATTTATGGACAAACAGCATTGATATTAGATGATTAAATGAAGACAACATGCTATAGGTGATTGCTATTTTTTCCTAGTTTAGGCAACAGATTACATTTGATGCAACAATTATTAAATGCCAACTATATGGCACATCCCAGTGTTCAGATCTGGGGATCAGAAAATAAAAATAAAGCTGTCTCTGCCTTCATAGAACTAATATTTTATTAGAAGATATAATAAACATATAAACAGTTAAATGAGTCTGAATGTTTCTTTGGAGGGAGAGAGCAAATTGTAGGATAAAGGAAAGATTGGAAATTTGGGACTCAACTAAAAAAAACATTTTTGATTCTGGGATATCTTTTGTAATCACTTTTCATTTACACTATTCTATATGATATTAGTCCATTCTTGGATTTTTTTTTCTTTTTCGTCTGACAATGTCTACCAAGCATGAGATAATATAGCAATATTTTAAAAAAAGAAAGAAATGCAGAATCCACAATCTAAATAGTTCTTCCTTGATTCCAAAGAGAAAAGCTAAATGTTCTTCTCTTTTCCTTTCATTGCTTAAGAAAGCCTACTATGAAGCTAAGATGCCCTTTAAAGATTTCTTACACAATCTCAGAAATCAGATAGAGGTTAAAGGACCACAACACTAATTTTCTCAGGGTTCTTTTCCCCCACCACCTAATTTCTTTTCTTTTTGTAGCTGATTATGCAGAGCAGAATCCTCCACATCTTATGCTACTTTGCTAAAGAAATATTGCCTTTGGTTTGTTGGCATCATTTCACTTAGACTCATGAAATCTTGGCTTTAGAAAAGACCTTAGAGGGCATCTTATCTAACCCTTCTCAAATCATGAATTCTATCTACTATCTATATAATATATGTAATATCTATTCTGTCCTCATCAAGTTGTCACCCATACCCTGATTAATCAACTAACATTTACTAAGAGCTTACTATGTGACAGGCACTGTACTAAATACCTTGGAGACAAAGAAGTAGAAAAAAGAAAAAAAGTCTCTCCCCTAAAGGAGTTTATGAGTCTATATTATAATGGAGGAGACAACAGTTACAAAAATAGGTACATCCAATATACTTTTAGGAGAGATGGAAAGCAACCTTTGAGGGAAAGGCACTAACAGCTGGAGAGATGCTTAAATAGAACAAACTCTCAACACCAGTCAGCTCATTCCATTTGTTTTTTGACAGCTGTATGATGCAGTGGAAAGAATTGTGACTCCAAAGTCAAAGAACCCAGGTGCAAATCTCATTTCTGATACTACCTATGTGACCTTGAACCATTCACTTAACCCCTCTAGAAATCAGTTTATTCATCTGTAAAATGACTCAGTTGGCCTAAATGTCATCTATGGCCCCTTCCAGTTCTATATCCTATGTTCCCCATACCAAGTTATAATCAGACTCTCTCGTATATAAAAGTTTAGGGAAGGTAGCTGGCACAACGAATAAAGTACTGAACTTGGAATCAGATAGACTCATCCTCATGAATTCAAATGCAACCTCAGACACTTACTAGCTGTTGTCTCACTTAACCCTGTTGTCTCAATTTCTTCATCCATAAAATGAGCTGAAGAGGGAAATGGCAAACCAGTTCAGTATCTTTGCCAAGAAAACCCCAAATGGGATCACAAACAGTTGGACATGACTGAAAAACTGAACAACAATAATATAGCACTTTTCCTAAAGTGAATAAACAAATACTCCATGTGTCACAAATATTAGCTATTTGGCACTGAAGTTATTTATAAGTAAAACAAAGAGCTTTGGATTTCTATATTGTCAAGTCAAGCACCCTACCTCCCAATTATTCCTTTATCAAAGGTTCTAGATAAAATACATTACAGCATTCAATTCATTTAGGCATCAAAATTGAAGGAAAGAAAGAAGGGGTTCATTCTACAGAAGCTTTCAACTTCGTGGCCTCTATATATTGCCAACCAAATACTTAGGCCATGAAACACTAGTCCTAGCCATTAAAAAGAATACAAGAAAAAGGGAACAAATAATAAAATAGAAAAAGACTATTATGAAAGTAGAGTGCAAGGAGGCTTTAAGGTGCATTAAAAAAAAAAAAAGGCACCATGGTCAGGCATATCTCAATAAATCCTTGAAACACAGCTACATGATTCTTTGATAAATATCACATAATGGCTTAGAAGTGAAGTATAATTTCAAGTCCTACTACAGGGCCATTATGATGTTCTTGTGGACGGCTTAATTTATTACTGAGCTCTCCTGTACCAATCTCATACCATTCACTGAGAATAGGCGGAAACAGAAAAGTTCTCATATCTAATGAAGTCATTTCTCTAGAAAGAGAACTGCTCAAAAGACTGAAGTTCAAAGCACTGAAATCATATAATGGTACCTCCAAATTCACTCTTTATGAGGTTGTGTAGGAAGCATATTTCATGCTCAACGAAGATTCGGCTGACTGCCTCCTAGATTTTTGAGGCTGTTTATTTTTCTTTTCTTCAAAAATAAATACATAAACAAATTTGTGATGGGGAAAATGGCCAGATTAATGTTACTAAAAACTGAAGTTTAAGTTTACCTTTGTCAATATTGTGACAGGAATGATAAGTTTGAAAAGGGTTTACTGTGTTCTGCTTTGTGGTCTTGGAGTGGTATTTCTGGGCTATGATGAAACAAACTACAGAATAAATTCTAATATGTCATATAAATTATTGGCTTCATCAAGATGTAATCAAGAGACAAAGAAACAAATTTGATCAATAGTTATTCCAAATCTCACTGAGAAAACTTTTTTTTTCCTTTTTTTTTCCCACCCCAACAGAATCTAGACTTTTACGGTAGGTATGTCAGAAATAGTCTGTCATTGGGAAGGAAATCCCCAGTAAAAAGGTTTACTCTAAAGATATGCCAGTGTCTCTTATTGATTATTCTGAAAGGCTTAAAAACAAAATACAGTTGACTCACTCTGGATGATCGAGGATTGTGTCTAGGACAGCAGTTAGTGTATTCCAGCAGTCCAATTCAAATCTGAAGAATCCTCACTAGAGCATACCTTACAAATGGCCATTCAGCCCTTGTTTGAAGAACTCCAGTGAGGGAAAACCCTTTACTTCTCAAGACTGTCCATTATATTATTGAGTAACTTTAATGGTTAAAAAGTATTTCCTGACATCAAGCTGAAATCTGTCCTTAGCAATTTTAAACATTCTTAGTTCTAGAGTAAAACATCTTATCTAAACAAAAGAAACCCTCTGTTATTCTTGTTTTTCAGGAGAACATAGTACAGAAAATTATAAGCCTATATTTTTGTTTTTCTGTGACATCACTATTAGTTATAGTGGTCCAAAAGAAAGCATTACCATTATACAGCCTGAACTTAAGAGAGTAAATAGTGAATATACAGAGAGATAAACTTGAATGTAGGAACAGAAACAAGACATCACAAAATCAGTCAATATTTAATTCTATTGCCCCTTATACTTATATGTATGCAACAGTTGCAATGAAAATTTCAGACTAAAGAGAAGTTCTGACTCTAGGATGAAGATGGGGTTTGAACTCTTGGATATCAAACTTTAGATTGGTGACAACTCTTCAGCAATCATATATACTTGGGAATGTTTAAGAGGCTTCCTCTCATAGAATCATATAAAAACCTGATGATTTTAAAAAGGCGTCTTGGAAGAACTTATGAAATCTGGAAAATGGGAGCTAAGCTCTCTAAATGGACGAATGTATGGTGAGTAATGCTGAGGCCTTCGGAAAACACACAAAGCCCTTGTTGGGAGCTTGGAGTGACTATAAGCAGGAAGGCTCTGAATTCCTTGCAGGAAAACAAGAGTCTCCCTACTGGGGGAAAAAAACAAAAAACAATGACTTAGTGTCTCTAAACCAAAAGTAGAAAATCCTTAGTTCCAACTCTAAAACTGTTTCTTCTGATCCTTATATTCCATACAGTATAAAGAAGGTGAAAGACCCAGGCAGAAGGGAAGAAAATGACAATTTGTGAAATGGAAAGAGTAAATCTACACCCATAACTCTGAGCTCCCCCAGGACTAATAAAGGAAACCGAGTAATGTAAAGAACCCATCATCATAAATAGACACAACATTAAGGGGGGAAAAGCATAGTTACTGAGCATATTAAAATATCAACAAATTAGTGTTATTTGTATTAAAATAGGATTTCAATCTACATTTTTTAATCAGCATTCTAGAAATTGTCATGAGAAAAAGAATCTCATTCTGAATATTGAAAAAAAATTAGACAAGCCAATTTGATCTGTGAGATTCTCACGTGAATAGAAGGATATTGTATCTTATAAAAGATATCCTCAAAGTCACATAATTCTGCTTGATGGTACTGTGGTCTCATAGAGAGAAAATGAAAAAAAAATGATTCATCATTGAAAAATTGCTATTATGGTAAGTTATTTAAAGACAAAATGAATGCTCTATGATGCTGTTTTCCTTTTAAACAAACTTCATGGTAGAACACTTTTAATTTTGTCATTAACAATAAGGAATTTATAAATTGCAAAATGTTTTTTAACCTATCCTTTAAGTGTTCCTTTTAAAACTAATCAAGGTTTTGGTATAGATTTTACTCACTTTTGTTTTCCACAACTTGGTAAGTGGGATACAATATTACTTTCTCCATTTTCTTTTGACAAAATTCTTTGATGAATTTAAGACTCTGACTAAGGGATTCCTGAATGTCAGAAATGAAAGTAGGCCATGGAAAGAACCCTAGTTCTGTATTCAAAGGAGCTGGATCTAAATATTATCTGTGTGAACTCAGCCAAATCATTTTCACCTCCTTGGACTCCATGTCCCCCCAAGTCCATATCCCTCATCTGTAAAAACAGATATAGGACTGAAAGGTTTCTGATATCACTTCTAGATCTAGATTTTTTAAAAAAAATTCTGAATCTAATCTCTGGCCATTAGGAATGACCACAGAGCATTTTGGCACTGAATTATCTGTGCCAAATGGACAATCCAATTTATACGTTTTTTGTCATTGGTTTTCAATGAACTAATACAAGAAAAATTTTATATGTAATTATTTAATTTCTGGTTCATTAAGAAAACTAGATTTTAAAAAGTTGACATGTGGCTAGGGCAGTGATTTTACTTTTTGAAGCAAATTGAAGCAGTTCAATCATAAGAAATCAAGAAATTTTCTAACTTGAAATTGTCTTTCTTTTCATTTTGTTCAAATTTGAATTTGGGTCTTAACAGTATTCATTTTAGGATTATTGTCTAGGATTTATACTCTTTAAATCTGAAAATATATAAGGTCTCCATTTTTAGATGCCAAAGGAGTAAGAATGTGGAATGTGATGGATATCACAAGAGGTAACAACTGTGTTGTGTTAGTTTGAGTCAAGAAGACCCATGTCCCAATACTACCCTGATTATAGCTAACTTTTATTTAAACTTCAGAGGTTATCTCATTTGGTTTTCACAACAATTCTAGGAGGTACAGGCTAATATCATGACTTATAAATAAAGTTATTAAGAGGTTAAGTGATTTACTTAGAGTCTTAAGGCAGCATAGAAACCCAAAATTTCCTGACTTCAATTCAATATTCAGGCTATATTGTCACTTAACTGACTGTTACTATATATGATGAGTCTGAGCTTCAACACACCAAATGAGATTGAAGAGATCATTTGGCATCAAATTTTGGGGTTTGGTCATGTGAAGAATTCATACTACCCTTTCTCTTTCACCTAGACCCTCATCACTCACACACACACACACACACACACACACACACACACACAGAGTTTATGAGAAAAGGTAACAGACAAAATGAAGATGCAAAAAAGGGAAATGAGATATACACAATAATAAAATTTACCAGGAGTGGTAAATATGAAATAGATTTGGTAGAGCATATAATTGGCATGGAAAGTGATTTAAACAATTAACAACAGAAAAGACAACTTCCTTAGTGGAACTCACAATTAACCAAGAGAAAGAGAACACACCATTAGGTGGGAGTATGCCATTGACTGGTAGGATAAATTCATAGAAAAAATTAGCACCCTAAAAATATTAGGTAGCTATAACAAGGAGAAAGACACCCAGAAGGCAGAACACCGCATTGGGCTAACCCAAAAGGGATTCAGCAAAGATGGCATAGACTATGGGCAGATTTATAGAGGAAATTTAATCTCTGGGGAAGGAACACTTGGAAATGAATGTGGACTACTTGCATTTTTGTTTTTCTTCCCAGGCTATTTTTACCTTCGGAATCCAATTTTTCTTGTGCAACAAGAGAACTGTACAGATCTACACACATATATTGTATCTAGGATATACTTTAACATGTTTAACATATATAAGACCGCTTGCCATCTAGAGGAGGGGGTGGAGGGAGGAAAGAGAAAAGTTGGAACAGAAGTAAGTACAAGGGACAATGTTGTAAAAAATTACCCATGCATATGTCTGTCAATAAAAAGCCATAATAAAAAAAAAAAAAAGAAATTTAATCTCTGGGGTTTGACATCTGATTGGATATAATAAAGTGGGTTTATCTAAGACCTCCATAGAGGGTGGACCTGTAAAGTTGAGTTGATCCCCACCAGTGCCCTTCCCTGTTTACCTCAGGGAGAAATCTTAATCAGTGCTTCAGGCTTTCTCTGCTAACCCCACCTAGTGTAATATATACACAATATTAAAAGTGTCTTTTAAGGGGAAAGTGGAAAAGGAGAGGTCCTCAAGTTAGCCCAATAATGAGCTCTTAGGAAAACAGGAACATGTATGACCTTCATAATTACCTTGACCTTGTTTGGCAAAAACCACATTGTTGGCAACACACCTCCAATGAATAGGTCTACTGACAGCTCTAAAACAACTAGAATGTAAATTAGACAGGGCCAGTAATGATGCCTTTTGCTTATTATAGCCAATCCATGCACCTGTCATCATGTAGGTGAATGAAACATGACTGTGACCAAAATATATGATTCACTTGAATTTGGAAGCTTCATTCAGATACAGAAAAAGACTTATTTCTGACTTGGATTCTGCATATCAAGTCATGAAGTCACAGAATCTTAGAGTTGGGAGAATCTTTAAAGGTCATTTAATTTTATTCATACCTGAAGTGCACACTCCATTTACAACTTCTTCAATAATAATACTAATATTTACCAAAAAAATTTCAAGTTTTCAAAGCACTTTATACTTATCTCATCTAAGACTTGTAACAACAACTATGAACTAACTAAACTGCCATTATTCAGGTTCAGAGACATTAAACAACTTGCCCATAGTCATAGAGTTATGGTGAAGAAGCCAAACTCAGATTTTCCTGATTCCAAGCCCAATTCTGTCTCATATAATATACTCCTAAATACCTACAGTGACAAGAAATTTATCATTTCCCAAGGTAATTAATTTCATTTGGAAGAAGCTCTGATTTTGTGATTTTGCCTTTCAGAGAAAAAAAAAGTTTTTTTCTCTAGTTATCAACCATTATTCCAAATTCTGCCCTCTAGACCTAACATAAGAATTTAATCCTTTTTGCATATAAAGAGAGATGACTAATCCAATATAATTCAACAAAGATTAAGTGCCTACTATACACAAGGTTTTCTAATATACTAACAAACAAACAAAAAAATTACCTTTTTTTTTAAAGCTAAATATTCATTCTCTCTTCCTTCAACTATTCTTCACATGGTAGCATTAACTCTATCACCTCCATTACCTCCCCACCAGAAACTTGGACTCTGATTCTGAGTCCCTCAAGTCTGAGAGATGCGTTTTGTCTTATCTTGCTTGGGTTTTACAAACATTTCTTCTGGTTCTTCTCCTACATGGGTGATTTCTTCAGCTCCTTTGCTGATTCAACACCCTTGTCATTCCTCTGAGGGGGTACTCCAAGTTTCTATATATATTCTCTTAGTTTAGAGCAGAAAATTAATGAATATGACTCTAAGGTTTGTCATCTAGATAGCTTCTCTTTTGGGTCTGTGTGCCATATCAACAACTGGATATTTCAAAAGGGAAATGCCAGAAGCATCTCAAACTCAACATATCAAAAGCAGAACTCATTTTCTTCTTAAATGAGTATGCTCTCCTTACTTCACAGGCAGGAAGTGAGAAATTTTCAATACTGTTTTTTATGTCAACTTTTGGAATTATTAAATGAACTAAAATATACTTGGAAAGCATTCTAACAAAACCCTACAAAATAAAACATTTACAGACATCAATCTTGTTACACTGTGGCATCTATTCAGTTTTTAATTGAAAAGCAGAAAAAAAGGAAATGAAATACACGCAATAATAAAAAGCTATAATAAAAATAAAAAGAGAGATGATAGAACTCATAATAAATAGGTCAAAAATTGTTTCAAAAATATTTTGAAATCAGCAGATACTATTTCACTAAATGATAAAATGTGATAACAGGTGCAAACCATTAGATTTGTCCAACGTAACCAATAATATGAAATGAATAATAACTAAGAAGAAAATTCAAAGGCCACCTATTGACAATATCCACATGACCATTCACCAATATGTTAACAAAAAAAAAAAAAAGAATTAACAAGTGACTGAGTCATAAAGGTTTGTTGTAGAAATATGAGTTGATGATGTTTAATTGAAAGCTAATTTGTTACTTCCAGAAACTATAGAAAGGTTATAATTTAGGAGACTGAATTTAGAAGGATGAAGATTTTAAACAGAAGAATGTGATTGAATATTTAGAGGTTGACTTGTATCCTGAAAATAAACTTGTATGAAAAAATAACATTTAAAATGATTAGAATTTAGGATATAATTTTTAATATAAAGTTACAGACATATAAAATGAACTATTAAAGATTTGGAAATTAGTTTCACAAAAAAGCCCATTTAATATTAATAAAACCCAGAGTCAATAACTCTGAGAAAATTACAAAAGGATGGATGCCTTTTATTTAACCACAAAGGAGGTTAATAATAAACACTCAGCACATATAATAAACACAACAAAAAGGTTGTTTCAAATGCCTTTGGCACAAGATACCATCACTTCACTGGCTCTTAGTAGGCACAGGCCTGTGGATATAGTGGTTGTAACCATAAATGGTTTATCTCTGGATAGTGCTAATGAAATGGCTTAGATTCAAGAATGGCACTCCATTGATAACATTCACATAAACTTAACCAATATTATGCAGACATAATATTGTATTGATGGCAATTCAGCACCAGGTCACTGCCACCAAAAATTGAAAAAAATAAAGTTTGTCTTTAATGATCAACAACATTATGCAAAGCAATGGTCAAGAAGGTGCAATTGTTGCCCATAAATGCTGAGATTATGCATTTTATGGATCACAGTGATCCATAAAGTTTTTAACAACCTTTTTAACAGATACCACCATCCTAAGAGGGGGTAGCAAAGGAGTGCAATGAATAGAAGGCCAGGAATCAGGAAAAGATGGGTTCAAATCCAATCCCATACACTAATCGAGTGACACTGGGCAAGTCTCAGGCCTATTTCCCTCAATTTCCTTTCCTGTAAAATGAGCTGGTGAAGGAAATTGCAAACTATTCCAGTATCTTTGTCAAGAAAACCCCCACCAGGAGATCATTATATACTTCAACACCAATACTTTATGATGACCAATTCTGATGGACCTGGCTATCCTCAGCAATGAGATGAACCAAATCAGTTCCAATGGAGCAGTAATGAACTCAACTAGCTACACCCAGCGAAAGAACTCTGGGAGATGACTAAAAACCATTACATAGAATTCCCAATCCCTATATTTTTTCCCACCTGCATTTTGGATTTCCTTCACAGGCTAATTGTACAATATTTCAGAATCTGATTCTTTTTGTACAGCAAAATAACGGTTTGGTCATGTATACTTATTGTGTATCTAATTTATATTTTAATATATTTAACATCTACTGGACATCCTGCCATCTGGGGGAGTGGGTGGGGGAAAGGAGGAGAAAAATTGTAACAAGAGGTTTGGCAGTTGTCAATGTTGTAAAGTTACCCATACATATAACCTATAAATAAAAGGCTATTAAAATTTAAAAAAAAAAGAAAACCCCCAAAAATGTAGTCATGAAAAGTCAGATAATGTACCATGCCAAGATATATTAAAAGTAAAGTTTTCAAAAGAGAGACCTACAGAGATCACAATCATGTGGGAATAAAATAAGATATATATGATCCTAGGCCATCTATCTGCCACTGGAGTTATACCAAGCATGCCTTCAGGGAATGTATATTGGAGAAGATACAGAACTATTTTTAAAATTTTTACTTAACTAAAAAAAGAATTCACCTACCTATGTAAGAATCACTGAAATATCATATATGAAAGTATAATGGCAGGGTTGTGACTTATCTAATAACTATTTCTATTTTCCATAGAAAAAGATGAGAAAAATCAAATCACCATCATCCTCATTATCCTTTAAAAAAAAAAAAAGAATATCACACATATACTAGTCAAAGATGGAAAAGGCTATATCACCTTCAAACATAGACTAATTGTGTGTTTATGTAATTCATACAAAGCATTTGTAACTCACCTCAATATGTTTGCTAGTATATACATACATACATGTGTCTGTGAACATGTTTTTGTGTGTTTATAGGTGTCGAGAAGGAGATACAGAAAGAGAAAAATAAAGAGACAGAGACAGAAGCAGAGACAAAGACAGATTCAGAGAAGCAGTGTGATAAAGTGGATAAAAAGACAAAGAGTAAAACTTAAAGATAGGAAGACCTGGGATATATATCTACATCATCAAAATGTGTTCAATCGACCATATTGGAAGGGATAGGAGTACATCAACAAATAGGAATGCCAAACAGGATAACTACTCCATGTGCCTTGATACCACTAAAATTAGCTGTAAAGCCTATCAAAAGACCTGAAATGTTGTTTTGGGGGTCTAGAGGTAGTACCAATTAGTCAGTATATTAATTAATGTGAAACTGCTCAAAAATATTTAGATGGAATGTGAAAGGAGGTTTCAGACTAACTGTAGTATAATGAGTGATGCTCACTAAAGTTATGATACCAAGAAAAAAATAAAATGCCCTAAAATAATTCAGAAATATCAATACTCCATCCATTGAAAATATTTCAATGCACCTAGCACTAACTACCAAACTGAAAAATCACAAATGTACATGGAATGGGCTAAAGATAAGAATTATCTTATCTTTATCTTATTATCTTAAGAATTATCTTAATTATATGACAATAGTATAGCATAAATGAAATGGAAGGCAAATCATACCAGATATTGCCTAACATTTCATACTGTTCTTAGTCAATGGTAAACTCAGTCAACAAGCATTTATTAAGCACTTATTATGTGCCAGTTATTATACTAAGCAATGAGTATCAAAAGAAGGATAAAAAATATAATCACTGCCCTCACCTTCTATTGAGGGAGATAACATGTGCAACTACATTAATGTATCTGATATAGTAATACCAAAGGAATTATTGTATCAGTAAAAGGCACTTTTATTGGGGAAGGCACTTACAGTGTGGGAAGGCAAAAAATGCCTCTTGCAGAAAATGAGGTTTAAGCTGAGTCTTGAAAGAAGCAAGGGAAGCCAGGAAGCATAGGAGCAGAAGAAAATTATTCCAGTTATAGAGGAAAGTATGTGAAAAATCACTAGATTTTGGGACTGGATTTGGAAGGTGAGAGACTGAGCATCTTCTGTTGACAAAACAGTAAGATCTGTCTTTGGATTATAGAGTTTGTGGAAGAATGTAAAGCATAATAATTCTGAAAAAGTAGGATAGGACCTGGGGATGAGGGGTTTTAAATGCCCAACAGCATTTTGTAATTGATAATAGAGGTAAAGGGAATCTCTAAAGGTTACTGAAAGAGGGAAAAAGGTGAGATGGTAAGATCAGTCCTTTAGGAAGAATACATTGATAGTTTAATAAAGGATGGACTGAAGAGGGGGAGAAACTTGAGATGGGGAAACTAACTAGAAAACTATTCCAACAGTCCCAGCATGAAGACAGCCTCAACAAGTGTGGTGAGTTTGTGAGATGAGAGAAGGAAAACATGAAAAAAATTAGCAAGAGATTTGAGACGTAGAGCAAAGGTTAACCGTCAAGAATGATACTGAGGTTGGAACCCTTAGCAACTGAAATAAAGAAAATTTAGAGAGAAAGATGAGGTGATTCAGATATGTTGACCTTGAGATGCTTTTTGACAAGCAGTTTGTAATGTCCAAAATGAGATGCAGAAGAAATAAATATGTTAATTTCCTACTATCAACCAGGAACTATGATAAACACAAATGTTTTCTCATTTGGTCTACACCACAACTAACTCTGTGAGGTCGGTGCTATGATTATCCTCACTTTACAGGTGAGGATACTGAGGCAAACAGAAGCTATGGGACTTGCTTAGGAACACATAGTTTGTAAAAGGTTAGATTTGAACTTAATTCTTCCTATGTCAAAACCCAAAGTTCTATTCACTGCACTGCTTAGTTACAATGATATGAAGTTTGAAGACAAATGCAAGACCCAAACTGTAAGAAGTAACTTCATTTCTAAACATAGATTATTTTAAATAATAGCAAAAATCATGGAGTAACCAAAATCTGAAGAGAAGAAGCTAAAGAACCTTAAGACATTGAAAATCTTCATTGAACACAAACTCTAAACTACACAAAACCACAACAGATTACTAAAATAATGCTGATGTTTCCAATGATTTTGAGAAGAAAATCAAAGTATTTACACTAGTATTTTTTAAAATGTTTTTCAGGTTAACAACAAAATTCAATTAGTGTAAAATCTATATCAAAATAAGAGAATTTAAAGAAGCTTGTTTTTTTCTATATCATCATGAATGAATTCTCCTACAATAAGTGACAAAGTATAAAAACATTATGAGAACTGGTACATCCTAGTTGATACATACTAGAAAACCTAAACCCAATATCAATTCCATTAAAAGAACAAAAATAATATCTGATCAGTGCAGTAGTTACTGAACTACTTTTCATAAAAGCATCATAACATATATATTGCATTTAGTTATTATTGTGAAGCCTTTGATTCAGTTCCACACTCATAGCGTATTCATGTTCTTATTGAACTATACAAAATATCAACAGCATGATTGCTAGAGCAATTATGTTCATATAGATAACCATGTGTAAAGCTTGCCACCAACATAAAAATATAAAAAGTTACACAGCACATGCCATCATTCAAGGAAATAGTTTAAGACTCTTAGGGTTCTACCTAGTTTTAAGCCCATTATTCTATCTCCTCAAAGGAACTGAGTATGGCTTCAAAACTAAAGACATCTTATGTCACTTGATGTGTAAAGATGACATTAAATCCCACTAAAAACAAAAATAAATATTAAATATCTCCCTAGTCTCATGGAATCATTATCCAAAGATATTCAAAATCATTTGCATTCCACAAGTATAAATATATTAATACACACCTGAAAGAGAAACTGTACATTTTTTAGCTTGAATCTGAGGATTATGTCTAACAAACTGATGGATATGATGCCTCAAAATATATTAAAATAAAGATGCCAAGCTTCATAAAATTATAACTGCACACTTATCAATGTCCTAAAATCAAAACTAATTGGAAATAGCATGTTTAAAGCATTTATTAAGCAATACTTACCTTCCTCTACATTCTTGGAACTATCAAGTAGGCTAAAAACAGATTTAGAAATAAATCTCACAAAAATCCATACAATACTAATTAAAACAAATGCCAAACACCAAGACTTTCATGGAAAAATTAAGACTTCCTTACCAAAAAGGAGGAAAAGAAAAGATAGATATTTTTAGCACGCAAGATAAGTTGATTTTTTAAAAAAAGACATACAAAATTAGTTTAGGAATAAATTGATATTTCATAAACCAATAGTTAAGACTGACAATAGTTAAATATAATAAAAAGTGGCTATCTTTCAATTGAAGCCTGTAAGAAAGCTAAGATAATCACTTAGAGTCAAGATACCACATAAGTGACATCCATATAAATTCAGACAACAATATGTGAACAAAAAATATATGAAACGCCTGATTGCATTCACATTTGATTATGGAAACAGAAGTGATTATGATAGCAATTCAGGACCAGGTTCTCAGAAGCAAAAATTACCACTACTACCACCATGACCCCACACTGAAAAATAAAAGCTATTCTAAAGGAGCTGAACTTAGTGTTTAAAGGAAATTATGCAAAGCAACAATTAAAACTCTGTAATATATCACTTCAGACTACTAAAACATATTCCCTACTAAATACCTAATATTGAATGTTCGTTCTAGTGACCATACTATACCCAAAACTTTGTAGTATATGGTTTATAGTATGACAATTAGTCATTTGTAAATCCATGAAAGATATTTCTCCTAAAATTAATTTATCAAGCATACTGGGAGAGGGGCAACAGAGTTCATCAGCATATAGGAATCCTAATGAGGATGATATATAGTAGTTACAAAAAAGATTTTCCTCTTGAAATATATTTCATGGACTTATAGATGACTAATCATTATACTACAAATATAGACCCCAAGATATCTTAGAGAAGTCAACTAATAAATCATTTTGGAACCAAGCCATTATCACCAATATGTGAACAAAAAATATATGAAACGCCTGACTGCATTCACATTTGATTATGGAAACAGAAGTGATTATGATAGGATGTAGGGATGACATAAAAAGTTGCAAAATTGCTGGGAAAGACTATGATAAGGATAAAATCAAGAGCAAAGGATCTAGTTTGACATCAAGGAGGAATAGAATTTCCATCAGTCAGTCAGGTAGAGCTTGCTAGCAGAGAACATAAATTAAAGTGAAGGATGAGAATCACTGAATTCTACAATATGTAAGGACCTCAGGGATCATATGGTCTCACCTCAAAAGGCATTTTCTCATGAGTCAAGATGTCAAGCACAAAACTCCCAATGGACCCAAAATAGATTAAATACAATCAGGAGCTATTTTACAAAATAAATAAAAATACAATAAAATATAGATAAAATAGTCATCTATTTTAAGTCTAAATCAATATGTAGTTCAAAGAGATCCTTATTTAATAGCCCTCATCTATATTTGAGTTTGACACCACTGCTCTAAAGCATCTTTGGTAAGTGTTAATTCTATCTTCATTTCAAGATCTCCTAGGGAGAGGGACCTACTAACCTCCAAGTAATTTCATCCCACTATAAGATAGTTTCAAATTTTAGGAAGTGTTTTGTTTTTTTTACAGTTTCTTAACATCTGTAAATCATATCATAAATCAGCCTCTCTGAATCTTCCATTTGTCTGTACACATTAACTCCACAGACTGATCTCCCAGAGAACATAAGCTGCTTGAGAGCAAGAACAGTTGCATTTTTGCTTTTCATATCTCCCACAAGGGGCACAATAACATTTATACATAAGGGCAACAACACATATTTGTTGAATCATTCCTATTTCCTTTCTGTGTGGCGGAAAAGGACAATTCTATCCCTTTTTCCATTTGGCAATATTCTAAAAACTGATATCACTATCCAACTAGTCTTCACTTTACCAACATAAATGTCCATACATGTCCCTCAACTACTCCCTGAAAGATGTTTATTCTATCTCAGCTTAATCCCTTCTAGTAATGAGGAACTTGCTACTTGTCATAGTCTAGTTTAACTATATTTAGAGGCAGAAGACCTGAATTAAAGTACTGGTTTTGCCACTTAATTCTTTGTGTTTGGGGAAAGCACCACACCTTTATGAAACTGCATTTCTTTATCTGTAAAAGGACTGAATTGGACTAAATAGTCCCTAATATTTTGTGATCCTGTAATGTTTAAGGCAATGATTTCAGTGAGCCATTGTTTTTCTTTTATTGAATTGAAATTTTCCTTCTTATATCTTCCAACTGCTATTTCTATCTCTCTGCTCTTTGGAATCACAAAGAATAATTTTAAATTTCACTTAAATTTGTGAAGTGTAAATTTCAAGGCAACTGGAATTTGAATAGAGGCAAAACATACAAAAAACATACAGATGACTATGTGTAGATCAAATTGCTTTCAAAGGACTGCTTCATTTCTTCTTCTGAAAAGTAAGGGACTAGGGGTATATAGCCTAAAGAAGATAAGATTTTGGAGGTATTTGATGTGAAAACTGTCTTCAAGAATTCTGAAAGATCATTATGTGGAGAAGGGATTGGATTTCTTCTCACTGGTTCCAGATGGTAGGGCTGTGACCAACAGACAGAAGTTATGAAATGGTAACTATAGAATTGATGTAAGGAAAAGAATGTATCCAAAGATGTAATGGACTGGTATGTATATGTGTATGGAGGGGAAGGGTCTAGCATCTTCCTAATTTGAGGCTACCAAACAAAGACTGAATGACATTTACTGCATTTGTGTAATGGGGATTCTTTTCAGGTACAGTTGAGGTTAGAGAGACTTTAATATCCCTTCTAACTCTGATATTCTGTGAAATAAGAATAAAAATACAGTTTGGTGCAAAAAGGAAGCAGATTGAGACCTGGTAGCTCTGGTGAATTATGGACTTCTAGGTTTTTTAAAGTTAGTGTTACTAATACTTAATAAGTACTAGTAATAATATTTAATAAATATTGATAAATTGCACATGTCATCCAATGAAATAAGTAGAAATAACCAGTCACTTCAGGACATTTTAATAGGTTATATTGTAGTGCGGTTTCCCTGGGACATCCCATGGCTCCTAGACCATAACTGTATGTCTTCAGAAGAGACTAAGCCTCTTATTTTGTAGATGAATTTTTTGTAGATTATTATATAAAAATGAAGTGTCTTGCCCAAGTGGATTGAGTGACACCAGGAAACTAAAAGTTTTGGGTTTGGGGGAGGGAATTCAAGGAGCAGAGAGGATAAGGATGAACAAAACAGGAGAGAGAAATCATGCATGAAAGTTGTCTTGGGTGCCATCAAGAAGATTACAGGCTGTACTTGTTCTTTTGGCCGTCCACATGGTGCTTTTCAAAAAAAAAAAATGAGTCATTCTTTTTAGGTGTTTGCTGTTAGATTTTTCTTTCAGTCATTTGTAAATGTCACCCAGAATCAGCCTGGCTTCTGTTTTTCACAGGAGACCAGAGATGCTTATGAGCAGGTGTAGACAGTAAAAAGCAAACTGAGGAGTTAAAATGATGATTCCTGACAGTTTTTGCCGAGGGAAAAAATGTAAAATATGCCAGAATGTTAAAGAGACACAGGATTTACATATGAGAAAAACATGCTTCTCCTTGCAGGAGTGTGGTGTTTACTGGATGAATTCTTCCTTAGCTATAAACATATACTCTAGGTTATAAACTGGCACGGACTGGCAGCTTCTTTCCCTTGAAATTAATTTAGAAACAAGAGCTTAGATTTTCCTTTCTTAAAATGATACTGAAAGAAGATGAAAACTTTACCCACAATTAGTCCTTCTGTTTGATTGCTGGCTTTCAGAAAATGAAAAAAAGGGGAAGAAAAGCCAACATGGTGACATTTGAAAATTATCTTGCATTCCAGATTGTATCCATATCAACAACCTTACAATTCTACATTAATGTTGCCATTAGTTATACTTTGAAATTACATAGCCCTTTTCCTCTAGAGATCTCAAAAGTACTTTAAATTTTCTATTTATCATCCTTATAATACTCCTCTGACACTGTGGGGTCCCAAGACTCACAGATCTAATTACATTTCAGTGACAGCCTTTCAACACACCTAATGCCATCCAGAAGGATGGCACAACACCCATGACTCTGGGATTCATTTTTCCAGAACCAACTTAGTTACCACACTCTGCAAGATGGTAAAGGAAATAAGGCGTTATGATTTGGAGCACTTCCTAAAGAGGGAATGAATAGACTAGAAAACTCTTGGGCAGCATATTTATATCTTTCTAAAATGGGCCAAGAAAATCAACTTGAACCTATAGCATGTTAGTGCTGGCAGATCAACTATTCCAGCCCCCTCCTTTTATAGATGAGAAAACTGCACCTTAGAGGGAGGAAGTGATTTGCTCCATCATACAGCTAGTTAGTGGCTAAGCTGGGAGCAGAAATAAGAGTCCTCAAATGCTGAACTTTTGATCTTTCCCTGGCTCCTAACACATAGTCAGGGGAGCAAATGTCTTTCTTCCTTGTGTTATTGTAAAAAACTGATAGTATTTTATCTGATGATATTACAAATGTTATATTTTTTTCTTTCTCTGTTAAGAAGAATATTTTGTAAGAGTTTTCTGTTTTCTAAGTGCTAGGTAGATACATTTCTGTTTTATCATAGTATTGATTACATGTTTAATAGGAAGACCTTTGGATCTGACAATAGAAGACTTGCTTTCAAATCTTAGTTGAGTTACTCATTACTTATGTGTAACTTTAGGCACCTCACTGGACCTCAGGTTCCCAATGACTAAAATGGTACAGTTGCAGGAGATAACTTCTGAAATCCTTCCCATGATTAAAGAATGGCAGGATTCAGTGATCAAAGAGAGCCAGAAGATCTTCTTATTTAAAATGGATATGGTATTCCATCTCTCACTAATTTTATGAAACACAAAACAGGCCCAGAAGTAGATTGAATTATTTGCTTTAGGATACACAGGTAATAAATTACATAGCTGGTATCTGTACTCAGTGTTTCTAATTTCAGATCAGATGCTTTGTACTCAAGAACATGTTGCTATCTATGGTAACCCATATTCTCAAATAAAGTTTTATTTCTTTTTTTACCCTGAGGTAATTGAGGTTAAGAGACTTGCCCAGGGTCACACAGTTAGGAAGTATTAACTGTCTGAGGCTAGATTTGAAATCAGGTTCTACTGACTTGAGGGCTGGTGGTCTCTCCATTATGCCACCTACCTGCCTCTAAAATCCTAATTCTTGAAAAAGACTCTAGTGTGTCAATAACCTAAGTACTGACCAATGTCCACCAATTGAGTAAGAAGTTTTACCTTTTCACTGATGGGCATATTTGTTTTGAAAAGATCATTGTGATAATTGTATATAATAAGGATGATTCTAGGACTTGAAATCTTTAGGGAATGAGTATATTGAGATTCAGATTTCCTCTGAAATTTTCTATGGCTATACTGAGTAAAAAAGAAATTTGAAAATAGAATTTTTTAAGAGCTTATAGTCATGTTACCTATGATGGGCAATGATGACGATCCATTTGAAATGATAGTGAAATATCACATTGTAAATACCACATTAAAAGAGGAGGGAGAATTGTGAGGGCAGACAGTGTTACAGGAAAGCAAGAAACCTATGCAGCTGAGGTTCTGGAGATACATGTATTTAAATTATTTATATATTCTGTCAATGTTCAGTTTTATCCTTTTGCCATGTCCCCTTTTGTGAGCAGAACTACTTGAGCTCACAATTCTAATTACTTGAACCACTTACTCTAGCACTTAACTATATACTTTCTTGGAATGTTCTAGGCATCCTAGACTTAAAAGTTATAGATTCAATCAGACTGTAAGCTCTGACAGAGGAAAGAATTGATCTTTCACTTCCACTCCTCAGAGGAATTAACACTATATCTCACTTATAGGAATTAAACCAGTAGAATATAAGCCCTTTGAAGGAAGAATCAATTTCATTTTTGCTGTTATAAGTGCAGAATTTAAGCAGAATGACAGGCATATATTATGCAATCAATCCATGCAGAATTGAATTGAATGATGGTAATTGTAGCAATAATTAATTATCAATAATTTTATCTTACTGCCTTAAAGGCACTTGATCCAAAAAATGGACCAAGTGTTGACTTAGGATCAAGAAGTTCAGATTCTATATCAAACACTGACTAGCTGTATGATTCTGAGCAAGTCATTTAACCTCTGCCTGTCTCAATTTCCTCATCTATAAAATGGAGGTATTAATTACAATTACTTCTCAGGGTTGTTATAAGGATCCATTGAGATGATATTTGTGAAGTGATTTACAAATCTTAAAGTACTATACAAATATTGGTGGTTATTGTTATTACATTTGTACAGTGTTGGGGAAGAAATTAGTTTCACTTCTATTATCTCACTTGATCATCAAATTGACTAGCTCTAAATGCTAGTCAATTATGTTTCTATTTTGTCATCCCTATTCTACATATAAAGAAACTGAGGTCAGGTTGGCTTAAATGATTTTCCAAAAATCATATACCTAGTCATTCAATAAAAAGCACGTAGACTTGAATTACATTATCATCTTTTAAGTATTCACAGTTGGTCGCAATGATCTTCCCTTGTTCCCATCCCTGAGCCAGAAATATAAGGACTCCCGAGGAGGAAATTGCCTATCAATGCATCAGTTTTTACATTGCAATTTGTAGTTTTAGAGAGCTGCCTGGAATTCTGAGAGAGTAGTTCGTTTGCTCAGTCACATGGCCAAGATGTGCCCTATATAGACTTTAAACCCAGTTCTTCTTGCCACCCTATATCTTCTTGCCACTCTATATCACACTACATCTTATGTTGTCCTCAATCTCAGCCTGAAGAAATAAGCTACAACTTCCAGTTTGGGAGTGTTTTAAGCAATTTTAGGAAGTTTCTATCAGTTTATTTTAATCAAGACATTTTAGGTAAGTGGGTTTGGGGATCTCAAATCCACTGCATCTATACTACTATCTTGCCTAAAAATGCTTAAATCATACTTTTTGAAAGAATAATTTCTGAATCAGAGATGAGAAGTGATTTGATGAATTTGAAGTAGGAGGCTATCTATACAGATTCAAGAAAGGTTTAGTGGAATTCATAGATCCTTAGCTGACAAATTAGTTGATAATGTGACAACTGAAATAAGAAGGTTTTAAAGTATGCTTGGGGCAAATCTCTAAACTTGAAAAATGATGTATCAATGATTAACTATTCAACTGAATCACAAAATATCCCTTTGTTTTCATTATCAAGAGACAGCATAATAGGGTTGAATGTGTCCCTAGCCTGATCCCACCTGGGATTTCATATGTTCTTCTGAAAATGGTGTACAGGCAATTAAGGCAAAGAAATAAAGTAGCAAGAAAGAAGGTATTGTTATTGTTGTTGTTTTCCCTTGATTGATTCTCTCTGAGAAGACAGGAGAAAGATACAGGCAGGGGCACATTGATAATTATGAACAACATTTAAGATGCCTATTTTATTTGATCTGAAGAACAATGAAAAGCCCAAGGATGTGACATGGTTTCACGACAAAGAGGATTTTGGCAGCAAAATGTAGGTTTCCAGTATGAATCACTCTTTTCCAATAAACTAAGCTTTCATCTTCCATTGGAGCTGACACATTGAATCTCGGTGGAAACATTTTTAATAACATGGCCTTTGATGGAATTTCTTTTTAAACAAATATTTATTTGTTCACTTTTTTAGTGTTTTCAGAAAGAGTTATTATGTTGTTTTTTTAGACATGTCTAATACCTTTGTTAAAATACTGAGCCATTATAATCTCAATGCAAATGCCACAACATCCGCCGGAGATTATTTTAATACTGTTTTATTTTGAATACATTTCATTTACTTTTAAGCCACCATTGTAAAGTTATTTGGGTGATAGCTACATGGCTCAAAGCCAAAAGTTCACAAGGCGATGGTCTGATAGGTCTCTGAAGCAAAGTCAGAGAAGGCAAAGACAATTCACACACTTGTGAACAGAGCTTTCAGAGAATTTATTCCAAGCTGCTAATCTAAAAGGGTTTCAATTTAGATTAGTGTTGAAACTGGCATGAAAATAAAGGATACACATGCTCTCAGCTGGGCACCCAAGCACCTGGATGTCCATGACTTTGGCAGTGAAGACCATAGAGAATTTTCTATTTCTATTTCCAAATAGCAGCATCCTCTTGCCTTCACTTCACTCCTTTTTCTAAAAGCAGTATAATTCTTTCTCTTTTCTTTTCTTTCCTTCCTTCCTGCCCTCCCTTCTCTTACTCCTTTCCTTCCATCTTTCCTCCCTTCTTTCTCTCCCTCCCTCCTTCCTTTTATGCCTCCTTCCTTCCTTTTCCTTTTCTTCCTTTTCCCTTCCTTCCTTCTTTCCCTCCCTCCTTTCCTCCTTCCTTTCTCCCTTTTTTCTCTTCCTCTATTTTCTTTCTTTCCTTACTTTCTCTTCTTTATTTTCTTTTTCTTGCTTTCTTTTCCTTTATTTCTTCTTTACTTTCTCTTTCTTTTTTCTCTCCTTTCCTTCTGTCTTTTCTCTTTCTTTACTTTTCTTTCTTCTCTTTTCCTTTTCCTTCTTTTTTCCCTCCCTTCTTTCTTTCCTTCCTTTCTTCCTTCTTTCATATCTTCCTTCCTTACTTTATTTTGTACAATTACATTAAAAATGTTGAAGAAGTAGAAAACCTAAACTCCTCATATGGTTATGGAAAAACAAGTAGATCTAGAATTAGGAGATCTGGTTCAAAAACCAAGGTGACTGAGAGTCAAGTTTCCTCAATTTCTTAATCCTTAAAATGGGGATAATAATGCTTTCAGGAGAGCAAGTATGATGTATGGGATACAGAGCTGGTCTCAAACAGAAAGATCTGGATTCATTCAGGCCTCTAGTCCATATAGTAAATTAGGCAAATCAATTAAACACTCAGTCTCCAGGCAACTCTGTAAGACCAAAAAGTTCTGAATAGTCCTGATCTCAATTAGTAAAGGGAGTTTCTTTCTTAAGCCATCAAAATCATGTTTGATTTTTTAAAATGCCTCTCTTATTAAGCACAATACAAAAGTGAATTGTAATTATTGCTGTTACGAATGTTTGTGGCATCCCTCTTTGTAGTGGCCAGAAACTGGAAACTGAGTGAATGCCCATCAATTGGAGAATGGCTGAATAAATTGTGGTATATGAATATTATGGAATAGTATTGTTCTGTAAGAAATGACCAACAGGATGATTTCAGAAAGGCCTGGAAAGACTTACACAAATTGATGCTGAGTGAACCAAGCAGGGCCAAGAGATCATTATATACTTCAACAACAATACTATATGATGACCAATTCTGATGGACCTGGCCATCCTCAGCAATGAGATCAACCAAATCAGTTCCAATGGAGCAGTAATGAAATGAACCAGCTACGCCCAGTGAAAGAATTCTGGGAGATGACTAAAAACCATTACATTGAATTCCCAATCCCTCTATTTTTGCCCACCTGCATTTTTGATTTCCTTCACAGGCTAATTGTATAATATTTCAGAATCCGATTCTTTTTGTATAGAAAAATAATGGTTTGGTCATGTATACTTATTGTGTATCTAATTTATACTTTAATATATTTAACATCTACTGGTCATCCTGCCATCTGGGGGAGGGGATGGGGGTAGGAGGGGAAAAATTGGAACAAGAGGTTTGGCAATTGTCAATGCTGTAAAGTTACCCATACATATAACCTGTAAATAAAAGGCTATTTTTTAAAAAGTAATTATTGCTGCTTTTTCTATCCATTAGAATACAATCATAGAAAAGGCAACAGGGTATAAAAGAAAGAGGGCTGGATTTGGATCTGGTGGAAATAGAATCAAATCTCAGCTTTAATATTTACAAACTGTGTAACCTTGGCAAGTGACATCCTTAATGTGAGCCTCAGAACCCTTACAAAATGGGAGGATTGCATTTGATGATCCTTAAGTTCTAAGTCTACAATTTTACATGCTCATCTCATCATCTCTGAGAGACATTCCTTAGCTACAGTTTTAATTGTTAATTGTATCCTGCTTATTCTTTCTAAATCCTTAAGTAATGTTACTCATTATTTATAGGTTTTCATCTATGGGACCATTACCTTTATGATATATGAGGTAATATGTATATAGCATCTTGCAGTGTAAGCAGGATATCATCAAATTGAAAACCACTGCTAGGTCAATATTACTGACCAATGGCAAAGGCTATCATATTCGTATGTGTATATATAGGTATATAGGTATGTATAGATATAGGTATATATATCTCTCTACTCAGAAGTTAAAAGAGTAGAATTATGAGATGCTACACTCATAGATATCTACTTTGGGGCTCCCAAATACCTGATACAAAAGACCATTAACTCACAACATTTCTAAAAATTTGGACTTGACTTTAAGCCAGAAATGAAATAAAGAATCCTTTGCTGAAATTTCAGGATTCTGAGGCCTCTATCATTACCCAGTCGCCAAAGCACATTTTAAACTACAACAAGAAATAATACAATATTTGGAGGACTGTGAATTAAATGATTGTGTAAATAGTTTTTATTAGCATAACATTTTGTAAAGTTTTATTAACATAAAAAATGTCAACTCTGCACTTTTTTCTCAACACCTCTCCTACAAGAGTGACTTTATTAACTAGTCCACAGATACTGATTTCATATTCTGGGCAATAAATAAATGTTCCTTCCTCTCTGGTTTCAAGAACCTATTTCCATTGGTATGAATATGTTATAATAAAAAACAAAAGAAGAATACAGAATACCACAGATGACTTTGTTGCTTATACTTGAATGAAAGCATCTATCATATATGTGCATGAGTTCATATTTCCTAAGGCCATTTTAAACTTAAAAAACCCCAAATTTTAAAAATAATGAAATCACACTAGAATACATTTCATAATGGGCAAATTAGTTGGCACAGTGGATAGAGTTCCAGGCCTGGAGTCAAGAAGATTCATCTTCATAAGTTCAAATCTGGCCTCAGATTCTTACTAGTTCTGTCACCTTAGGCAAGTCACTTAACCCTGTTTGCCTCAGTTTCCTCATTTATAAAAGGAGCTGGAGAAGGAAATGCAAACCACTTCAGTATCATTGCCAAGAAACCCCCAAATGGGGTCACAAGGAGTTAGACATGACTGAAAAACAATGTTTCAAAATTCTAAAAACAAGAATCAATTTTATGATTTTAGTTTTTCTCTAACCATGTTATCATAGACTTTGAGTTTGTAGGAATGTTAAAGATGACAATTCACTGGTACTCATTTTAGAAATTAGACAACTGAAGCCCAGGCAGGTTAACTGACTTGCCTAAGGTCACACAGATAGTAAGTGGCAAAGGCAGGATTTGATCAAGGGTTTTCTGACAAGTCCATTGTTTTTTCTAGTGTCCAGATGATAAGGTACACTTTTGAAGAGTGAAATTTTAAAAGTCACAGTTTTAAATAATTATAAATATAAAATAAAAAATTATTTAGGAAGTGATTCCTTTTTGCAGGTAATTGTCATGGATGCTGAAGCTAAAAATCAAGAGTAGCTGCCCTTGTTACATTTTACTGAGAAGGAAACATTCTGAATGCAGATAACGAAATAAAATGTAATTTCATGGGAAAGTCACTAAGGACTAAGGAGATAGGAAAAATTTTGCAAAGGAAATGACATGTGAGCTAAGTTTTGGAAGAAGCTAGAGATTCTAAGGAAATTGGGGAAAGGAAAGAAGAGGAAGGAATAAATGTCAGGGATGGAGGACAGCCTGAGAAAGAGAATGGAATTGGGAAATAAAGCTTTACATCTGGGGAATGAGAGAATTTGACTTGTTCAAAGGGTGCTAGAAGGGGCATAGGAAAGGGCTTGGGCCTGGGATTTCATTGATCTAGAGTTACAGATTATATATCTATACTCTTAGATTAGTTAAATTAGCATTTTAGAGAATTGCCTAGAGCACTTACAGGTTGAAAAAGTTGCCCAAGAACATATAATCAGAATGTATCAGAGACAAGAGCAATATGAAATTATGCTAAATTTTTCAAACTAGGTCCATCAGCATGTAGTCCAGGCTTTGGCAGCATAATACATATATACATAGACACACATATGCACACCTGTGAGCCCACACTCACTCACACAGAGTGGAGAAAGAGACAGAGAGAAAGAGACAAACACTTTTTCTTGACACAAATGCATTTGGTGGTGCTACTCTCTTGTCACTGATGCTTTTAAGAAATTTCACCAGCCAGTCCCTATGGAACTGGTGCCCAACATGTATCTCCTTCCCTGGTGGTTTCTAAAAACAGACAAAATCATTGCCCCCATTGAAAATAATTGACATGAGTAATCCTCCTGCACAATTAGCCCTGAGCCTTCAAAATCTAAAGTAGTCTTAGTCTTGGAATGTCACTATGGAAAACATGACAGTTTCTTGTAACCCATAATTGCTATAATTGGGTCACTGTAACCTTTCCTATTGGCTGGTATGAACATGTCTGTAAATAGAGGTAGTAAGGTGGCACAGTGACAAGAGAGCTGTACTTAGAGTCAGGAAGGAATGAAATAAAATCTTGCTTCATTTACCAGCTGTGTAACATGGTCCCTTAGTCTCTTAGTCTTTCTTATACTCAGTTTCCTTATCTGCTAAAATGGTATAATAATAGCACAGGACTATTCTAAGCATCCAAGGAGATAACACATGGAAATCATTTTTGCAAATCTTAAAGCATCATATAAACCTTGTCACAAGTTGTTACACAAAGAAATAAATCACTATAATTTGAAGGAGTCTTAGAAACCATCTAGTATGACTTCCTCATTTTATAGAGGAGGAAACTAATGTCCTCAGGGGTGAAAAAGTCCCCTCACCCCACATTCATGTATCTAATAAATGACAAAGTGGAAATCTGAGCCTGTTCCTCCTATCTCCCAGACTTGCCACTCTTCCATCTGCTTGTCAGATCAAAAGACCATCTTAATTTTCATTACTCTTTTGTAATAGGGGCCAGAATATGTACAAAGTCTGTTAATATACTCAGTGAACTTTTCCTAAAACAAAGGATTCATCATTTTTCAAGTTTCTAAGTAAGTTTCCTCTTCTCACTTTTATCTTTACACTTTGTGAAATCTTACTCTGCATAAGTCAGATACAGAATGATTATTACAATATTCCCCAAACTAGTCAGACATATTCAAACCAAGAAACATCTATGGAATTATATCTGATTATTCATTTTCTCATTTCAGCAAAGGACAGAACAATATATGAAAGAAACCTAAAATACCTTCAATGGCTTCTTTTTTAAAAATTATTTTTAAAATGATTTCAAAAAGATACTTAAAGTTATTTATGAACACGTTATTTTGCTTATTTGTTTTGAAGTTGGGTTTCCTTTTCTTGCCCAGTGAAGTAGCCACTCATGGGATAATTTCACAATTGATTGGCACAGGGTCTTTGGGCTTTTTTGTTTTCAACATAGAGCACTATACCCTTTCTTGGGCATTCTGGTGACATCTGCTCTCAAGGGCTCACCATATTGGTGTCAAACAGTATAGTTAATGAGCTTTAGCCTACTGTAGCTCAGCACTTCCAAGCCCAAGTGATCCACCAGTTCTCAGCCTTCCTCAGAATCAGGGATTACAGAGCATGCACCACCACATCCAGCATATGAATATTGATAATTGTCAGAATTCTAAATAACTCTCAAGAAAGGTATTTTCCTTGTATGAAAACAAATGCCCAGTTTAATACAGCATTTAATATTTTAGAAGCCGCTCTTAAAGTAGGTCAAAGAATGAAGCCAACTCTGGTTCTTCCCACAACCCACATCTTTAATTTTCACAGGAGGGAAGCTATAAGGATCTGTACATTACCATCAAGTTGGAAAGAACCTTGCAAGCAGCCAGGTTCCAATATGCTTTCTTTCATTTTGACTGCTATGAAGTGGCTTTGATAATTTCCTTCCTCTTTCACAAGAAAAGAAACTCTGAAGTACAAAATAATTCATAGAAGACCAATCTATTCATTGGTCTGGAGAATGAAGACCAACTGAGATTTTGTCAGCCACTGTTAAAAGGAGAAGCATTCCTATATGCAATATTTTGTTTTTTCATATATTTTTTTCTTTCAGGAATAGCAATCATCCCTTTAAGAGAATAAAAAGGCAACTGTGATCTTTTGAAAAATAGTAGGTTTTTTTGGCCTATTTCCTTGACCAAGGAGCAGCAGACTTTACAAGAAGGGGGCACCCAGGAGGCTCTGCCCCATATATCTATCTGATATCATTATTGCTCTGTCACAAAATGTAGCAGTCACTGCAAAGGATATGGCAAAATTAGCAAAGTCTTCTTGAGGATCTTCTTCTAGGGAAGGAACATTCATATTTGGTTTGGTTAACTCACATATAGTGACATATGCAAATCCTGCATACAGAATATTTTATTATTATTTTAAAAACTTAACGAGTTTCAGAAAAGAAGTTAGAATTGGGGCAATCAACAGAAAATAGTTAAATAACTAATGTTTCTAAAGTACACCTTGCAATAAAGATAAAGGAGAAGAAAATCACTTGTCCATTTTTAGGGAGAAAGCCTGTTTTATCTTTTCTCACTTTGTGATATGCTTGATTTTCCCATATATTTCCAGATGACCAAATCAAGACAACAACACATGCAGCATGTCCAAGGTCAGTAGTTTAACCATGAAGGGGACAATCTGTAAGGTCCCACCCAGATGCAAAACTATGATCTGGGATTGAAGACACCTTTAATCTCCTTCTTTACATCAAGAAGACAAGGCATTTATACATTCCTTGTAAAATCAGATCAAGAAAGCTATAAAATGGAGGAAAAATAGAGCATCTTTTGTATATAGGTTGAATTAGTAAACAAGTATTTACAGAATACATATTATACACCTAACACTCTTCTGGCCATTATGGGATACAAAAGAAGAATCAGATTTGATGACAAATAGGAACATAGTGGGCAACTAGGTGGTATAGTGGATAGAGCACTGAGCCTTTGAATTAAATCCAGCTTCAGACATTTACTAGATATATGACCTTGGGTGAAACACTTACCCATTATTTGCCACAGTTCCTCATCAGGAAATGGGCACCAGATAAAGAAAGAAATGGAAAATCACTCCATTAT
Source organism: Sarcophilus harrisii (assembly GCF_902635505.1). NCBI lineage: Eukaryota > Metazoa > Chordata > Mammalia > Dasyuromorphia > Dasyuridae > Sarcophilus > Sarcophilus harrisii. Next base: position 408,799,568 of record NC_045429.1, on the reverse strand, counting down.
CTTTGCCAAGAAAACTTCATGGATTTTGTCCATGGGAATATAGAGATGGACATGACTGAACAACAAAGGAACTTTGTAGTCTGATTCAATTACTTAATTTTGGTTAAGGAAAAGTAAATTCCTAAGAAGAGAAATGATTTGCCGAAGATAATAAATGAAAAAACCCAAATTTGGATCCAGGACCTAAGCTCAGTTTTGTTTACGGTATATCATATTATAGAAGGCATGACTCCTAGGATTTAAATCAACTGAGAGAGAAGACATAGGACATACATAAAACTTTGGGTTAAAAATGAGCTTTACGTGCAATCTATCAAGACTGTAATTAAAGTAAGCATGTATAGAGGCAGCCAGTCCCTAAAGAACGCAGGCACACACATCCAGCAAATAAGTATTAGAGATAGGGTTTCAACACAAACTTCCTAACTCTAACCATTACACCATATTGACAAACTGATATAATAAAGTAATGAGTATTACTACAATAAAAAAAATCAGAAAACATATACTGTTAATTGCATAGCATAGATACACAAAACAGAAATATAGAATTAGAAAAGCAAGAGATAGATCATCATGGGCTGGTTTGTCAGAGAAGTTCATTTAGTGTAGATCATGAAGGATGGGTTACATATGGTTTAAAACAAAGGAAGAGAAGGGTATTCAGAATAGTATCAGCAAAAGACAAGGAGGCAAAAAGAGAGGTTGAATGGAATGGAAAGTTTGTATTAGGAAGTAACGCAAAATAAAGTCATACAGTTATATTGGTCATTTAGAATCCAGATAGAAATATTTAATCCATTCAGTAAGAGCAGTAGCTAAGGGAGGACAATCATTACTTTGTTTGTTTCATGTCAATGAAGTTTTACATGGTTCTGATTTCACTTGCATTCCCTCTGCAGCATAGAAATAATTAAGCTCATCATTTAGTTAAAAAAAAATATTTAGTTAAAATGGAAAGCTTCTTTCTGCTCTGGCTTTATACCAAGTACAATGCTACTCCTCCTTATTCCCCAGAATCCTGAGAAGGCATCTCATGGTGTCCTTCTCATACATACTACACCCCTACCTCTATTGAATTGCTTTGGATGCTAAAATTATTAGTTACTGCATTCTCAGGATTCAGTAGGCAAGAAAGACTCCTTGAAGACTCTTGAGCAAGAAAAAATGGTGGGTTAGTAAAAATTAATCTGCCTCTACAGTTTCCAAAGAAGTAATATATTTTGGACTTAGATTTTGCTTTCAAATACAAGTACCCTGACCAGAAAGGAAATTTTTCTTTAAAAAAAAGCCAATAAGTAAGTGACCTTAGTGAAGGATTAGAAGGGTGAAAAGGGGAAAATAAAACTGACAGATGTTTTAACACCATTGTCCTGATATAATGAAGGGCAAAGCAATCCAAATGAAAGAAACCTTGTCCCTTACTTTAAGAGTTTACTCATTTTTTTGGAAAGATATCACATGTGAATAGGGACTATTTTTATATAGTTATGATGTCTGCTGAAAAATTCCCTTTCACATGCAATTTTAGGGAAACTGTTATTGATACCTTTTCAATGAGAATGCTAATTTCTCAGAGGCAACCAAATAGCCACCAGATGGCAACCTGAGCTGATCTCAAAACCATCAATTTCAAGCAGGAAACTCTATAGCCTATATAATATTCAATCCCTCAAGTCATCCAATTCTTCTGAAAATAGAAAAGTCTAATGGTTTCTCCTCTGCTTCTAATCTGCTGCACTTTTGGTAAGTTCCATTTTAACAGAGGAAAATATGCTTAACATCTAATATTTAGAACAAACGAAAATAACCATGTTTTCCACCTCCTGCCTCCCCCTTAATGGCAATTGATTTAGGAATGTCATAGGAACAATCCTTAATAGCACTATTAGGGTTGATGGCTATGCTTATCGAATATGTATGAATACATTAGTATACTTCCTCAAGAAAATTCATTTTTGTTTCAAATTGTGACTGAGTTATTTCGAAAAATAGTCTCCCTTTTAATTATTTCCACAAACATTGTAACAATCTTGCTAACTACACCACAGAGTGCTTTATTTTTGCTCTTTTTTAGTCATATGAGCCTACTTGTAATTAAAGGCACGCGGCATTAATGATGCTCAAAGTCTCAAAGGGAAACATTTAATGTCCACCTCATAATATTATGCCAGAATTATGTGCACAGAAGACTTTTTAATAATCTTTGTTTCCTAATTCTATTTTGATTGGCTGTGAAATTCACAGCAACACTCAGGGGCTCACATTTCGACTGTCATCAGCACTTCAGTTTCATAAATTGTATAAATGCACCAACTTCTCCAGTCTGTGGGCTTCTTTTCAAAGCTTCAGTTTAAATTCTCCAGAAAATTAGCTGCAGGCTGGAGATAATTGCAGATAATTTTACCATTTTTAAGCCACTGGGGCGTTGCATTGAGATGTGACAGAGAAGTTTGTCTAAACACAAAGAGCAAATCTCCGGCTTTCTATTGTCATCTCAGATCTCAGGAAGGCTCATAATTTGATAGCACCATGTATGCAAATTGATGTTGTCATCACTAAAATGATCTTGAATTTTCTGACACAGTCAGTTCTCTTACCTAGTGTTCTTAATTGGCTTGGATGAAGGATAAGAAATACATTAATAATCAGTATCATGGTTGGAATTATTATACTATGATGCTGTACTTCGAATTATGGATTTGGAACTGAAAGAGATCTTAGAATTCAACTACTCCAAATCCTTAATTTTCAGATGAAGGAAATGGAAGTCCATAAAAGTAAAGTGATTTATCCAAACATTAACAAACAGCATAAGTAAGTTTTGAACATAGGACATGTGATTCCAAATTCAGTATGTTTTCCACTATCTTTCCACTATCTAGGACCTGAGTTCAAATCCTACCTCAGGCATTTAATAATTGTGACCTTAAGTTAACTCACTTAACCCACACTACCTCAAAAATAAAAATTAAAAAAAAGCTTAAGTTCTTCAATATATTTAACAATTCACCTGATGGTTACTATAGCACCTTCTTTTTTCTTATTCCCTGGTAATTTAACTATAAATAGCATGGTTCTCTAGAATACATTGTACCAAGGATTATTGAATAGTAGAATCTTAGAGCTGGGGTGGGAATGGGGGTGAGAATAGGAATGTTAAGGAGTATGCATAGGAAAGAAGATCTTAAACAAAATCACTCCTTGCCCTAGTCCCTCTCATACAAGGATGAGTCCGACACAGTAGCAAGACTAGAAATCAAGCCACCTAACTCTTGATGTTGTCCACATTTCAATCCGGTATAGTTAATTCTTTCACAATGTGACCTTCTCCATCCAGGTCTCAACATATCATGGATTAGCATAAGAAACTAAATGAGAATTTGGGGGCATAAATTGCATAAGTTTTGCTTAAGTTGCAGATACTCAAAGACCATCAGAGGACACAGAACTTATAACCAAATACTTAGCCCAAATCTTACAATAAGGTACTGTAAACATCCCATAAAAGAAAAGGAAAAACATCAGACTTCTCTGTTACAAAGAAAGGATCCAAAAATTTTATGCAGATTTCCCAGATTGCAGGGCTGCCCTACCTCTAACCTTTTGATGTGGAAAGGATAACTGTATTTTTCTATAGGTAAACACTGAAATTCACTTTCTTATATTCAATGAGCTCAATTTTTAAATGTTCCAGCCCTCACAAAATAGTCCATTTGCTTAACTGATATTCAATTAACTGTTAACTCAGTATTAGTTATGAGAGATAACAGGATCATAGATTTAGAGATGGTGACACTTTGGAGATCATTTAATCTTACCCCCTTCCCACTTTATGGACAAGGTTTATTAAGACTCAGTTAAAGTAATTTTCTCAAGGTCACACAGAGCTCAAATATGAACCTACACCGTATGGCCCCAAATCCAACACTCTTTCCAGTTACCCATAATGCCTCATTTTCTTTATTTGTTTTCACTTTTACATAAATACATTTCTCATTCAAAGTGACTGAAATCACTTGCAAAGAGACTATTAATAGAAATAAAGGAAACACAGGTAATAGATAACAGAGACAAGGTTTATGTTCCCAGCAGCCCAGAGACTCTGAGGGGGAAAAAAACAACAACAATTGCAAAATGTTTTAATATTTTCTGAGTCTGGCTTTTAGTTTGAAAATGTTGAACCTCCACAGTACTACATAGCACATATATGTCGACTCACTATATGGATAAGTCTAGGATTCCACACTCAGCTAAACAAGACCAATTACCAGTCCTCATTCTCAGTATGCCCCCTCAGTCCTTGGACTCACTATTATTGCTGCTAACAAGGGTGTTACCAGTTGGATAAATGGTCTCTGAAACTACTTTGCAGCAAAATATTTACATACGGGGGCTAAACACACAATTGTGTGTATGGCAGCTACACTGATATAATAGGCCATAATGACTCTGAGGGAACAGTTATGGATGAGCATGTCAGAAAGGAGAGAAGTGAGGAGCCTGAGTAAGTCATAACACAAATGACTTTACTGACTTCCATAAATCCTGGGGCTAAGGAGCACCTAAGCAGGCCTGAGCCAGCACAGTCCTGAGACAGCTTTACGGTCTTGTGTCAGGAATCCTTATGCTATAGAGTTTTATGGAAAAGCCAGAATTGCAGAGGAGCAATTGTGTGCCTATATTTAAGCCATTATCATTGACTTGGTCTATAACTCGCATACAAATAGTCCCAAAGTATTCATTTAGATGATAGATTATTAAATCCATTATGCCAATAATATGCATATTAAGGAGTACAAATTAAGCATTGACAGGTAATGCCTCATAAACCCTGTGCTCTTCCTTGAAAAACTAACTGAAATCCACAGAAGACATAGGCACTTGAGTGATGGCCTAGATTCTAATGGTTATAAAGTCCTCTGTGTGGCAGGGTTTCTAAACAGTGAGCCCACAATTACAAATTAAAGATTTTGAAGTTTGATATTTGTTTTTTGTTTTTTTAATTTCATTGTTTTTTGTCAGAACCCATGGACTACTGGAAATGAGTCCAATAAAAGATAGGCTTGGAAAACTAGGTCAAAAAAAAAGATAATTTCTTTCCAAGGAAAAAACATATTATTCTCAAGTCCATAAGCAAACTCCTATAACACAGCAAGATTATAGATCTAACAGTCCCTGAAAACAGGTCCTCTAGAATCCAAATTCAATGTTCTCATCCCCTACTTCATGCTGCTTCCCTCAGAGGAGCTATATAAATGAGACAACCAGAGATAGGAGATATACATAGGTAAGCCACCCACTGATCAAGTTCTAGCAGGTTCATGATATTTAGAATTACAGTTAAGAAAAACTCTATTCTAACATTTTTGCTCTTGTCTGAATTCTTCAACAGTTTTTAAAAAGTCATGCTATTATAAGAACTATGTAGAATAGAATATTTGAATCACAGGAAGCATTACAGGGCATTTCTTACACCTTAAGGAGTTGGATATTATACCATACAATTTCTCCTAGGTTCACAATAATGCTTTGAGCTCACCTCCTTCTTTTTGTCAGAAATAATTAAACATATTTTATAAAATAACAAACTTCTTTCTTCTTTTACAGGCTTACAAAAATTGTAATTCTTTGTAAATAATCACCTTCTATGAGAAATCTCTTTTTTCTGTATTTCAAATTATCTGCTCAGCTCAGACCCATTTCCCAGACAGACAAGTCCTCTTTTTGAAATATTTAGACTTTTAAAGCACTTTAGTCATAGTGACATCTAATAACCAATATTTTTTTCCTCATTTTCTACAAAATCAGGTCCAGCTTATAAGTCCCCAAAGGCACTCCTGAAAAATGGCAAGCCCTTGGTGTTCAGGTGAAAATGCTCTTTATTGCTCAAAATTGTTTCCTGTTAAAAAGCCTTTTTCTGAAATGCTAGGTCTAAGATGATCTTATGCTAATTTAACTCACTGGGGATGGTGAACAGATGTTACTTTGATTAATAGTTTCAGTATCCTGAAAATGCCAGGCCAGGTTCAAAACAATAAAGTCAGGTAAGAAATGTATTAAAAAGCATCATGCTCATATTCGTCATGTTGGAGGAAAATAGAATCACATTTCCTACATCAAATAAAAGCTAGGTATAAATCAAAGTAATAATACTGAAAAAACTTGCCTAATCCCTTTAATTTCCATCATGACACTATATATTATTACTTTTTAGATATATTTGCCTATCTGGCCTTTTATTTAAAAAATCCAATATAGGTATCCTAATGCCCCATTTTTAAAAATTACCCACAAAATCATAAAATTTCACACTGCCAAGGACCAAAAAACCATCTAGTTAAAATGATATAAAAAGACCATTAATAAACTGGAGAATATAAAAAGAGGGCAACCAAGTTGGTGAAGGGTCTCAAAAGCATTTCATATCATAATAAAATGAAAGAACTGATTATATTTAACCAGGGGAAGAGAAGTCAATAATGCATATGGTCAAATATTTAAAAGGCTGTCACGTGGAAAAAACCTATTTAGGTTTGTAGGTTCATATAGGTTTATAACTTATTCTCCTTGAATCTAAAAAATAAGATCCAGAATCAATAAATGGATGCTAGAAAGAGGAAAATGTCTTCTTGATATGTTTTTCTTGATAGAATGTAAGCTCCTTAAAGGCAGGGGATGTTTCATTTTTGGCTTTATATTACCAGAACTGTGCCTAGAACATAATACATGATTAGTAAATGATTATTGGTTGATTGATTAGTAATTAGAGCCACTTAGAAAAATAAAATAGGCTGTCTCCAAAGACATAAGGTTTAAATTTTACTGGAGGTCTTTTGTTACCAAAGACAATGAAGAATATTTTTATTTTACAGGTATAAGTTGGAATTAATGGTCATCAGTAGCCCTCCGAATTCTGAAATTCTGTGAATCTCCTTATTTTACAGATAAGGAAATAGAAATTAAATGATTACCCAGGGTCATCCTATTATACAAAGACAGAACCAGGAATGGAATCCAAGTCTCTTAATTCCTCATTCAATGTTCTGTCCACTAGGACACATTATCCTCTTTCTCTCCCATTCACTACCTTCCAAAGAACAATAGAAGAATGAAGAGAACAAGTTCTTAAGTCATTTTGTTTCCCAAATCCAAACCCATATCTGAATTTTTGCCTTGGAATTGCTGGCTTCCAAGAACGAACTATATGTTTGATAGGAATATCCTTTCCTAAGAAGCATTTTTCTAACATGCCAGTTCTATTACTCTTTTGATTCTGTAGCTCTTGTAGGGAATGAAGAGAGAGGGATCACTAACTAACTAGCCCAAATCCTAGCTGTTTCCTGATAGAGACAAACCCAGGAAGAAGGGAAAAACTCTCCCATGTTTAAGGTCTAATCTAAGACTCAAAGTCACTCACCACCCATCTGTACCCTGATCTACTATTAGTACTACTACTGTTGCAGCTGCTACTATTATTAATACTTCTATTATTACTACTACTACTACTACTATTACTACATAATTATTATAATGGTAACTTATTATATGGTCATATTATTGTTATTGCTATTATTATATTGGAAGGTATTTTAACCATCACCATTCCATTTCCAGGGTTTTACATTAAGCCAATCAAAAAGAACAAATCCCTTTCGGGGCACCCAGATCTGAAACTGGATGTTCAGTTAGTTTTTCTTACAATATACTTCCTATTGCAAAAACCTCTGTTTTCCAGGGAAGCCAACCATAAGTCTCAATGCATCCATGATACTGTACAAATTATCATTACAAATTCAGGAAGCCTACTTGTAAAATGATGCTATACTGTAAATCAAATATGCTACCTAAGGATTTCACTTATTTTATGTCTTCATATTTTGAGCATTTGTGTATATAGGTCATGCCCCCACTTAACCTGGAAATACTTTTTAAAAGTTTTTCTCACCATTGCACAGAATGTTTCAGGTGGGTCTCCACAGGTAATGTCAGGAGGATCCAATTTCACTTTCAGATATTTTGTCATGTCAGTAGCCTCTGGCTGGCAAGCCATGTAATCCCAAATTTTCCCTTCTTCTGTGTAAATCTGAGTCTTACACACATCATAATGTCCCCACACTGATGGATAGTGCTGCATCACTGAGGACACAGTAACCCAAAGGGCATGGATTGATAAGAATCTTGACAAATACATCTCTAAATCCTTTGAAAACTTCACCAGGACTGAAACAAAGTTGGTATATTTGTGATTTTGCTTTCTTGATGTATATTGGTCTGTATATTTTCAAAAGTATATGCACACAAAGTGGCCCCAAAGCAGGTTTCAAACCCAAGAGTGGTGATGTCTTAGAATATAGTGCTTTTTTGTGTAAGTTGAGGACTTTGGTGGAAGCCTATCATACTCATGTGACAGCCTTTAAAACCAGCTCTAGGATCTTTCTTTGTCCCAGACTTATCTCTAGGATTGTTAGGTCTTGCTTTGTTTTGTTTTGATTTTTTTCTTATTGTCGTAATAAATGTCCAAGAAGGGATGATAATTTAGCAAAGTGGTAGGTCTTCAGTTGTACTGCCGATAACCCTGAGTGATCCTCCTCTATGTTCACGGCTCACAAGGGATGTCCAGACTCGCTGATAAATCAGTATGTGAAGCAAAAGGATGAGTGTCTACAGCCCGGTGTCTGTTTCCCATCAATCATTCTTTTCTTCTGGCACCAACATCCTTTTAGAAACAATAAGAGTAAGAGTTATTGTTCCAGAATCAATGCATTACCAAATGTCTGATATGTTGACATTTGGGAGTTTTGATGTAATAGAAAGCAAATTGGTGTAATATGGATAACCTTTACTGTGGCTGTTTTGCTAGAATGAGCAAACCACAGAAATCATTCACATTGGGAAGCATTCTGATATGAAGCATTTAACTCTTCCATAACAAAGGCACATGTGTGCTGTTGCAGGTGAGTTACAGTGTTGTTGGAGGGGTTTTGGGGTTTTTTTTTTTTTTGGTTCAAAAATTATATTTCTATATAGGCTAAATGAAGAGAAAATAGCCAGATTTAAACATTTCTCATATAGCTGGCAGGGCTGGAAAATCCTGAAAGAGAACAATGGAGAGAAATGAGCTCTTTTATTACAATGACAAAGAAATGACAACTACGAGTATGCCTTTTGTCTTTTTGGCAAAGGGACCCTAAAGATATCCAAATTCCTTGTACATTTCTCAGCTTTTGTTAGCTTGAATGAAAAACAGTATTGTTGGCACTAGGCTGTCCCTTTGGATTTACTCATTAGTATTGGAAGAACTTAGAATCTTTTGTTTAGCTGTATTTAGCGATAGAGATGAGAATGGTTCACTGGAAATTATTTAAAAATAAATCTAGAAAAGAAAATTTTTCTCTTTTTGGATCCTCCAATTTTTTTTTTAGCTTTTTTAGATGTCATTTCTTTCTTTTCTGTAATAGGAATAGAAAATTTGTCCCAAAGGCCAACATTATGTCCTCTACTAAAACTTTGATCTCTGTGGTAAAATGCCCAATTTAAAACATACACATAAAAATAGAAGAGGGCAAGTTAACAGGCCATGAAGCAGAATGATAAGACATTTATTCTAAAATAAAATAAAAGTCTATCATGTCACAACGATTTAATTAACAGCTATTACTGACAATTCACATTTGGACACAAAGGTGTTCCTAAATCCAACTTACAACGTTTTTTTCTTTTGAGCTAGCTAGTTGTCAAAACTAAACAAATATTTACATTTTAGATCTAGAAGTAATTAAAAGCACTAAAGTAGGTTAGATAATCAGTTTATTTGTTGTCTATATGCATTTTGCACCCAGAAAAATGATTTTTATTCTCCAATCCAAAAGGGACCAAAATGCGGTTTATGTGAACATCTTGGACCTCTCAAACCATACAGCATTCTTTAAAACATGCAAGTTAATTGTCTTCAAAACAATCCTATAAGAGGGCTTACCATACTTAAATAATGCACCATCTTAAAATGAACTAAGCTACAGACTCTACAAAATGCCAACAGATGGTTGAATAGTGTTTCCATAGCAAAGTAATTTATAATAATTGCTTTATGGATGCAAGTGCAATTTTCATTATATTCCATTCATAAAATGTTATCATACAGCTGCAATTTGCAATACTTTCTATTAGGAAGTGTGTTGAATATTTGAATTTCCATGAAGAAATAATCAGTAGTTTGTCTAAACATGTATAAACTACAAATCTGAATCTGTCACTTTTTAAGATAAAGTAAAATTTGTATGGAGCACATTTTTTAAAAAAATTAAACTAATAAAATGCTGTATAGACTTATGTGTTGTGACTATTTGAGGATTTTTTTCTGTTTTTATTCCCATTTCTAAGCAGCAGCCTCAAGGTTAATGTTTTTAGAAACACACATTTGTCAAACAATTTAATGATTTCTGAAATTGTTAAAAGTGATGTAAAGTAACATTATTTAGATATGTGCATTGAACATGTTTACTATGTGAATACCTTCACTAACAAATCTTTTAAAGGGAGGAAAAGCACTGCTATACAAGAGTGACAAATCTACTAGACCTGAAACTATTACTCTCCATTCTTAAATTTAACTGTATAACCATATACATTTAATCATTATATATGAAAAAAAATTTATTAGTGAAAATTGCAGATTCTATCTTGAAGAAGTTGGAATAAGCTGCTTTGGAGTTTGGTTTTGCTAGCATTGTGGTGGTTTCTTGTTTGCTTTATATGTGGAAAAAACCAAATCTAGACTTTTAAAACTATAAATTTGAATTATCCCAAAAGTTCTCTTTATTGGTTTTCAAAAAGAACTCAAGCAACCCCACCCTTTCATTATTGGTTATTCTATCCTTTCTCCATTTTTCCATCCAAATTACTGTAACTTCTAAGCTTTGTTCAAGCAAAGTAAACAGTGCTCTCACTATATAAATTACCAATATAGAAAGTAAATGCACATATTTATATGTACAGTATGAGCACAGAGTTTTGTTCTTGTTAATGTCTCATGACACAACAATCCTTCAGTATAAGAAATCTTAACTGAAAGGACTCCCATTATAATGATGGTCATTACATGGAATTATATACTATCACACTGATCTACCATAGTGCCCTGACAAGGGAAAAAATGCAGAGGAGTGCAAGATATTTAAATATTAGGCAAATGTAGGACTGAGCAACAGACATCTCTGACAAGAAGCAGCCAATTATAGCTTAAATTTCTGGCACATAACCAGTTGTGATTAATAGTTTTCCATTACATTACAGACATATTATTAATGTATTAAAAATGTCAGGCTTTGGCAAGAACTAATACAGCATGGCTGAGTTAGTCTGCAGAATCGCCATTTAATGAGCTCCTATTGACACAGAGAAAGACATTGACCAAAGTGTATTAAAGAGCACGTGGAGGGGGTCCTCAAGACTCTCATAACCCAATTATGCTATTTGTCTTTATTATTCTTAATCTTTGTAGTGTCATTCATTTTGTGATCTAGGGTTGGAGAATCGCCTCCTTCTCAAGATTGCATTAGACTTAAAAAAAATCAGATCAACTAAAAATTAAAGGAAATTAACTCTCCAAATTTCAAAAACAACAAAACATCTAAATCTTAAACTGGATGCGGGGGGGAGGGAATACCTGTTTCCAATTCAGACATTTACTATTAAAAATATAAATCAATAAAAGGAAAAAAATGCTCCCTAAAGAACATAACCAAATGACTTCTAAAATCTAAATTTTGAGTCTCTTACAGTCTTGGTCTCCACCAGACAATAGAGTCAACTGGGTTAAACTCGAATTTTAGCTGGGCTTTAAAAGTCTAAGTTATAGCCACAAAGGACTGGGCAGCCTGATTATGCAAAGAGGAGTATTCAATGACATATTTTGGCATTTAGCACACTGGGGCTATCCCTTCTGGGCTGTAGCTGCATTAATTACAAAGCAATTCAGGCTTTGAATTTTCTCACGTGCCATATCCTCTAAATATATGCAATACCATAAGAGCTCTCTGACAGGGTCAAATCTTGTGATGTCCATTTTTTTATTCAGCAGACCTTAAAAACTCAGAGTAATTAAGTAATGTCTTTAGATCTGTCAGCAACCTCAAACACTGAAGAATTGTTTTAGACAGAAACTCTTGCTACCAGGCTATAAGTTCTTGGTAATATACAGATCATCAAATAAGTATGTGGCTGAAATGTTCATATATATATATATACATATATATATATATATATGTATATATATATATATATTTCATACATCTCTATCTGACAGATATTATTGATCAGTGAAGGAATGTACTATAAAAAATGGCATGCATACAGACATCTTTTTGTTTTTTTAAGATTCATATAGCTGACTCACTTCCACCATGGATAGCTTTCCACAGTGTTCCAAAGGCCCTTTCTTTTGACCCAAATAGAAACCCCAAACTTGTAGTTGCAAATAGTTATAGTTAAAATGATTGCTGGACAATGCTTCCAAAAATAAACTGCAAATTCTTTTCAATGTCTTAGAGCCAAACATTCTAGTCTAGTTATTTTAGGTGGCTTCTAGCATTCCATTTTGAATAGAATTTCACACTTGGAGGTATTGTTGGGCTGATATTTGTTCTATTGACCGTAGGTTTTGAATTCAGAGGGCAGCTGGAACTGGAGACTATGAATCCATTCCCCATCAACATTGATTTAATAAATTTATGTACTCTAAAATGGAGAGAAATAGAATAATGTAGTTTGCAATCGTATTTCATTAGGAGTATCTCAACTGATAAAAGCATAGACAACTATTTATCAATTATAACTTCCTAAAAAGGAAAAAATATATTAAACTGCCCATGTCATCTTTTAAAAAGATACCTTGAATCACACTTTGCAGTTAGTTATCTTTTGTAGTAAAGTAAGCGGTTCTAAGTATCTTCGTTGGATATAGGTTGGCAATAATACTTTTCTTAATTCTTCCTATTAAAATATAAAGAATTGGATTGCTTTGTGATATTACTAGTATACAATATTTACATCATGAGATATTATAATCATTCACCTAGCCTTTGAGATCTTAACATAACTAAAGCACTTAAATAAAGTCCCCGTTTTCCTCAGAAGAAAATATTCCACCAAAACTAGATAGCATATACTTTGTGGGATGTATATTTTAGACTTTAGCATTAAGCAATCTGTTTGATTATTAAAATTCCTAATATTATTTCAACCAAAGAACATAGTAGAAAAGCTGGCTTTCATTCCCATTGAATTTCTCTGGTTGTTCAGCCAAACACTAAATTCTCCTCTTTTCCAGCCAGTGAAACCAGGGAGATCCACATTCTTCAGAAATGGAAGTTTATGGAAATAAACACTTAAAGTTTGAAACCTGAACTATAGGAGCTGAAGGAGCATTCAAATTTAAAAACTATACTAGATTTTTGTCTATGCTGCGAGGTGATATTGATCATATGTACATGCGCACTTCAAATGTCTAAAGGATTATTTTCTTTCCACACAAGCTTTTGTAACTGTCAGTACCTCTTACAAAATCTCCCTGACACTTAAAATCTTAAGATGTTGTATAAATATGAATGATATCTCTAGTATGATTCAATGTAAAATAGTTGTCCAAGATAAATATTTGCATAAATTTTACATACTTAATAGAAACAATATCACATTTTATCCACCCTCAGAAAAACAAACAATTCTCTTATGAGTTGCCCAAGTAAGTTGCCCAAATTAAAAATTCAATGTAAAAACAGTTTGGGGCTTAAATAAATGATAATTTGTTGTATTTTTCAATTTCCCCAGATTTGTGTATTCCTGAATTTCATAAGAGGGAACATCACTGGACTAGTAACCAAGGCATGGAATCCATGATATTGTGATGTTACCATTCAGTGGTGGAAAATATCATACTTGGTGGCATCTGAAAAATAATCCCAGATAGGATCTATGTAGCAATAGAAAGAAATATATAAAGGGTTCAACTGTGAAGGCCTTCTGTTTTCTGTTTTCTTTTGTTATTGATTAAGGGGGGGGGGGGGGGAGTTGAGGTTAAAACCTCTGAATTCTCTCCTGAAAGTAGGTAAAGTTTAAACCAACAAAGCAAAACAAAAACAGCCAACAACCTTATCTGCAACACATCTTTTTAGAGGCAGCTTTTTCTTTTGCTATGATGGAATGGGGTGGAAGGAAGTAGTTAAGCCAAGTTACTGAGTCTAAAATTGATAACAGGTTAGCTAACATCCATGAATAAAGATACTCAGTAAAGACGACCTATTTCCAATAAACTTGGGTTCTTGGGTCATTAATTCTTCTGAAGTTTAATTAGTAAATGTACTTTAAGAAAGATGTGGCTTTTTTCCGTTTTCCCAGGCTAAAGTTTTAATTTCTCAACTGTGTAGAGAGGGAGGGCACTTTTAGTAATTTCCATCCTAAAACTGGGCTTTATTTCCAGAACAAGTGATGTGCCAACTTCACCATATGCTTATTGGAATTCTCAGTCTTTTCTATTCCAAAGACTGACATGCTGTTGTGATACAGGACGGCTCCTTTATTTGGTGAGGGGCCTCTGTTCTCATTTTCTAGCAGATTTTATGCTTGTTGCTCTGTTTATCGAATCACTTCTATTCTCTCAATTTAAAGTTCTGACTCCCTAGCATCCTTATGCCACAAGACATGTTCCTTCACTAACGGTGATGAGTTTGATGTCCTTGGCTGAGGAAGTAGGAGGGGGTGGGGGGAGAAAGCTAGGTTGCTTGCTAATGTTCATTCCAAGAAGTTGATGAGGATGGCTTGAGGTTTTATTTATGAGCCTGAATTTAATTAGATGGTGATGGGGGAAGGGAAGGTTGTGGAATCACATTGAATGCACTGAGAGGAGTTTCAATGACATGCCAATATATGAAGTACTAGATTAATTAGTCACCCGCAGAGGAAAAACACTAAAAAGGCAACGGGGAAACAAATAATACTTTTTCCCCCTTCTACTCCCCCTCCCCCCCAATCTCCGCCTATACTTGATGCAATGACAGGAGAGCCAACTCTAGCTCTTGCGAACAAAAGGTCCTTTAGAATAGCAGCTAGTCATCCCCAGTGCAAGGACAAGGTACTCTTAAGTGGATCCTGAAAAATTGGTCCCCGGTTGTGGTACCAAAAGAAACAGCAGAGGGCGCAGTTTCTTTTTGTATCCAACTTTTCCCTGTATGAATCACTTAATTGGTTATTTTGAGCCCAATAATATTCGGTATTATTTGTATTATATATAGATATCCACAGATCCATACAGGAGAGAATAGCATTGTGAGCAATTCAATTTCCCCAGCTGAATCCATCGACTGATTCATTTAATGGTAGTAAATAATCTGAGAAAATATTTCAGCCTGCATTCCGAAGTCTATTCCTCTTTCAATCCTTCTTTCTCTCCCAGCTGCAGGGCATGGGATAGTAATGCTTTAATCTTGCACCAATAAAAGGGATTAAAAGAAAGAGACTTCAAAAGCCTCTCAGCTTAGTCACCACCCGGGATGCAAAAGAACTAAACAAACAAAAAAAAAAAAAAAGGGGGGGGAGATTTTTAAGTCTCCCCCCACCCAAGGCAAAGCTAATTATCAAAATAAACCTGACAGATAGTCCGGTGTGGGGTCAAGTATGTTCCTGAGTGATACATTAATGTCGATCCAGCTCGTTAGGTAGAGGGCACAGACCCTGATCCAGAGGTGGGTGAGACCAGTACTTATATGTTACCTGATGGGCGCACCTTGACACATGCACATACGTGGTGTGTGCGTGTGTGTGGGTGCACACATGCATATCACACAGGCTGTCTTCCAAAGGTGCACTACAAAGTTCCTCTCCCATCCCCCGGAGCCAGCCCTCCTGCCTGTGGATTGCATTACAGGTTCTTCTGGTTGGGGGGGCCGTGGGTTGTGGAGAGCGGGGATAAGGGAGGGTTAAAAAAGAAGAAGAAAAAGAAGAAGAAGAAAAAGAAGAAAACGGGCGGGTCGCTAAAGAAGGGAGGGAGGGAGCGAGGGAGGCTGCACTTACCGTGTGGACCATTTGCCCTTGTTACAGTAGGCGGGAGGCGAGCAGACGGCTCCTTGCCGCGGACCTTCCCAGCCTCGTCCGCGTCCAGTGGCGGCAGCGGCAGCATCGGAGCCCGCGGCTGCCGGGCGGAGGCTGCTTTCCCCCGCCGTGCCTCCTCCGGCGAGCGCGGGGACCCGGCACAGGGGCGGAAAGATTAGGAGGGGTTCAGGGGGTCCAGTAGGAGCCGTCGAGCTCGCCCCCACCACCGCAGAGTTGCTCCACTTGCCTCCAGAAGTCCAGAGGAGAGGGCGTGGGACTAGGGGCTGGGGGCTGGGAAGGGGATGGTGGAAAGAGAGCCCCCACAACAGCAATCAACGCCCCGCTGCTTAATTACCTTCGCCCGGTGCCGAGGGAAAAGATCTGGCTCCCGGGAGGAGTTGGCCCTTTCAAAGCTGAGACCCCAGAGAGGGAATTCCTCCTCGGTATCCTCCTCTTCCGAAATGCAAAAAGATCAGTGACTTTGACAGGTAGATAGGGGGAGTGGAGAGGGGGGAAAGGGGTGGGAGGAGAGAGAGAGAGAGAGAGAGAGAGAGAGAGAGAGAGAGAGAGAGAGAGAGAGAGAGAGAGAGAGAAGGAAAGGTGCCTCTCCCTCCAAAAAAAATGTAATGATAATAAGAATAAAATTGCAGGCAACCTCAGTCTCCCCAGTTGCTCACTCTTCCTCTGCGACTCCCCGCGCCACCTCTCCCACTTTTCGCCTTAAACTTTTACTGAAGCTTTCCCGGTGGCTGTTGTGTTTTCTTTATTTTCACCCCCTCCTTTCTTTCTTTCTTTCTTTCTTTCTTTCCTTTTTTTGTGTTTGCTCGTTTGTTTGGTGTGCGGAGCTGCAGGACGCCTGGATGTCCGGACTCCCCGCGATCAGATGCAGCACTCGGGCGGCTCTGCCCCGCTTAGTACCGCTCTCATTTTATCTCCGATGAAGACGTTGAGCGCACTCAGAAGGGACATAAATCAGGACAATTAGCACTGGCGCCAAGGAGATCCTCTCGTACCAATTTCGCCAGGGCTCCCTTCACGCATTCCTCTACTCAAGTCAGAAATGTCACCGCACATAGCGTGGATGGCTGGCAGACGAGACACTTGGAAAGTCCATTTGATGAAATATACATGGCCCGAGATCCTTCTGGATTGCAATTCCCCCAGCGCAGCCTCCCCCGCCCCCGGAGCCGTGCCCGGACAGACCCTGCCTCAGTGTGGCCAGGGAGCTCTCTCACAAACTTAGGGGCGCACACAAATTAAAGGGAGAGTGAGACAGGAAGACAGGAGGAGGGAAGGAGGTGGAGGAAAGAGGGAGGGAGGGGGGAAAGCAAGCTCAGAGAAGCAGCAGCCCACGGCTGGGTGGCATGTACGTTTCACTTAAAAGCGAAATCTTCTGCAACTGGCAGTAAGTAGAAGGATTGCAAACCATATACTACCTCGAGACCTGGACGCTCCGAGCGGTCCTAACTCCGTCGGGCTCTCTGTTGCTGTTGCTGCGCCCCCACCACTGTGTTTGGAGTGGTTCCTGGACCCTCTTTTCTTCTAGTTCCACGCGAGCAGGCTCTCTCCTCTAGTAAGCAGCCTTAGTAACCTCCCACTGAAACCCACGCCTAGTGTCCACCCCACCCTCCCTCCCTTCACTGTCCCCAATCACGCCCTTTGGCTTGACCAGAAGTAGTCTTTCGGATCCTGGCTTTGGACTACAGTTCCAGTTACAGATTTCACCACTTGGCACTTTAGCGCCGGTATCTGTGTCTTCCTCATTCAGAAACGGAGCCTAATAGGGCACGGTAGAGTGCGAAAGTGGGGCGTGCTTTGCAGGAGCCTTCCCGGTTCCCAACATAGAGATAAAGTCCCCTGTCTCTGGAAACCCCGTATCATCACATCTCAAGGGGTCTTTGGATTCCCTCCCCCTCTGAATACTGGCAGGCAGGGCACACGGAGAGGGATATACATTACATCACCCACTCTGAAAGTAAAGGACTACCACTTAGTAGTTGGAAGGACTGGGCATGGGGATGGCGGGAAGCAATGGATAGATCTTGAAGCCGTGACCCTTCCAAGAGAGTGAATCCCCACCTTGTGACGGGGTGTGATAGTCCATTCTCCTTTCTTCTTTTCTCCCTCACCCCTGAGACTGCCACCCAAATCACTGTGCCAGGGGCTTCCCTCCCATGCATCTTTCTCTTAAATACAGTGTACCAGGGAAATGATTTATTTATCTCCTCTCCTCTATGTCTCCCCTCCCTCATCACTAGTTGGCAGCCTGGATAAGATAGAGAAGATATAGGTGGGAAGGGGGGGGGGGGGGGGGAGGGAGGGGGAAGAGAGAGAGAGAGAGAGAGAGAGAGAGAGAGAGAGAGAGAGAGAGAGAGAAACACGAAGATCATGGGTGCTTCCTTCCCACCTATCCCCACCCATTTCATCATATGACTTTTACATGGAATTCACAGGGAGGTACTTTTTTTGATTTAGCAACTCCTCAATCCCCTTCCATTTTATTAATGGTTATAGAAGGAAAGGAAAAATGATAAATGGATTGCTGATCTTGAAAATAATAATTGTAATAATAATAATAACTTCTCAAATCTTGACATCACTATTGACAGTCAATAAGACCAGAGCAAGTCACTTAACTTTTATAAACCTCAGTTCTCTGATCCATAAAATGAGGGGTTTGAACTAAGTGACCTCTAATTTCCCTTCCCACTCTAAATTTATTATCCTGACTTTCATGAGACAATTCCCTAAAACTTATCTACGAAATTATAGAGAGAGGTGGCTTGCAGTATTGGAGGAAACTTCCACTTTGAGAAAAATCATCTATTCTTACACTATCCCTTATAAAATGGATAACTTGTGTTTCTAAACTTTTAACTTCTATTTTCTTTTCTCCCTTCCCTCTTTCTTCTCTTCTTTCTTGCCCTTTTCTTTCTCTTTTCTCTTTTTTTCTCTCCCTTTCTCTTTTCCTCCTCTTTCTGGCTGTCCCAGAGATCAGTCTTTTCTGGCTTGTTCCCTTAAAGAACAATCTGAAAAGTTAAATATCCACTACTTTCTGAGCTTCATGTAAGTGATTTAGCTTTAAATGTTTGATCAAAAAGTCACCCTCTCAACTCCAGACTTATCAAGAACTCCTTGATGGTTAATTTTTTTTTTCCTTGTCACTTCCTTCTAATCATTTGAGGTTGCAAAGAAAGGGGCAAGAGATTAGGAGATTGTAGTGTTTTGCAAATTATTTCAGTTTTTTAAAACCATCTTGAATTATAAGATACCCAAAAAATAATAATAAAGCATCCTTAAAAATTACTGTACCAGCAGCCCCCTTTACCTTGTGCCACTGCCAAATTTAATTTGATACTATTAAGGAAGTCGACTCTTCTCTGGCTATCTCTGAGGAGTCATGAGTTCACAAATTTAGAGCTGAATGTCAATCTAGAAGTCATTTAGCACAATTGACTAATTTCATAACTGAGTAACTGAGTCCAAACAGGTAAATAACCAGCCCAAAATGAAAGTTGCAGAATTGTGATTCAAATAAAGCATCCTTGGATTATAAATCCAACATTCTGAAAGTTAAATTAATGTGTCGGGTAATCAATTTTCTATTAATCTTTACACAAGTTCAGTCACACCAACCAACACCAACAAACTAGATTTCCTGATTCCTGATTACATACTGATAGAATTTTTCGGTTTGAAAAGATCTCAGATAACATCAAAGTTAGATTCTAATCCAATCCATACTTAAAAACTCCTTCTATGATATCAACCACCAACAAGTAATCATCTAGCCCTCTATGAAGACTGCTATTCATCTATATAGTAAAATTATCCAGTGTTTGACTCTATGACTTACACATAGTAAATATTTCATAAATAATGAATTTCACTGTCATTGTTCCTTATCTCGATATTGAATTTTGACTACTCATTTGGTGACAGAGTTACTATAAAAGTTTCTACTCTACCTTGTAATTGTCTTGATTTTTTCTATTCTCTTTTACAATGTTACATTACTCTCAGAATCACTGAGATAGAAGAGATCTCAGGAGTTCTCTACTATTCCTTTTTAAGGCGTGCGGAAGTATGTGGCTTCCCAATGTGAGAAATTCCCTCATACATTTAGAAATGTAAAAATTACAGATTGTTTAGTCCAGGGATTCTTACCCTTTTTCATGTCATAGTGTCCTTTGACAGGCTGGGAAATTTCATGGATTCCTTCACATAAATACATACGCTTTAAAATACATAAAATAAAATGCATATAGTGAATCCATCTAAATTGTGGACTTGAAATCTATAAAGGAATTCTCTGAGATTCTGTGGATCTCTCTTAGCTAATCCAACACCTGATTTTACAGATGAGGAGTTAAGCCTTAAGGTTGTTAATAATAATGACTGATATTTATACAGTACCTTAAGGTTTTTGGAGAACTTTATAAACGCTGACTCTTTTGATTCTTACAGCAACCCCGTGAGATAAATCTTATTATATCCATTTTACCAATGATGTGACTGAGTCTCAAAGTGATTAAATTATTTGCCCATTGGTAAAATTGGTAGGAAATAGTAAAGTCAAATTCAGCACCCTGGTTCTATGACTTCAAAGCTAGGATTTCTTCCCCTGAGTCATATAGCCCCTCCATGAATGTAGAATCCAATCTAAAGACTTGGTAAATAACTCTTATCGATTTCCCTAGGGTACAGAGAAAGTAAATAACTTACAAGTAGTAAAGTGTTGGAATGGTGATTTGAAACCAGAACTTTCTGATTTAAGATTCATGAACTTTATCAACCAAGCAAAAATCCATTCTTGGCTACTACTTTCCTATATGTGATGTCTTACTCATTAATAATAATAGCTTACATTTATATAGCACCTGGTATGTACTAAGTACTTTACAATTACTATCTAATTTGATGCTCACAACAACACTGGAAGACAGTTGCTGTTATTATCCCTATTTTACAATTGAGAAAACTGAGGCAAAAAGAAGGTAAATGAATTTCCTAGGGTCACTCAGCTGTGTGTAATATCTGGGGCTGGATTATAACCACAGATATTCCTGACTCCAGGTCTAGTGTTCTATCTGTGCCACCTAGCTGCTTCTAAGAAATAAAATCTCAGCTCTTCAAATCTAAGCTTCTCTGGAAACAAGAACAGTCTTGTTTCTGTATTTATATCCTTAGTTCTTAATAGAGTTTTTGGCATACTGTGGGTGTCTAATAAAAGCTTTTCACCCATCCAATCACTTTTTTCATTCATTAATCACTGGTCCTATAATTTTTACTACATTTACATTACATCTACATTTCTTTAGAGTATTTCATATCATTTTGCTTACTTTTCCCCCATGCCCCTCTCATGCTTTTCCCCTCAAGCACCTATGGGTTAGTGGGGGAAGTGCTTAGAAAACTTTGAAGTGCTATATAAATGTGAATTCTCCCACAAGTGACAAATTCCTGACTCCAGCTGCCTTACCTATCCCCCTCTCTAAAACTCGGTTTCTTTATTCACTTATAAGCTGCTTGCGTTGGTGTTGGAAGAGTGGGAGAGGCAAGGGTCAGTGAACCTTTTCTAAATTATTGCTTTTAAGGCTATAGTTTTAATGAATTGATTTCTCATTAATGATTTCAACCACATCTTATAGTGTAATGGGGTGAGTGTGTAGGTCCATAATTACTGTTATGTTTTATAACTTGTTAGGAAAGGTGACCACCAGGTAATACCCTTGTTCCTGTTTTGGCTAGTTACTGACTGATGCAGAGTGTGTGACCTCTCACACAGCAGTGCTTTCTAATAAACTGCTCTGCAAATGGTAATTTGGAAATAAATAAAATTAACAGCTCAGTTAAAGCAATGGGGAGGAAGAAAGTTATTACAAAATATAGACTTTGATTTTCTTTTTTGAAGGGAAAATAGATATTGAAGTTTTAAGGATTAGCTATTTTTACTCATTTTTATGTGACTTCTCTTTTACTATATTGCAACTTAAAAATACTAGACTCAATTAGGGGTGATGATTTTCATATGCGAGGCCAAATGATTTAGACTAGCACTTATAGTCCTGCTTACTTCTGTTAATTTTTTTTGGTTCACCTCAGGACTTTCTGCTTCTTTTATGCTGTGATGAGTGATTGCTGCCTTGAAGTGCCCCCTGGCTCCCACCCCTCTGATCTCTGCTGAATGGAAACAGGAATTACAAGCTAGGGGCTAGCTAGTGTGGGAGATGGAATCATGCCAACTGGCCTTTACTTCCTAGTAGGATGTCACCTCCTCTGGCAAGAAGACACTCTCTCCTACAGAGGATGACTAATTCACTTAAATTCATCCTTAGAGCATGTAATGGAAGGGAGGGGGAAGCAAGAGGCAGCATCACTATGAAGCTTAAAGCAAGTAAGGGGGAATATAAATAAGGTAGGAACATGGGCTGTGTCAATGATTCTGCTACTCTTATCTATTGAACTTGAAGAGTTCAGGGGGAAAGTTTTAATTATAAAAGCTCTGTGATGTCATTCAATTGTACTTATAATATGCTCTTTCCCAAGAACTCAAATCATTTGACAAATAATTATTGTAATGAAAATTTATAAACAGCACAATGGTAGAAATTACTTTTTTAATTTAAATTTTATTTTTATTTTCAGCTCTCTCCCTTACTCTGTTCCCTCCCCCACTATATAAACAAGAAATACAATACCCATTGTATATATATATATATATGTGTGTGTGTGTATATATATATATATACAATAAGGCAAGCATGTTCCACATTGACAAAAAAAGCAAGAAAAATAAAGGGGAAAATACATGTTCAATATATGTTTGGATTTCATTAGTTCTATAAGTGATGAAAATTATTAACCAGAATGAGAGCAAGATATGAAAAGTTGATAGAAAAGGAGGGCTGCAAAATGAGAGGACTGGTACAAGATTCTTTGCAGCTATACAACTACCTGTTCTATAAGAATAAAGTTGTATTCAAGTCCAGCTCAATCAAATCTCAGTTATCTAGACAAGTAGTGGCAATCATTAGATGGATCCTCTAAAAGAGTGGAACATATTAACTAGCTAGCATTTTTATGGCACCTTAAGGATTGTGAAACGCTCTATAAATATTATTTTATCTCACAATGTTAGAAGTTGAATGTTATTATTATTCCCAATTTTATAAGTGAGAAAACTGAAACAGACAAAGGAAAAGTGATTTACTCAAAGTGATACAGTTGATTATAAGACCAGATTTGAATTTAGATTTCCCTCACTCCAGGTCAGATGATCTATATATCATTTCATCTATGAATCAGAATAGAGGTTAGACATATGACAGATCTTCTTGACTCTAAACTCTAAAAATTATGACATACTTTTGGAATATGTTGGATTTTGTGATAGGGATAGGGGAATGTGTAGGTGGGAGGAAGTAGAAGATAAATACTCAAATTTACCACCCAGATAAAAAGTCTTCACTAACTTACCCTATGGGAGGACTTGTCTATTGCCAAGAATGGTTATAGATCAGGTTATATAGAAAAAGGAGCTCTCCAGTGCTGAAGGACTTTCAGTACAAAATGACGGGTCCAGGTGGTTATACCCGGAGGGACCTAAAAACAAATGTATTGTTGTAGAATAATTTATAGAGAAATAAATTGAGGTAACTGTCTAGCTCAGGGGTTAGACAACTACAGCTTAAAGGCTAATCCAGTGATAAAAAATACATTTGATAAATACAAAATTAGACTGAGTTCCAGATTGGACCCTTAGGTGTCAGTTTGTGTCCTCTGATCTAACCCATGAGATTGCTATTGCAATCTTAATATTGGGCCTCTTTTCTCAACATTGGCCTTTTAAAACAAATTAGTCTTACCTCTATTCTTCATACATGATGACTGAGATGGCACCAGTTATCTTAAATGTTTGGAATGTACTACTTCCTCCTTTTACCTCTATTCAAGGCACAATTCCTGCATCATCTTTTGCATGAAGTCTTTATTGAACCTTCCCAAATACTTAGTCCCTGTTTCTCAAACTACCTGACATTTAGTTGCTTTGTATATATTTATTTATTCACTTTAAATTTATATAACAAAACTTTTTATATCAACTTTTTCCTGTTCTACTGAAATGAAAACTCTTTGTAAGTAGAAATTGCTTCCCTCTTTGCACTTATATTTATAACACAATGCTTGACAGGGAGTATATGGAGGGAAAGGAACAAGCATATTTTAAGTGCTTATATACCAGGCAAAATGCTTTACAAATATTATCTCATTTGGCCATTATATGAACCCTGGAAGCGAGGTATTATTATTACATCCATTTATGGTTGAGAAAACTGAGGCAGATGAAGCTTAAGTGGCTTACTCAGGGTTACTCAGCTACTAAGTTTTTGAGTTTAGATTTTAACTCAAATCTAGTGTTCTATCTACTTTGCCACCTAACTACCTTAATAAATACTTATATCTTGAGTAATTACTATGATTACAGGATTTGCCCTAGTTTTCCTTTTTAGGTATTCCCATCTTTATCTAGACCTTTTAGATACCAAAATTTCCTGACTTTAAAAAAAAAAAAAAAAAGTTCCTTTAATAAAGCCTTTAACCCCATTGTAACTTTTCAGGTGGTGATTTTGAATGCTCTCCTTCCCTAATGGAAATCATGGCCTTTGATACCCTGAAAGAATTATTTTATAGGATTTCAAAATAGAATGGTGTATAAGAATAGAGTTTATATACCTTCTGATCCAATTTTATTTTATTTTATTGATGAGGGATCTTTGACCAGAGGGATTATTATTTGCCCAAGGTCACATAAGTAGTATATAACAATGTTTACATTAGAACCCAAGTCTTGTCATTTCATATCCACTGCTTTTATATCACCCCATGCTGCCCTCTCATTTGCTTAGATTCATTAATTCTAGAGTGATTTCTCTGAACAAATATTGACAAGAGGAAGATAGGATAGAGGATTATGCTATGAGAGTAAAGAGAACAATTCAGGCTGAAGCACTGACCAACTGTGGCAGCACAATACAATCACTCCTATAAAATAGATAAAGCCAGAAGGTCTCATTATCTAGTTAGAAATCCAGTATCTTCTCATGCTGACTGTTCTCAAACACCTTATTTTCAGGTCATATATTTTAGCCACATAAGGCAATGATATAGAAGTTAGGGATATGGCTGGCTATCATAGGTAAGGTAAAGCTACTGCTGGTAAGTAACTGGAGTCATAAGTGCATGGCTCATGAGAATTGACCTAATGACACAAATGAACTCATTATATTTCCCCAGAAAATTCTCCCCTCTTTCCAACCTCCCTATTGTTGCAGACACCACTTTCCCAGCCAGTTACCTAAACTCTCAACCTAGGTGTGATCCCCAACTTCTTGATCTCTCTTATCCCTTACGTCCAGTCAGTTGATATGTCCTTCCAGTTCTCCCTTAGTAATATGCCTCATATATGTCCCTCTCTATTCTCTAATACTTCCAATACACTGGCACAGACCCTTTTAACCTAATGTCTGAACTATTGCAATAGTCTCCTTATTAATCTCCTCCCCTCATTTTTTTCCTATTCTTATCCATCTTTCACTCAGGAGGAGCTCTACAACTCTGATTATGTACCACCCAACATGCCAAATTCAACAAATTTCAATGACTGTCTATTATATCTTTACCAATTATCAAATCCTCTGCTTGGCTTTTAAAGCTGTTCATAACCTGACTCTTTTCTTTCTAGTCTTGTTACTAGATATTGGATGTATAATTTTCTTTTCTGACTTTTATCAAGCCTCCTTAGTTTCCCAACTTTGGTCATCACTACTGATATCAAATATAAGGCAAGGGTTGACAGTTACTAATTTCTGTAAATAATAATAGGAGCAAATAGTAGTGAGAGAGGTCAAAGATCACAGAAGAAATGGTGTGTAGGGGGTAGAGACTTAATATATGTTGGTCTGTTTCATTCTTAGATGATGCATGTAACTCATAAAAACTTTCTCATTATTAGGGCAGTTAGAAGAGTTGTGTATATATATATATATATATATATATATATATATATATATATATATATAGACAGAGGGCACAGATATGAATTGAATATAAAGGGATAATATTTTTAAAAATAAAATTAAGGAGGGAGGGAGGAATGTGATGGGAGAAAGGGAAAGTAAGAGATTGAATGACATAAATTATCTGCTATAAAAAAATTAAAAAACACTTTTTACAATGGAGGGAAAGACAAATATAAGATGGAAATGAATAAACCTTATTATCATCAAAATTTGTTCAAAAAGGAAATACCATACATACTCAATATGGTTATAGAAATTTATCTTACCCTGCAGGAAAGTAGGAGGGGAAGGGGATATAAGAAGAGGTAGGGTGATAGAAGAGAGTTAGTGGAGGGGGTGAGTAGTCACAAGCAAAACACTTTTGAGAAGGAGCAGGACGAAAGGAGAGAGAGGATAGAATAAACAGGAAGAAATACAGTTACTAGCAGTAGTAATCACCAAAAGAATTTTGAAGCAAGTTTCTCTAATGAAGGCCTCATTTCTCAAATATATAGGAAACTGAGTCAAATTTGTTAAAAAAAAAAAAAGAGAGAGAGAGAGAGAGAGAGAGACATTCGCTAATTGATAAATGATCACAAGAAGTGAACTAATCAAGTTATTTATAACTATATGAAAAAATGCTCTAACTCACTATTGATTGGGGATATATGCAAAGTAAAACACTTCTGAGATAATATCTCATACCTATTAGATTAGTAAATGGATCAGAAGGGGAAAATGACAATATTGAAGGGAATGCGATAAAAATGAGACATTAATGCATTTTAGGTAGAATTGTGAACTGATTCAGCTATTCTGTAGAGCAATTGGGAGGAACTATGCCCAAAGAGCTATAAAATCATGCATGCCCTTTGATCTACCAATGCCACTCTAGGCATGTATCCCAAAAGAAAAATTTTAAAAAGGAAAAGAACGTATATGTACAAAAATACTTGTCATTATTTGCTCAGAGCAAAGAATAGGAAATTGAGGTGATGCCCATTGATTAGGGAATGGTTGAATTGTGATATATGGTTATGATGGAATACTATTGTTCTATAAGAAATAATGAACAGGTGGATCCGGAAAAAAAATGGAAATTCTTCCATAAGTTCATGCAAAGTGAAATGTACTGTGTACAAAGTAATAGCAATAGTGTGAGATGATCAGTTGTAAATGACTTAGTTATTCTCAGCAATACAATGATCCAAGACTACTCTGAAGGACTTAAGATGAAAAATGTTATCCATGCCCAGAGAAAGAACTGATTGTGTCTAAATACAGATTGAAACATACTTCTTTTTTAAATTTATTTTTCCTGAAGGATTTTGGGGGTAAAGTTAAGGGGGTGGGTGGGAGGGGATCTATGTTTTCTTTCACAATGTGATTTTTATGGAAATGTTTTGCATAATTTCACATGTGCCTTTTCAGTGGGAGTTTGGGTGAGGAGAAGGAAAGAAGAGAAAGAAGAGAAACTTACAGTTTTAAAAACAAAGGTTAAAAATTGTTTCAGATGTAACTGGGAAAATAAATGTGAAAAAAGTTTAAAAAATAAAAGGGCAGCATCCTTCCGAATATCAAGGCAAGGAAGGATTAATAGAGTTCATCTTTTCAAATCCCCACCCTCTACCTTGCTGCTCCCACTGGCAATTGTTCTGAACATCAGCTGTCACTTTATGAAAAGTAGTAGAAAAGTATCAGTATTCTATTGTGAAAAGTCCTCATGGTATCAAAATGAAAGATAACCCTAAGGAAGATCCTTCAGGTTAGACCCTTCTCTTCCAGAAACAACAAGACATATTCACAGGCACATATATCCCCAAAATTTTGTGATGTCAGTAACTAGTGGAATTCTGAGAAAAGATCTCATTGGTTTCCTAACTCAGGGCCTGATTCCAACATAGGGTTAAATATAAACATGAGCTTTAGTTCCCATCTTTAATTCCTGTATTGTCAATTTTCTTGAGAGAAGTACTTATTAAAACTAGAGGGAAGTAAGAAGATGCAGTGAAGAGGTTTTTAAAATCAAGAATGAGAGAAATGATCAGTTATCTGGAGACAAGTTACAAGTTTATTTAAGTCAATGAAGGAATCCAGAAGAGGATTTTAACAGAAACCTATGAGTAACTTTTAACCTGGCCTCAGGATATCCTGTGGCTGAAATACATGACTACTCCTTCTCTCCCTGACTCCTGGGAAATTTGGAAAATTCAGTTTTCTTATAATTAGATTTTTAAAAATTATTGAAATATCATTGTCTTCTCTTCCAAGATCATGAAACTTAATCTGCTTGACTAGCTTAGTGTCTGATGTTGCAAGAGATAAAGAAAGCTGTGAATCTGACATTTAACCACATATCCTGGTAAACTTGTGGAGCTTTGAAGATTAAGAAAATTAGGGTTGATTTATATGCCAATATTTTACAGTGTCACAGAGACCTTCTTACCCAGGAATTCAAACTGTACAGTAGACCTTCCTCCAACCTACTACTATAATCCTTGGCAATAGGCTAAAATCAATGGCATTTAGGCAGAAGTTTTAACTAGAGCCTTCACTTCCTGCAGGTGATAAATTAGACTGCTGACTATGAATATGATGTTAACCTAAAGCCCCATTATATAATGGTAATCATTTTTTTCATTGAACAATGAATTTGTTCATTTGCATTCATTCATCTCCCATCGCCAATGAATCACCAAATCTTTTCAATTCAGTCTCCAGTCTCATCCCTTTGCTTTAAAAGCTATAGGCTCTTTATGGAGCTGTATTTTTGTAGCTGTCTTTATGGAGTTGTATTGCCTATTTCTGGTGAGATAGAAAGATAAAGCTAAGGGAAACACACAAGAAGTATTTAAGATTTTTTTAAGTTATAGAAGCTCACTCTAGTGACTCGGATGATGGGGAGAGGAAAAAAAATACCTGGTGAGGAATGTAAAGGAGCTCTCAGTTCTTATTCCCTCTTCCTGGAGAATTTCAGGTAATGGTAGTGACCTGTTTATAAGTACATCGTTTTATTCTGTTAAAGATTTCATTGAACTGATCTAGTCTTATTTCTCAAAATTTCTTATATATGGCCCTGTCCTTATTTCCCATTATTCATAGCATGAGGCCACAGATCTGGGAGCCAGATAGGACAGTGACCTTAGTGCAGGATGAGGATTCCAATTTTTATTCTATTGTTGGAAAGGTTTTGTTTCATTTTTTTCTTTCTATCTAATTAGGAGCACAACTATAAGACATTAAAGATTTAATAACAAACTCCAAAGGACAGAATTACTATGAACCTGGGAATTTAAACCACCCCATCAGAATAGTTATTATAATACCTAATATTAGTCTGGGCAGCTAGGAAGAATAGTGGCTAGAGTGTTAAGTCAAGAAGACCTGAGTTCAAAACTGACCTCAGACACTTAATAACTACGTGATCCTGAACAAATCACTTTGTTAGTCTCAGTTTCCTCACCTGTCAAATGACCTGGAGAAGGAAATGGCAAGCCAGGATCTTTACCAAGAAATCCCAAATGGCAAGATGAAGAGTAGAACAAAATTTAAAAATGACTGAACAACAGTTATACTGGTGGGTTAAACTTGTTGTGAATACTTGTGTTACATTGATATAATATCACTGACTCTCAAACACTGGTTTCTGAACATACTTCGCAATTTGCTATCCCTTTACTATATGACATTTTTATCTTCCACCTTCAAACTCTTTCTGCATTCATCACTTGTAACATTCACTCTTCTCTTTTACTTCTGAGAATACTTAACTCCTTTCAAAATTTACTGACAACTTTTACACAAACCTATTTCTGATCCTTCTGTATTAAGTGTTCTTCTCCCAATAAACTTCTATGCTGGATGAAATTATTTTGTATTTTGCTTCCATTTACGGCCCCTCCTCTCTGCTCTGTCTCTCTGTTTCTCTCTGTCTCTGTCTCTACTCCTTCTCTCTCTTTGACGTCCACTCTCTATCCCTCTTTCTTTTTCCTCCTCTCTTACTCCATTCTCTCTACATTCCCTCTCTCCCCCTCTCCCTCTGTCTCCCCTTCTCCCTCTTCTTCTTCTTTCTTCCTCTCTCTCTCTCTCTCTCTCTCTCTCTCTCTCTCTCTCTCCCTCCCCTTTTCTCTTTTTCTCTTTTTCTCTTCCCTCTCCCCTCTTCCCCCTTCCTCTTGCAAAACTATTGTTCCCAGTCCACCCAGATGGACCTTAACCACCTGATGACAAGAAGTTTTTTTTTTTTTTTTAAACTTGTCTTTTTATCTCTATTACTAACTCAATGCCTGACTATGTAGTCAGGAGAAACAGAAAATTTTTATAAGACATGATTCCTTTCTTCTTAGAGCTTACTGTCTAGTAGGAGAATAATTGAAACAATTTTTCAAAAAGTAGGATCATATCCAGTCTTTTTAAGAGACCTTCTAAAGGATAAATTAAATTGAAATTTCCAAGTCTATGAAAAGTCAGTACAGAAAAAATGGATAAGGAAAAAGCATTCATTCTCTCTGATGATAGAGTATCTTCTCTATTGTCTATGATTTGCATATAAAATATATCTGTGCTGATATAACTTTAAAAGAATTAGATAAGCTATATGTTTAATGCTCATGATATTGTGGCAGACGAGAGGTCAAGATATTTACAAAGTTCATTTTGGAAAATGGAAAAAAGAAGCATTTATTATTTAGTCATACTTAATTTATAACTATCCTTTCTAAGGCTACAGTTTCTGGATCCTTTCTGAAATAGAGCTGACTTGAGTTAGTCTTCTAATACCCACTTGAACTTGCTGGTTGAGTCCCAAAAGGGCTGATCCTATGTCTCTCTTCATGGTTCTAAGGACATCCCTGAGGATTTGTGAGTCAGTTTTCTAATGTTAGAGCTCATGAGTCCCCACTAGTATGCTATCCCCCATGATTATCACATGGTATCAATTAAGTAGATTTGTTTACCTTTCAGTAAGGATCATTTATCCAAATGGAATTATTAGAATTGGTACAAAATGTGTCCCCTTACTTTTACCATAAAAAAGCATGTTATTCAATAAATAAATTCAGAATATAGAGCACATATGGCAAAGTGGTAATTCACTGCTCTTGGTTTTTGGAAGTCTTTCCTCTTTTCAAAGGAGTAAATCAGAGCTTCTAAAAGTACTATTGCTAGAGTCCTCTAAATGGTCCTCATAGATACAAGGTAACTTGCTGGCTATGGTTCATAAAGAGCCTCAAATATGCCTTTTCTCATAACTTCAAATCTATCTTTGTTTCTCAATGAAAAAATTACCACCAGCTGTTGGGGGGCGGGCAGCGGGAGGGAGTGTTACAATGCTAGGATGCATATGAAAAGTCCAAATCACTAGGGCCTCCAAAGTTCAAAAAGTGCTTTTATAACCAAATAATTTCTTCTTAGGAATTTGACTAGAGATTTCCACAACTAAGCTGCCAGATGCTCCTGTCCTCTATTCCAATTAACTCACTAGTTTTCTAGGAGCTCCACAAGGCATACTCAAGTCTCTCAACCATTTCAAGCAGACTTCATGTCACTCCAGTAATTCAATGGCTAGTAAAGACATTTAACTTGATCTAAGACTTAGTTTACACTCCATGATTGATGGATTCACTTATTCATTCAATGTAGATATTCATGTCTTTTCGAGCCTGGTGAATAATGGATATGTGCTTTGACCTGATTAAGGTATCAGGGTGTAAAATATTTCCACTTTCTTCGATTGAGGTGGAGTATTTGTCTAGGCTGATCCC
The DNA here is from genome assembly GCF_902635505.1 of Sarcophilus harrisii. NCBI lineage: Eukaryota > Metazoa > Chordata > Mammalia > Dasyuromorphia > Dasyuridae > Sarcophilus > Sarcophilus harrisii. The sequence goes on along the minus strand of NC_045429.1, from coordinate 408,767,662 downwards.
AACTTTTATAATAGAAAAGATCCAGTGTCATAATCTCTCTCCTTTAAGTGTATCTTATTGAAAAACACCAATCTCTGGAAAAAGTACAGTTTATGTGGCCTTAAAAGCTTTGGGTATTGCTGTTCAGATGAAATTTGATTCAATTCAAATTAATAAAAAATTATGACATGACAACTATGAGCAGGGCTTGGTACTATGTAATAGAATGGTACAGACTGCCATAAAAATAGCTTTGTTAAATCTTGGGTTCTTGGATCTAGGTGACTAGGGGCAAATTGTTCAGCCTATATGAGGTTATTTCCTCATATGTTAAAATGGAAACAATGATAATGATGATTATAATGATAATCTAATACTTCACAGGCATGTTCTGACGTGTCAGTGACACAATGTTTGTAAAAATGCTTTTCAACGCTTAAAGCAGTATATAAATTTATTATTTTTGTTGTTATCTGTGTCTTAAGTACTTTGCAAATTTTTAATTGTGACATAAAAAAGAGCATAATGTTTAAGAGTTATCAAAATCAGGAAACAGGTTCAAGATCTGCTTCTACCACACACTAGCTGATTGAATATATGGATAAGTTCCATAGCCTTTTGGCATTTTCAGGCAACTAGAGTCATGCCTGAATCTCTGTTAACCATTTTTTTTTTTGGCAAAGATACTAGAGTAGTTTGCCATTTTCTTCTCCAGCTCATTTTATTCATGAGGAAACTGAGGCAAACAGAGTTAAATGATTTGCTCAGAGTCACAGAGCTACTAAATGTCTCAAACCAGGTTTGAAATCAGATCTTTCTGACTCTAGGCTGGATATTTTATCCACCATATCATCTAGCTGCCCCCTCTAAGACTATACAATTACATATAAATTGACAGAGTTTTTATACTGGGAAATTCTCCACATTAATGAATTATAGAACCAAACTGTGATTTTGAAAGTATTATGTAAATTTCAACTAGAGTGAGCTGTCCTCCAAGTCAGAAGGACCTGGATTCACACCCAGAATTTCATAAATTTTGACTGTATGACCCTAGGCAAATCTGTTAAATTCTCAGGCAATTTTTAAAGATTATACATCATAGAGGCAGCTAAATGGCTCAGTGGATACAACAGCAGCTCTGTAGTAAGCAGGACTTGAGTTCAAATGTGGTCTCAGATACTTTCTAGCTGAGTGACCATGGATAAGTTACTGAAGTCCAATGGCCTGCAACAAAGAGAAAAAGAAAAAGATTGTATGTTACAGAATAAGTGATGATCTGAATGGACATAAGGAATTTCCTCAACAAACATTTCTTATATTAATGAAATCATGGCTTTCACATATGCATGCATGCACACACACATATACACAATTATAATCTAAAAGTGCCATGCAAATTTTCTGTCTTCATTACATTGAACAAATAATTACAATAAGTCCAAACTGAAATATTTCGGTAAGATTTCAGTTTATAGGATTAATAAAATTCTGGTTGATTTGTGCTTAAATATCTTTTAGTTACATTATATGTAACTTTATAAATTGAAAAGCATATTTTACCTATGTATGACGAGGTTTACTTTAATTTAAAAATATTGCTCTTTTAATCCTTGCCATGAGTTCACACATTTAGTCAACAAACATTTGTTAATATGTACAATATATTACAAGGTATTCTGGAGGCATATAAGAATTTAATGGAGATTAGGCAACCAAAGATAGTATATAATTAAGTGCCTAAATGTCAAAATGAGTGTCAGTAATAAATACTATAGGATTTGAGAAGAGGAAGAGGTTGACGTTTATTGGAGTGGATAGAAGCTTTCTGGGACAAGTGAAACTTGAGCCAGGTCTTGAAGAATGACTAGATTTGGGGTAGGAGAAGATATAGGTACAGTGGTACATGATAAATCAAGTGCTACGCCATATCTCCTCTCCCTCCCCTTTAGAGTTCAATGGAATATCATTCTAGAGAAACTAAGTAGGAGTAGATAAGATTAGTCAGATGGGGGAAGATGAGTCAACCATAGGCTTCCCACGGATGTAGATATATAGACTGCAATAAAAGGCCTGAGTTATGCAAAATCAAAATGAGATAGACTGATGACCTTGAATTTCAGCTCTCCATATATGATCTTCCTAATCATCTCAGTTCCTTGAATGTTGGTACTCTGCAGATTAAGATCCAGCCCTGACTTCTTTTTTTATACTTACTGGATATACTGCCTTCTTGGCCCCTTGAAATGCTCTGCCCTTTTCTTCGTTCAAGTATTTGACTATAATTGGGGCCAGTCAGCCTCTTTGTGACCTTTGTGACAAGGTTGTTGAAGGCCTTGAAAATAAGATGATGAGTTTAGAGTGATGGGGAATATTTTAGGGAGAGGAAGGACATGAATAAAATGATACTTTAGGAAGACTAGCTTGAGGATAGATTGAAATAGAAATATCATCCAGAGGACAAGTATAGGTGCTATCACAATAATCCTATTATAAAGTGTCAGACAAGATGGTAGATAGAGAACTCCCTCCAGAATAAAGAAGTATTGAGTTCCAGTGTGCTTCTGAAGCATACTTGCTCTGAGTACCTAGAAAAGTTAGTTAACTTTCCACGCAGCTCTCTGAGTGTAAGTTGCAGGAAAATCACTGAGGCTGCATTCATAAAGGGGTTTCCTTCCTAGCAATTTATTAAATGAGGAATGTCTCTTTTTTTTTTTTTCATAAATTTGAATCTGTTTCCTATATAACATGGAAATGGGACCTTTATTTATTTATTTATTTTTTCCATTAAGCCAACCAGGTAAATTTCCTAAATAGGATATAAGCTCTAGGAGAACAGAGATTTCCTTTCTGTTGTTTGTTTTGTTTTTTTTTTTGCTCTTTGTGTGTCAAGGGCCTGGCACAGTGCCTGACACATAGTAGGCTTGTGGACTTTAGATGACTAGAAATCCTTTGATCATTCTTTCTATAAATATCTTTCATTATAACTTCCTACTAAATCTTTTATGGTGTTTCTTGAGATCTGAGTTTTTCTATTTCAAAGTGAACATATAAACCTTTCTGCAGATTTAATTCATCACGATCAGTTTAGTATTCTACGATCCTCTGAAAAAGGTCATCTGATTCAGATGAAGTAATATTTACTTAAGTGAAAAGAATTTCGGTACTATCATTAATATTTCACATAAACAAATGTTGCTTGAATACATTGGTCAAGGTAATAAATTGTAACTCATTGCAAATTGAGTTTTGATTCCAAACTACTTAAATATGGATTCCATTTAAATTGATAGATGACTAGTCTTGAAAAAGAAAACTTGATATTTTGTCTACTACCAAAGCATGTGTTGACAAACTACTGGTCCAACAGATCACTGCAGAGTCGAAAGGATATGTCATTTTGATCCAGGCCAAACCTTCAATCATTTCTGCCTTATAGTTCAATGCTAAATCTGACCAAATAGTGGGATTGAGAGAACACTGAACTTAATTTGTATTTCAGGAGACACAAACCAAAATATCATAATGCCTTGGAAATAAAACCAGCCAACATCTGTGAGTCTGTTATTATGCATCCTATGTTCAAAGTTATGACTCCCAAGCTTCACCTAATTGTGAAGTCATTAATGAAGCATGATTTATGAGAGCAAAGATTTTCTTTCTTTCCTTCCTTTCTTCCCTTTCTTCCCTCCTTCCTTCTTTCCTTCTTTCCCTTCCTTCCTTCCTTCTCTCCTTTCCTTTTCTTTCCTTCTTTCCCTCTTTCTCTTCGCTCTCTTCTTTCCTTCCTTCCTTCTTTCCTTCCTTCCTTCCTTCCTTCTTTCCTTCCTTCCTTCCTTCCTTCCTTCCTTCCTTCCTTCCTTCCTTCCTTCCTTCCTTCCTTCCTTCTTTCCTTCCTTCGTTCCTTTTTTCTTTCCTTCCTTCCTATCTACTAAGATAAAGGTAGTAGTTATCTAGAAAGATCATAGTATCAGAGATGGAAAGCTGGAAAGTTCTTAGAAGCTGTGTCATCTAATTCCCTAATTTTATAGGTAAGGAAACTATTACACATGAAGAAACTGAGGACCAAAGAGGTTAAGTGGTTTGTTCTAAGAAACACAGGGGCTATACTAATTGCAATCCAAATTCATATTATTTGCTTCTGGATCCTATACCCTTTGCACTACATGATAATACAAATGTCTTCTCACCTTCTGAAGCTAAAACTGATTAAATAAAGGAAAAGACATGTCTAACATAATGGCATTTCAGAAAGAAATTAGTTCTGAATAAATGATACACTAGCTTTCTTAAACTTGGAATATGAAAAAGAAGTTTGGGGATGAAAATCATATAAATACTTAATTATGAGGAGTACCACATTTGGCAGTTAGATAATATGGTGGATAGAATGCCACCTTGGAGTCAGAAACTCATTTTCTTGAGTTCAAATCTGGCCTCAAATACTTACTGTGTGACCCTGTGCATAACAATTAGCTCTGTTTGCCTAAGTTCCTTATCTGTTGTTATTGTTATGTTGTTCATCCTTTGTTCTTAAAGAAGATTAATGACATCACAAGGGTGATGTTTTGTGCAAGAATTGGATTTAAGTGAGGCAGAGCTGCACAAAGTCATCAATATCATTCTCAGAGTCACCAAATTCCAGTGGCAAGACATAAATTAAGACCTCTTCATCTGAAAAATAAGATGGAGAAGAAAATGACAAACTATTCCAATATCTTTGTCAAGAAAACCCTAAATAGAGTCATGAAGAAGCAGACACTGAACAACAGCAACAACCACATTTGGCATATGTAGGCTATCTTCCTCTTGCTGGCTCATTGTGATGTTTGATTTGTGGTGTACCACCACAAACCAGCAAAGGGCAGCAGTAACCAACTGTTTTACAAAATGAGAAACTTACAGGCATAGCAAAACATTACCCTAAGAAAATCAACAAACCCATAATTTTCTTTAAATACTGCTATTATAGCTATTGTTTATATATTCATAAATAGTCAACAAACTCTGTCTTATAATTCTGCTCTTGGATTAAAAAAAATGTTCTAGAAGAAATGTAGAAATTAATTCCCCAACTAAAATGATCATTTGTTACTCAAGGATAGCTGGTTCTTACAGGGTTAAATGGAAGACTATAGTTATGCTAGAAGCATCTTACAGGTGAAAGATTTTATAGTTTACTATTCTTATATTTACTTCCAAAATATATAAATAATATTCTCAACAATATCTTAGAATAAAAAGGTTTCATGAAGAAAAATGTTATTTGCCTTTAGAGTAAGAAATGATGAACTCTGTGTGAAGATTGAAGCATATTGTTTTTCTTTCTTTTTCTTGTCTTTTTTTAGCACGGTTAATATAGAAATATATTTTGCATGATTTCACATATATAACGGATATCATATGGCTTGCCTTCTGAATGGATGGGGAGGGAGCTGGGATGAAGGAGAGGATTTGGAATTCAGAGTTAAAAAAGGAAGGAGCAATAAAAGGGAAGATGAGAAGGAAGTATATGGCACAGTAATTCTGAAGATAATGTGTCATTAGAAGGTTAGGCTGAGCCTATGCCCCTTGTGACAGATACTATAGGCCCCTAACTAGCACACTCCAGAGAAGAACTGAATCCCTCAGGAGAACAACAATGAGAGATTTCTACTAGCTATATAAACAAAGAAACTACAATGATGGAAGGCACCAGAATCTATCCAAGAAGATCGAATTGGCAGAGAGTCTCAAATGGATAGCTTTTGTTTTTCTAGAAAATGTTATAGCAAGATTGCCTGGAGTCACCTGGAAGGCTAGTGTGCATAATTTAGAGACTCGGTTTTGGAGAGGCAAGATATTGTAAGAAGCATATTCTAACTGCATTGATATTATTGCTTATCATAAAGTAGAAAGTAGACAATCATCTACAGAGATCGCTGCACAGCAAAGTAGTAGATCCTGAGAAAGCAGATCTAATTGACCTGCCATGATAGTGCAAAGATTTGATACATGCCCCTAGTCTGGCCAATCATGCTGCCTTGCATCTGGGTAGAGAATAGATTAGTGTGGAGAGAGATGATACAGCGAATACTAAATAGAATGCTCTTAAAATAGTCTACGCAAACAGGTGATAAAAACCTCAATTAGAGTTATATCTAAGTAAACTGAGAGAAGGGAATGGATGTTTTAAAAAAAGTAAAACCAGCAGGGTTTAGCAATATAATACAATAAACATTTATTAAATATCTACTATGTATCAGCCACTGTGCTAAGCACTGAGGATACAAACAAAGAAAAAGAAGACAATCCCTTTCCTAAAGAATCTTTCAAATTTTCGGAGGAATATACTTTCAGGGGAAAGCTGAAAAGAAAAAAAGGAGGAGTGTAGCAGAGGATACCTATCAGAGGGACATTATACTCTATGGAGTCCAGCAGAATTGCTGATAGAAAGAGAAAAGTTAACTGGATAGTTCAGATCCCAGCCCTCTATAAAAGAAAGATATGGGAAGAGTTTAATGTTGTTTTCTGCTTCTCAGCCCTCCAATCAAAGAGAAGAGACTGAGGGAAGTGAGAACATATTGAATATTCCAAACAGAATTAATCAATATGGTGATTTCAGGTGCTCCTGGGTAAAGCACTTGAATTCCAAATTAAGAAGAATTACTGCTGATTCTATAACCTGTTAGTTATGGACAATGAGGGATAAGGAAGACTTTTGAATAATAACTTCATAAGCCCTTTAAGATGAGAATATTATATATCTTCCTATATGGTTTATAAATTCAATCTGATTGAAGACTAAACCAAATGATCTCATGAGACTGATTCTAGCTTCATGATTTTATGATGGACTTTTGGTTATACATTAAACTAATTCTCAAATATTTCTAAGTATGAGGATTTTTTAAATTTAATATAAAAAGCATCACACCATTCATGTGATGATCCTTGTACTACCCATATCTATTGATTAAGAAGAATGCTTAGCATTTTTATAGCTATCATTGATAGTTTATAGATGAAAGAACATTAACTGCATTAAGTTTGCCTCCTGAATATAGAAATTATATTCTCAATAATATGTTGTAATAATCTTTCATGATGATGATGATGATAATATATTGATATGGGGGAGAAAAAAGAATAATGAGGGGAAGAAGAGAGGGAGGAAGAGAGAAGTAGAAAGAGATGAACACAAAAAGTTACTAATAAGTTAATTACAATTTTAAGATGAGATTCTATATTATTCTTATCTACAAAAATTTGCAAAATAATAAGGTATGTGTGAAAAGCATATTGTTTGTTCAGTCTATAAAAAGCATGTGTTTATTTATTCAATTGTTAAATCATATTTTATATTCACAAATTGTCTTGTGTATATCCTCTCCTCTCTACTACTACAGCCCCCATTCTAATTGAATTCCTCTTCCCTTTTTGCTTATATTATTGCATCAGCCTGTTTCTTCTCACTTCAGTCTCTCTTCCACACAGTTGCAAAGTGATCTTTATAAGGTGTAGTTCAAACATACCTTCTGTTCCCCCACTCAATAAACTTCAGTTAATCCCAATTTTCTCTGGGATCAAATAAAAATTTTTCCATTTGATATATAAAGTCTTTTACAACCTGTCCCTTTTTTACCTTTCCATTAATTCACAAAGTATTTCCCACTATGATCTCTATGATCTAATCAAATCAGCCAAATTGCTGTATCTCACACAAAATGATATATCTCCCCTTGCTTGCCCTGGTTGTCCAGTGCCTAGAATGCACTCAATCCTTGCCTCTGCCTCTTGGAATCCTTAGTTTCTTAACTGCAGCCTTCTAAAGAGATCCTTTCCTGATCTCTGCAGCTATTAGTGCACTGCCTTTTTTAAACTATCTTGTATTCATTTTGTATATATTATGTATAGAAAATATAACCTTGCCCTTTAGAATATATGCTTCTTTGAATGCAGATTTGGAGCCCTGGTACAAACCCTAGATCTCAGAACAGTGTTTGTGGAATACCTTTTGCATAGTAAGCACTTAATAAATGCTTGTTGATTAATTGATTTATTGACTCCATGATTGAGAAACTAGGTCACTGGAAAAATGATGATTATATTAAAAGCCAAATAAAGAGGATTCCTTTATTGTTTACTTTCAGTTGGGCACTTTGTTAAGCACTGAGATTACAAATACAGGCTAAAATAAGTCCTCCAGGATAGCATATTTTAATTGAAAAGATGAAACAGAAAGGGGAGCTGAAATGTGTAGGAGGAATTATAAAGAGAAGAAAGTATCCGTAGGTATGATTGAAAAAGTCTGGAGAATTAGAAGTGGATCATGTACTCAAAATGGAGCTTCCAGAAGGAGCTTCTTAATGTGAGAAAGGAGTAAAGGTGCAAGTGATCTTCCAGAGTCAGGAGGAAGCTGAGGTATTCCTGTAAAGTCTGGAGAGTTCAGAAGTGTAATCAGTAGAAGAGAAATAGTTAAGCAGAAAAAGAAAGTATGATTTGAGTAGAAAATAGTCCAAGTTCCATTCTTTGACAAGATAAATTGAGATGCCTGTAACATATTCAGATGAAGATTTCCTCCTGGATCTGTCTTCAATTCCACTTTGCTTAATTTTCTTTAATAATAATAATTATTTGCTCTTTATGTAATAATATAAGGTTTACAAAACATTTTTCTCTTTTCAAATAGCATTTTATTTTTCCAAATACAAGCAAAGATAGTTTTCAGCATTTGTTTTTGTAGAACTTTGTGTTCTAATTTTACTCCCCCTCCCTTACATCTCCCCTCTCCAAGACAGCAAGCAATCTGATGTTAGGATTCTTACAAGGTACTAAATCACTGGAATTGATAGGCACTCCAGGAGATTTACAAGTCAGGATTCAGTCGGGAGATTCACAAGTCCAGGAGATTTATAAGTTCAGTGGAGGAGATTCACAAGTCACATCCACTCTTGGAAGAGGAGTCAACCTTTGAGTTCACACCTCTAAAAGAACATATAAAAGGACAAGCCCCCTAGAAGCACAGGGAGATTGAGAAGCCAGGAGTTGGAGTTGAGCGAGAGGCTGAAGCTAGAAGAGGCAAAAGACTAGCAGCAAGAGCTCTTGGAACCAAGGAGAGAGATGGGCCTCTAAGAAAACTAACTAGGCTATTTTGAAGGAAACAATAAAGGATCTGGATTTTAACCCCTGGCTGCATTTGAGGTGATTATTACACAGACCTAAAACAAAGGCTGCCATCAGAAGCTCCCCAAGAAACCTCCTCCCAGGGAATGATCATATTTTAGAGAAGAGAACACTACAATCTGATATAGGTAAAATAAGTGCAATGCTTTTAAACATTTCCATATTTGTCATGTTGTGCAAAAAAAAAAAAAAAAAAAAGGCCAAAAAGGGAAACAAACAAAGCAAAACAAAAAAGGTGAAAATACTATGCTTTGATCTACATTCAATTTCCATAGTTTTCTATCTGGATGCTATTGGCATTTTCCATCCCAAGTCAAATTGAATTGCCTTGACTCACTGCATTGTTGAAAAGAGCCAAGTCCATCACATAATCTTGTATCTGTGTATAATATTCTTGTACTGCATACTTCACTCAGCATCAATTCATGTAAGTCACAAAACACTTTCATTACAACAATTTTGTAAAATAGATAGCAAAATTCTTTTCATTCTCATTTTACAGATAAGGAAACTGAGGCAAATTAGAAAAAGTGATTTTTGACAAGGTTACATTACTAGTAATTATTGGAACCATTGGTGGATTACTGATCACTCTCAAAAGTCCAGAAATGACCTTGTCATCATTTACTATGGTCTCCACATTTTCATTTCTCTGTGGACATTGGCTAGGAATGAAAACAAGACAATGAGAAATGTGTATCATCTTTAATATGACCTATTCAAATAAGCTGTGGATGCCAAAAAAACTGGGAAATGAAAAAGACAAAGATATTGCCCTTAATTACCACAGTTTCCTAATATGAAATAGCCACCACAACAAGGAGCCCAAAGGATACTATAAATCACCTTAGCCAACAAATACCTGATCTTCTTGCCAAAAGTATAAATGTGGCAGCCAAGGACAGCACCAGTTTAGAATACAAACTTATTTATACAACACTATAGGGAAGGATTGTGGAAGATTACAAGTAGTATTGCCTCATAAAACAGTGAACAGCATTGGAAGTGAAAGAGAACAACTCTATACAAATAATAGTCTGAGACCCAAATAAACATTATCCCTAGAACATTTGTAGATGAAACTGACAGAAAGAAAATAAGTAGATGGAAAATAGAATAAATTAATCAATGTTTCTATGATAATCTATCTTCCTCATAAATAATAAAAGAACAATCCCATTTTGAGTCCCTAATACTTCAATCAAAGAAGACAAGATTGGAAAAATAATTGAACCAGACTTAGGAAACATTGAGGAAATATATTTTTATGGTAACACAGTCTTGAAAGTAATAAGAAATTATTTTATCAGATACCACAGGTAGGGAAATAACACAAGAACAATCACAAGAACAATAAATTAACTAAGAATTATTTATGTGTGTGTGTCTATATATATAATATATATGTAATTGCAAAACATTTTACATATATTACCTCATTTAATTCTCAAAACAACACTATTGTTTCCATTTTACAAATGAGGAAACTGAGGCAGAGGCTTACTTTCTCAGGTTCACACAAATAGTAAGTGTCTGAGGCCAGATTTGATTTCAGATCTTCCTAACTCAAGGATTAGTTCTCTATGTATTATGTCACTTAGCTACCCCCTAGCAAATCTCATGAACTAAAATTCCATAAGCAAGAAGGAACAGGAATGAATTGATTATTGATTGAATAAATGATTAGGAATTAATCTGAAAGCAAAAAGAGAAAGACAGAGAGACAGAGAGAGATGGAGGGAGAGGGGGAGGGGGAGGAAGGGAGAAGATGAGAAGGAAGGAGGCAGAGGAAAGGGCGAGGGAGAGGGAGAGAGGGAGGGAGAAGATGGAGGGAGGGAAGAAGAGAGGAAGGGAGGAAAGGAATTGCAATAAAGAGAAAAGGATAAGTTGTTCAAAGAAATCAATATTGTAGCACAAGTCACTGTTAACCAATTTAGATTCATTTACATTCATACAAGATAAAAGCAAGGGGCTATAACAAAGGAGGACTTCAAAAACAATAGTGACAGAATTGCTAAAGCATAAAATTCAACAATCAGTCAAAAATCTTTTATTAAGTGTTTACTATCTGCCAAGCACTGTGTTAAGTAGAGGATATACAAAGAAAAACAAAAAGTGTGGTTGCTGTTCTAAAGGAAGCCAAAATCTAATGGAAGAGACAATGTAAAAACAACTATGTATATAAAATATGTATGTAGAGTAAATGGGAGTGTAGAATTAATTAGAGGCTAGAGAGAAAAAAATATAAAAATAACAAATAAGAGTATTTTAAAAGTTATATTGAGAGACCAAGTAAAAAATAAAAGGATAAAATCATTATTGGAGCTGGTTGGGTTAATTGTAATCCATGATGAGGAAATAGATAGACCTGCCTAACTCTTGCTTTATTTTTGCTTTCTTGGTCAAGAAGAATGATTGTTGGACTGAAAAAAAAATCGTTACTATACAGTTGATATACAAGGCAACTATGAAAAGAGCTCACACATCAGGCTTTAATTAGTTCAACTCATCAGACTCAGATAAAGTAAATTTTATTCCTTCAAACATATAGCTTGGTAGCCAAACTCTGATGTTCGAGGAAGATTAAAATATAATTGGGAAATGTTTAATAAAATAAACAACATAGATAATGTTTATAATCCCAGTCTCGAAGTCTATTGATATGGGACTCTTCCTTCATTGATAGAGATCAATGCTTATGTCTGTATAAGTGATGGAACAGAATTGGCAAGAATGGCTCTGCATTCTTTTAAAGCCTTTGGATTTCTTTCCAGTCTCTTTGGATGCTTCTGGCTTCTAGCTTTAAGAGCAAAAAAGATGGAAACCATACTTTAGATTGCTAAAGGAAAAGACTCTAGGAAGAAGCCTTCATGAGAGAAGTAAGCAGTCTCCCTCATATTCCTGTCCCTACTTTGCTACATTAGAGATTGTGGAAACTTCTCATTTGAATGAGATATAGTGCTCTCTCTGTCCTTGTCTCTGTATCTATGTTTCTCTGTTTCTGTTTTCTCTCTGTTTCTCTCTGAATTATCTCTCTTCTAATGAGAGAGTTCTTTCATTCTGTATTGTCTATAGTATAAATTCACATATATATGTATATGTATATATATATATATATATATATATATATATGCTTTCTCTGATTTCTGTTTTTGCTGTTAAATTCTTTAAATAGATTTCTTTGGTAATTATTGTTCATTGTGGAATTGGTACTTCATAGAAAGTGTCATCAAACAGTGACCAAAAATTAGATTTATTATCCCTTTAACAAATAATATTTAAGGAAGAAAATAGATATAATTTTAACCCAGTAAACCCTCTTTCTAGGAGAATTGAATGATCATCTGGTCCCAAATTCCTACTTTCCCTCCCAGCAGGAATTAAATTCTCCCTTACAGAGGGTAATGAAGATGAAACTAGAGCTGTGTGTTTTGCCTCCCTTATAGTCATATGACAGTCCCATGATACATATGGGGGATAGCCCTTGCAACATGTTAATCTGTGGTTTTCTAAGTCAATAAATAGTCTATAGGGATCCATTTCTATTTGAATTTGACATTATTGTTATGATACTTTAAAAACTGGCAGATGTGATTGATCATTAACTGTCCCTGACCTTTCAATGATCAGGGTCAATAGGAGAGGTGCCATAGGATTTGAGAGGGACAATAACATTCTTTTTCAAATAAAGGAAGACAATGAAGATTTTAAACCAGAGGTCAAAATCTTGACTAAAATTTCTAAAAAAAAGAAATCTAGAACATATTATTAAAAGGTGGTTATTGAACACCAATGTAGAAAGAGAAATGTTTACAAAGACGACATAGCTGTATCGAGCAGATTGCACTAGGCTAACCTCATTTCCTCTTTAGACTGGTCCCTTAACTGTCTGATTAGGGAAATTCTGTAGATAGATTTTAGCAAAGCGTTCGGCAATGTCTTTCTTATTATTCTTGGGAACAAAATGCAGAGATGTGATCTAAATTGTAGTACAGAAGACAGGACTTAAAAGGAAATATTATAATTGAGAGAACTATGATATAACAGAAATTTTACACTGATTCTGCTTTTCATAGAGATCAGAAGTGAAAAAGTAGATAGATGTTACAAGCTGTCAAATTTGGGTTTAAGTAAAAAATGTCCTTATGATTAAAGCTATTTAAAATTGAAACTGGGTGACTCAGGCGTTGTAGCTTCTTCCTTGTTGGAGGTCTTCAGGACAAAGTCTGATGATCATTTAATAATGGAAAATAATAGTTACCATTTATATAATCTTATAAAGTTTGCAAAGGCAATTTGCATATCTGATTTGATCTTTTCAAAAACCTGGAAAGAGGGTCCTATTATTATCTCCATTTAATAGATGAAGAAACAGAGGCAGACAGATTAAATAATTTCCCAGGGTTACACAGCTAGGAAACATCTCGAGTAGGTTTTGAACTCAGAACTTCCTTTCTGCAAGTCCATTACTTTATCCACTGCATTGACAATGGTGTTGATGTGGTTGTTTAGGTTATAGAGGGGCCTCTTTTTTCCTTTAAAATTGCTAAGTAATGATGAGTAACTTCACATCCTGTTATACAGACCTTAACATTTTCAATAAAATAAATAAATGGATATTCAAGACCCCCACCAAATAATAAGAGCATAAACTATCTTGTCTTTGTAGCCCCACCCAGTAACTTGCCCTGAACATAGTAAATGCTTAATACATGTACAAATACATATGTATAATACATAGTTGTTATTGGTTAATAAAAATAACAGATATGTATATGTTTTAAGGCTTGTTACATGTTTCATATCTACTTTATCTTAATTCTCATGATAAAGCTATGAGACAAGTGTGACAGATATTAATCCTCTTTTTTTAAATAGATGAGGAAATTGAGACTTAGAAAGATTAAAATACTCAGAGTTACCCAGCAGTTACTTTAAGATTTTTCTTTTCTTGACTTTCACTTTCCAGTAAAGATACCATGCTGCTTCTCTAGTGATGAATTGGTTAGTATTGTCTGTATATTGAGTAATATCCTAACTTTTTCTCTTCTGTAACTAATACTAAGCCTTACAGAGAATCACTAATTTAATTTATGAGCAGCAGGTCTATGAAGGTCATTGTTATATGATGTATATGTTTAATCAGTCAGTCAATAGTGTTTATTAAGAACTGCAATGTGCCAGGAACTATTTTAAGTGCTGAGGATGCAAAGAAAGTTAAAGACAACCCTTGCCCTTAAGGAGCTTGCAATCTAATGGAGGTGACAATTAGCAAACAAATGTGTTCAAACAAGCTATATACAGAATAAACAGGAAATAATAAACAAAGAGGAGGCACTAGAATTAAAAAAGATTAGGAAAGGTTTCCTGTAGAAGGTGAGATTTTTGGAGGAAGCAGGTGGTAGAGATCAAGAGAGAGCATTAAAGACAGATGGAGTGTCTTGTTTGTGGAAAAGCAAGAAGGCCAATATCACTGGATCAAAGGGGGATGAGAGAGACAGCAAAGCATTATTAGGACAGGAACACATAGGTAATGAATAGCCTTGAATGCCAAAAAAAAAAAGAATTTTCTATTTGCTTCTGAGAGTTAAAAGAAGCCACTGGAATTTACTCTGGGGTAGGATGGGACTGAAGGCCCTGAACTAGGTACTGGTGTACAAAGACAAAAATGAAACAGTCTTCAGGTCTTTATTGCCAAGGAGTTAACATGCTATAATAGGGGAGGGGAGGGTTGCAGGTGTACATAATGTATACACAAATAAGGTAATATGAAATATCTGAAAAATTACCAATTAATAATAATGGTTTATATTTACATATCAATTTACTTTCTATTTCTCACAACAGCACTGGACAATGTTATTGTTATCCCCATTTTACAAATTAGGAAACTGAGGCAGACGGAGAAGTTTAAATGATTTGCCCAAGGTCACATGACTAGTAAGTTTTTGAGGCTGTATCCCACTGAGTCAACTAGTTCAAATTAATTTGTTGAGAAAGAAAACACTACTTGGTGTGTGTGTGTGTGTGTGTGTAGGGGAAGAGATGTAAAATGAGGAATCTTGTAAAAAACATGTGTAAGAGGTAACACCTGAGCTATGCTTTGAAGAAAACTAGAGTGTTTTGAATAAAGGTAGGGATTGTACAATGATAATGAGAGAACATGAATTTCATAACTGATGGGCAGTATGCTTTTTGCATAAATTATTGAAAAATTTTTAAAAATATATAAGAATAAATGAAACAGTCCTTGCCTTAAATCCTCCAGTTTATTTCAAGAACCAATGATGATCTGAAGAACACAGTTTATATGCATTTGCTATGAATACAAATCCAGTGATGATCAGAATGATTATCATAAACTCTACCTGAAGATAACTATATGACTGGATAAGATATTCTGACCAATGCCCTTTGTTCCAAGAATTTTGTGAACAACCAATGATGATCGTAAACTATGTGCATTTGCTATGAATACAATGAGCCCAGTGATGATCAGACCCATTATTATAAACTCTACCTGAAGATAGCTGTGTGACTGGAGAAGACATTCTGACCAGTGCCCTTTGAGCCAAGAACTTTGAGAGGGCTTATTATAAGATATTTTGACATAACTCTTAGAAAATGCCCACACATCATTGATACCTTTGGTCAAAGACTTTTTTTTTTTTTTTTTGAGTGATGTATTTACCAATTGGTTCTTTATCAAATTGCTCAGTAGCTTGTAGGTGCACTTAGATCACAGTTCTGCCTTTGAAGTTGGTTGTTGTTGTGTACATCAGTGGGGGATGAAGAAAAATCAGCATGACACTTTTAGCTGTGCTCTTGCCTAGGCATTTGCCTAAAGAATTTTATTCCTTTCCTAACCCTACCCCATTTCCTCCCCTACAACAATATGCTTCAGTTGCCTAAAAAAATAATCTTGTCTCAGAAATCCACTCCCCCAAACGAGTTAGAAAAAATCTAACATGCAGTTGCTATTGCTGTTGTTTTTTTCCCTACATCGACAGCTGGAAATGACTTTTTCTTTGTTAAACCTTATATGGAATATTTTTTTAATTTCTTTTAATTAATTTTAACTAATTAAGCTAACTAATTAACTTAATGATTTATTATCATATTATATATCATATATGTATGCATGCATATATGATATGTAATATGTATGTATAGATAATATATTATAAAAATTAATAATTTATTAATTAATTTAAATACCCTATTTAAGGGAAAAGCCCTTTGGGCCTCATCATGCCATTGAGTTGATTCTTAGTTCTTGAAAGCTATTTTTAGAGAGCATAGGCTACGGAATATTCTATCATGCTGAAAAGTTTTCAAATTGCCACCAGCAATAGAACATGTAAGTCTCATCTCCAGTTGGCTGTCCACCCAGTGATAAATTCTTCAGCAACAGCAACTCATTTTTAAAAAGAGATTCAAATGATTCTCAGTCATATGTAATCCCCTTTTCCCACTCAGTGATAGTTGCCTTTGGTACAAAAGGGAGAAGATGATGGAAAGAATCAAATATATTTTAGACCATCTATAGATATTTGCCATAACATTCGCTAAATAGATGATTCTCCAGTGACTGAAATACAGAAATATAATTGGAGGAACTAATCTGTATCAAAATTAAAATATTTTCTACAATGGAAGCCAAAATACAAAAGGAAATTTCAAAAAATGGATAGTAGAAACATATTGTGGCATGTCATAGAAGATATTTGTTTTTACCCCATCTCTTTTTTCCTGCCAAAATACTTCCCAATTTTCTCTACCTTTTGAATCTAGTAAAGAATCTCACCAAGTAGTTGATAGTCTTTGAACTGACAGACATCGGGTTACTTAACGTTAATTGTTTCTGATTCTGGTTTACTTAGTTGGGTCCTTTTCTATATTTTAAATTTAAATACTTTTCAATATTTTGAACTATTTCAGTAATCGTTTCATGGATAACTCTTTATAGTATATTTTGAAATCCAAAAATGTTATTCTCTCTTCATTTCCACTTTTTTCATTATTTTTATTTCAACTCCAGTGTATAAACAATATGCAGCCATTTCCCTTGGGGTAGTACTGGAATGTCCACCACAAACAACCTCACCAATGCCATTTTATTACTTCATAGAAAATCTGCCCAGGAGAGTTGCCAGAAACACACAGAAATCAAATAATTTGTCCAAGATCACAGACTCATAGGCAGAATTTAAGTTTAAATATCCTTAATTCCAAGTCCAGCACCCAACTAGAATAAATGTTAATATTTTAATTTATTTTTGTTACATTTTAAGCCCCAAATTCTCTCTCTCCTTCCTACCTTCCCTCCACTGCCTCAGAAGAAGCCATTTCACACACACACATACACACATTAAAACCAGACAAAACATACTTTTATTTATCAGTTCTTTTTTTGGAGTGGAATAGCAGCTTCCTTTGTATTAGATGTGTCTTTATGATACTCAAAATAACTTGTTCATTCACAGTTGTTTTTCAAACTATTGCAGTCACTATATACAACTTTTTTTCTTTTTCTGCTCATTTCACTGTTATTTCATGCAAGTTTTTCTATTTTTTTTAAAAAATATGATAACACATGCATATAGTTGGGACTTTAAAATATTTTGAATAATATTTGATAATGGGAATAACTGTAGACAACTTAAACCGTTACTCCCTATAGCTAGTAGAAATACCAAGTATTTGAAACAATAGATGTCTTAGTGGATAGAGCTCTGCATAGAACTCTGGGTTCAGGAGAACCTGAGTTCAAATTTGTTCTCAGACACTTATTAGCTGTGATCCTGGACAAGTCACTTGGCCCCATTTACCTCAGGGGAGAAAAAAATTTAAAAAAAAATGTGGTATACTTGAAAGATATCAGAGAAGTCAAGAAACCTAGGTTCTTATGCTGGTTTTGCCATGAGCTGTCTGTGTGACCTCAGGTAAGTAATTTAATCTCACCAAATCCAAATATCCTTATCTGAGAAGCAAAGAAGAAAACCTGATGATTCTAAAATTTCTTCAGGCTCCAATTTTTGAATC
Organism: Sarcophilus harrisii; assembly: GCF_902635505.1. NCBI lineage: Eukaryota > Metazoa > Chordata > Mammalia > Dasyuromorphia > Dasyuridae > Sarcophilus > Sarcophilus harrisii. The sequence continues at coordinate 408,749,476 of NC_045429.1, read as the reverse complement.
TGATAATGGGAAGGGACTTTATATGTTATTTGGTTCAATTCTCTCTTTTATTTGTCTCTGTACTCATGTCCAAGAACATAAACTCACCAAATCTTTAATTTTTGTAATGTGACATATTCCCCCTGTTTCTTTTTTTAAACCATAGGCTGTGTTTAATCCAATTTGGGCATATACTTTTCATTGTTCCTCATGTCTAAAGAGTAAATACTTATAATTGAAGGATAGGGAACAAAAAGTATTATGAATTTAACACTCTTTGTAGACATTATTTTTCAATAGGTTGGTATTTTTTAAAATATAAATGTTCTTATTGCTTTGTTGCTTTATTCCCAATTTCTGATTATACATGAAGGACATAAAAGAAACTATTCAGAACTCATACTGTGTTGAAAGAAGAAAGAGATTCAGCAACTACAATTGAGCCCGACAGGAAACATAGTTATAGACATGTCACAGCTGAAGGATCTACCAGCACAAAAGCCAATGTCGTAAAGCCTCCACATTATTAACTTAACTTCATTTCAGTCATCCTGGGTTGGCGAGGTAGTCAACACAACAGCTGCAAACATTTAGCTGGCTTCATTTGTACCCTACATTTTAAACATAAAGAAGCATGTTTTGTGTTGGTTTGGAGAAAAAGAAGGCTTTGCCTGCTTTTGTGCATGAACATTTTATTCCCTTTTTTGTCTTCAGCACCAGGGGCAGACCAGAAAGGCCAACCTGCAGGACACCTAAAATGTTCCCCTTCCAGAGACAAATGCAGCTAGGGGTGGAAAAGAATGTGTTTGACTTGACCATATGCAGTAAATCTGCTTCTGGGTCACCAAGAAATTCTGCGTTTTGGTAGGAAGTGATTATTTTGCTACCTCATAATTTGTGTATTACATTGTTCAAACTGAAGCAATCCTTTTATTTTGTCCTGTTATTTTCTTCAATCCTGTGCTTTGGGGAATGACAGCAGAATTTGTAGGTTATTTTACTTTGCAATATATCTGTATTACATTGGAAACTCCAGGTCACAAACTGGATCATATTTATCTCTGCATTGTGCCTAACTCATAGTAGGCCCTTGATAATTTAATATTGAAATAATGACTGAGTGAATTCTTCTGAAGGCTTCTATTGATAAAGGGAATTTAAAATTGGATAGTTATGCAATGCTTAAGCAGAAGGTTTAGATAGGGATTTGGGTGTGGTCTCCTGAGAATCTGAGTTCAAATCCCTTTAGACATTCACCATGTGCTCCATGTCAAGGCAAATTTTTGTAACTTTTATTGGTTACATTACTACTATCTAAATCAGTAGTTGGTATATTGTGGTTTGCCATCTACCAACAGGTTCATGATTATGGTCTAAGGCTTTGGTGTCAAACTCAAATAGAAAAGGAGGCTATTAAAGCACAGGATCCCTGTGGCCTATATGTTGATTTAATTTTAAAATGTAATGTTACCTGTATTACATTTTTATTTATTTTGTTGAATATTTGAACATTTTAATCTGGTTGGCGTATTTAGGATTCTTGTAGCCCAAGGGAGCCCCATCTTTGACACTTCTAGTATGAGTTGGAACTAAAATTATTTCACTATCCTTTTAGCAGTAAATAATTATAAAATATCATCAGTAGAATATTAAATTACCCCCCCCAAGGGTTCACAACACATTTTTGTAGCTGTTATTGAAAAGAGATCAAGAAGCAAAATATTGAGAACCATTATTCTAAATCCCCAATGTGTTCCAGTTTATATTGGTGAAGCTAATTCCTAACCTAGAGGCATATCCCCATGTTAACAAAATCCTAGAACTTCTCTGATTCAGTCACTGAAACTTCTACTATGTAGTATAGTAATGATCTATTGAGGTAAATAAATAATTATTTCTTCCTATGATCATAGGTTCAGTTGAAAGAGATCTTAGAATTTATCTAATATGATTCCCTGATTTTTATAAATGAGGAATCTGAATTACTAAGAAGTAAAATGACCTGCTCAGGATCACACAAGAAACTTGCAGTACAGGAATGTACACACAACAGCATAATGCAAATAAGAGAACAAAAATTATAAAATATAAAAATAACAGATAAAGGAAAAATAAATTCCTGGTTCTAAATAGAATTCTTGATTTGAAAGATACCAGAAATTTCAGCTAGTCCAACCATTTACCTGAAACATTCACTTTTTTACAGAATTCCTGGATAGTAGTGATTCATCCTTCACTTAAAGACTCCATTGACAGTAACTCATTACATGCCTAAGCAGTCTATTCTTTTTCTAGATAGTCTATTTGTTAGGAAGTTTTTCCTTATTTTGAACTGAAATTTGTGTCCCCAAAACTCTTACTAATTAATTCTAGTTGTGTTTTTTTGTTTGTTGTTTTCCCCCATGGTTAGGATCTCAAAAGATACAAGTCATTGAAACAGTCCCAATGGAAACAAATAAACAAAGATATGAAAGTCTGATGTATGTTCAGATAATAGTAAACAATAAAATTTGCTCATAGAATTTAGCAAACGATATGCATTAGTGTATGAAACAAGACTAAAAACATAAATTAGAGTCAAGTTATAAAGCAAGTAAAATGTCATGTTAATAAGAGTAAAATACATTCGATAGGCAATGGGAGGTCATTCAAGTAGGAAGTTAGAAAAACAGTTACCTAGATTATATTGTTTTATGCTGATATGCTATATAAATATATTCTTGTCTATTTGATTTTAGTGTCTGCAGCCTATTGCTGGTAAGAGCTTTCAACTGGACTATTTTGTGAACTAGGCCTTTTTTTTGTAAATTCCATGTTTTGTTTTTTTTTTTACACTTATTTACACTTATATTTCCCACACACTTTGATAATACAATGTTCATTTCTAAAATACACAATACCTTCATTTCACATTAAAGAAAGGCACAGAGAGTGTGAATATGCTCCAACATGGGACACACATGAACATGAAATACTATATCTTAAAAAAGTATGAGTGAAAAGAAGATGAACTAGTCATATTGAGAGCAATATGAACAGAAAGTAGAATGTGCTCCATTGGTTTCCTTGTAATTTAAAGAGAACAGTGAGACAGACTCCTAGTGTATCGGATACACCTCTTGCTGTGGACCCACTAGTAAGTAGATATTGATGAGAGTAATATAAAATGGGTATGCATGGACCAGTAGTAATCAGCATTATTAGGGGAAATACCTACATAACTAATATTTTAATAAAGCTTTTTTACTTTCAAAACATATGCATGGATAATTTTTCAACATTGACCCTTGCAAAACTTTGTGCTCCAAATTTTCCCCTCCTTTCCCTTATCCCCTCCTCTATATGGCAAGTAATCCAATATATATATTATACATGTTAAAATATACCATATAAATAATATTACAGATCAATGTTTTAGTATTGTCTCAACAATTATAAGATTTCTATATGGGCAAATGACAAAATAATTCACAGGGATACCAATGACTTTATCCTCAATTACCATTCTCTTACGAATAAAATGTCTGCAGTCTTTCAACTAACAAATATATATATAAGAAATAGACAAATCACTCCACCATCTAAGAAAGATCATGCACTACCTAATATAGCATCCATATGTCACTGAGTATCTATTATAGTTAAAGTTCTCTTGCATGGACAGAGAATATCCATGAATCACAAGCAAAAGGACTAATTGCAAAAAGGACTAGCTATGTTGGCAGTTGATAGGTTCTTAGGTTGGAGAGTCTGACACCTTCAGTGGTACTTTTTTACTTATTTGAGTGATGCAAAAACTAATAGAAAGATATTGTGGAAATGAGACAGCTAGAGCCTTAGTCAATAGTACTGGGCTTGGAGTCAAGAAAACCTGAGTTTGATTCTGACTTCTGAAACTTACTTGCTGAATGAGCCTGGGTAAATCATTTAGCCTCTGTTTGCCTTAATCTACTAGAAAAGGAAATGGTAATTACTGAGATATCTTTATCAAGAAAATCCCATGGACAATATTGACACACTATGTCTACTAAATTTTGAAGAGTCAAATACAACTTAATGAATGAATAACAACATTGATAAAAAAAAAAATCAAGATAAAGAATATAACCAAAAATGATTTGTATACAAGAAGCAGCATTAAAAATGTTATCCATGAGATTTATGATCAAACAAATCAATCATACAGTGGGAAAAGAGCTGAACAGTCTTAAGTGTTGTATTGGTACTAATGCAATATTAAAACAGTACCAATGCAATATTAAAACACCTAGAATCTTTGAAATATTGAGTTGAACCCCCCTTCCTCTCACAGACACACATATAATCATGGTAAACATGACAAGTGTTGACCAGGATGAAAAGGCATTGATGGTTGTCATATCCACAACTATAAGGAGTACCTTAATTCATCACTGAGGTATAGGCTCACTGAGGTATAGAAATATAACTATCTAGCATCATCTACTGGATGTTTGCTTGGGGAGCATGATGTTACTATATGGTATTAGAGAGAAGTTGGTCATTCACATTATAAAGAATAAGATTTTTATTAAAAAAAAATAAGAAATCTTATTTCATAATCCATCTTTGAATAGGATTCAAATAAAATATACCATTTCAATTAAAATGTTCACCTATTATTGAAAATCATTGTAGATAATGAAAATTTTTTTAAATAGTCATTCTATCAAACCATGCAGACCCAAGCCAAAAATCCCAAAGGGTGTGAAACAACAAAGACAAGAGATGAAAATGAATCAGTGATGCCGGCTGGTATTTTAGCTTAATTTTTACAGTTACTCAAATATTAATAACCTGAGAGCTGATCTACTTAAACATGTAGCATCTGGAAGAGTCTGTAAAAGAAAAGAGAAAAAAAAAACTAAACAAAGAATCAGCAACATGCAGCCTTTATCTAGTAAAAGAATTAAGTAGATTATCTCAAAATTCCAGAGTTATGTTTTTCATGCCTGAAAAAGCCCATGCTCTTAGGCACAATTTGTTCCCGTCTTAAACCAGATTCTTGTGTGGCAAAATGCTAATTGTGTATTTATTATATTGTAGGAACAAATGACTCTAGAGTTTGTAGGACCTTAGAAATCATTTCCTTTCTTTATTCTGACAATTAGGTTCCACCACTAAATGAGTACATAATTGTACATAAAATTGTAGATCTTTATTCGACATGGTCAAATGAAGAAAGCAAAATGACCAGCAGCAAAAGGCATAAATGATATGGTAGCTAAATCTATTAGAAAAATTCTGAGAAGACATATTTCAATAACATTTTAAGATTTATAAAGCACTTTCCTCAAAATAAACTTGTAGCATAAGCAGTACAATTATTCTTTCTTGCTATAGGAAGAAACTGCAAAATTTCCCATAAGCACTCAGGCAGAAAGAAGCAGAAGCAAATTCTATTTCAGGTTGCTGTGGACTTTAAATTCATCCACAATTTCCTGCTATCCTACATTGCTTCTTATTATAGAAATTCACTTTTAATTTTGATAATTAGAAAATTATTTTACTATCCTTTGCCAACACTAGCCCAGTAAAATATAACTTTGGATTATTATTTTAGCCTAGAATTCTGAAACAAACTAACTTTTTTAAAGCTTTTAAAAGCAGTCATCAATAGAAGGTACTTGATCTTATGGATACACTCTTAATTAAAAAGTTCAAAATATTATCAATTATATGTGAATATGTTATAACTAAAGGCTAAACCTTAGAAGATTTGACTATATTCCTACTTTCCAAGTCTTTTTAAGCTTCTGTGCAAGTATCCAGCAGTAATGGCCTTGTTGTTCCTTCTAACACAACAGTCTACCTCTAATTCCATGACTTTTCATTGGCTGTCCCCTAATCCAGGAATTCTCTCCTTCCTCAATTCTGCCTCCTGGCTTCCCAATCTTCCTTCACAGCTAAATTCATATCCCACCATATACAATAGGCAGTTTTTGTTACAACTGTTAAAGTGTCCCCTCTTAGATTATTCATGTATAATGTGCATATGTATATATTAATTCATATGTAGACATATTCATGTATCTATGCATATATGTACACATATTCTGTGTGCATGCATGAATAAAATACATAGCTTTTTGCATATTTCTCTCATTAGAATATCAGCTCCTTGAGGTTAGGAGACCATGTTTTCCCAATTTTTTGGGCTATCCAATGCTTGTAAGTAACTGACAGAAACTAAGTGCCTAATAAATGCTTATTGACACATATTTTAACATTGGCTAGGCATTTTCAGGACTGATCCACCAAACCTTACAAGAATAAAAATAAAATTTGACTTGAAAAGATCAATACTGATAATACTCAAAAATTGCTGTCCATTGTTTATTTTTAGACAGGAAGACTACAGGAAAGTCCTTAGTGAAAATTATAAAGCAATTCTCTCTCTCTCTCTCTAAAAAGAAGAAGAAGAAGAAGAAGAAGAAGAAGAATGAAAGAAAGAAATAGATTAGTCTGGCACAATTTATTCTTGATGAGGCATGAAGGTTTTATATAGTGACTGTTTCTCTTTTGAGATATTCACCAATAGAATTTTCTCAGGAGTCAAAGCCAAGATTGTTGGCCTATAGATTGCACTCTTTGCTCTTTGTTCTCTTTCCTTAAAAAAAAAAAAAAAAAAAAAAAAAAGAACATCTTTGTGACAATATGATATCTCTTAATTTTCCATCATCTTTCAAGTATTAAATATTATGGACGTGGGCTCAGCAGTAGCATCTGCGAGTTCATTTACCATACAATCTTGTAGTTGTTACAAGTTGTGACATAAACTCATCAAAAGCAACTAGGTAATCTTTTTCTTGTTATTTATCTCATGTATGAAATTCATTAAACAGTTTTGTTCTGTCATTTCTAGTCCAAAAGACATTCTCTTTGGAAGAGAAAACAGAAGCAAAATCATAATAGAACTACTTTGCCTTCTCTCTTTTGTCTGTTATTAATATCCTTTCCATATCTGTAACGATCATATCCCTTCTTTCTCCCAATGCAACTAACATAACCTTGTTATTATCTTTAGTTTTTTGTGACAGCTTCAGCTTATTCTAAGCTAAACCATTTCTAACCTGCTTTATGCAAAACCATACCCATACTCTTATATTTATTCTCTGTTATCTGACATTGTCTCCTTCTTGTGTTCACAATATTTTAAAAAATTTAAATTCCCTGGTACCTGTGCACACCCATATTAATCTACTTCTATTTCTCCCTGCCCCTTAGGAATTTTTCCCTTCACATCTTTAAAATTTAATTCTTGAGAATTTCCCATTTCTTCTTGACTGATCTATTCTTGTCAAATTTTATCAGCTGGGATGCTACCAAAACTTCCTATGAACATTTGGAAATATGTTTTCCCCATATATAAGATGAATATCATATCTCTTAACTTTCTTTTCTCTTCCCTTTCTGCTTTCTGTGACATTATTCCTCTCCAGAATTTACCAACAAGAATCAAGTCTTACCCCCATCTCAGGTTTCTTTTATTCCCTCCATTGAAGCCTCACTTCAATTTCCTTTAGAAACCTTTTATTATACCTAACAACTAGAAGTGTAAAGAGTTGTTCTTCAGTTACCTTTACTTTGTCTTCCAGGAGAGAGATCAACCTATACTTGGAACACAGGTAACAGTCACTTAGCTGTGGTTGAAATGCCAATATTATATACTCAATAGACGTTGCCTTATAAATTTGTACTTTTCTCCATACTGGATGAGAACTTTTTGCAGCTATTTGATTTTTAAAATTTCTATTTATAGATAATTAAACCTCACCCGTAAGGACTGTTTAAAATTCCTATAGCTAATTATCGTCTCTTAATAACTTGACAGCCTCATTCAGCTTATTTCCCTCAGTCTCACAAACTGAAAAGTTCTCTCACCTGTCACTCTACATTATACCAACCTCTCTATTTCACCTATTTACTACACACACATATTCACATTATCATTTTTAAGTCTTTACATTTCTCTGCTTTTTTATTTTCTTCCTGTGCTTTCTTGTTACCTGCCTTCTTTCTCTTTTTTCCTTCTTAGGGGGTGAGGAGTAAGGATTACTCCTTAATCTTATTTATTGCTTCTTAATCCACTTTAATCCTGTTGTATCCATCTTAATCATTGTTGACATTTTTTTTTTCTTTTCTTTCTAAGGACACTGGAGTAAATCTGAACTAGAATAAGAAACTACAAGTTTTCTCCCATTTGTCCTCCTATCATTTCCTTTCTGGTCACCTTAGTCCCCAAACTTCCAAATTATTTGCTTAGTGTCTTCCTCCTAAATTAATTCCATTTTTCCTTCCTTCACCTATAGAAGCTATACACATAATTGGGCTAACACAGAAGAACAGAATTTTGTGACATAGTCTTCAATTAGAATAAATATCTACTCTTTGTAGAAAAGTGTGTTCTCACATTTAAGTAGCACTTTGAAGATTGTAAAATGTGATGTGTGTATGTATGCATTATAGGATCTTATGGGCTACCCTGAGAATCAGACCACAACTTATAACATTATTTTTATGTGAAAATTTAACTTGGGCTTGCATTAAAAATTACACTTTTGAAACAAAATATTCATATGTTTGAGAATTTGTATTGTAATAATATCTGATTAATCCCAAATGAAATCATTATTCCAACTTCTTGATAGAGAGCTTTGTGTTTTATCCACTTGTATATCCCAAGTATGTTATCCCTTGATTCATATATAGTAAAGACTCAATAAATGTTTTATTTTAATGTGAATAGAAAAAAAATTGGATTAAAATATACTTGAAAGTGTCTGCTATATTAAATTAACACTCTACACTGAGATTCTCTCCTGAGCTGAAATGTCATTCCAACATCACTAATATCAAACTTGCCATTGCCTAAAAGAATATTTTACAGAGAATTCACATGAGGCAAACACTCACAAGTAAGTCAGAATAAATTGTACAAGTTCTCTCTGAAGAACTTTTGTATTGATTATAGGACATGGGAGGTGCTAGCAGAGGACTCTCCATCATATTGTGACCCCATCAAAGAAAGTGCTGTGCTCTATGAGCAAAGCAGAGTTGCAGTAGCACATAGAAAATGTGGGATATGCAAATCTGAAGACATCTCCAAACCAAATGTTCAAATGAACTATTTGTACCCCATCTTGGGTAGAGCTTTCCATCTCATATTGAACTGATCAATCACAGTTGAACTCATTGTACCTTGAACCCAATATCTTAATGTCATTGGTGCTCTTTGAGTACAAAGGACAAACAACATATTCTTTGTTATTCCACGTGACTGGGCAAGATGCTCAGCAGATAGTCATCATTAGCAAACAATAGAAATGGGGACTGTGCAGTATGGTGAAAAAAAGGCTAGTCTGAAAGTCAGGAAAACATGGATTCAAGTCCTACCTCTAACCCAAAACTAGTTGTAAGATCAGAGGCAGGTGACAACTTATTCATACCTTTAGATAACTCTATTAGTTCTATTGCTAATCTTTATTGGTGAAGAGAGTCTTATTTTTGGAATACCTTTGATGAAATCAGAGTTCCAAATAACCAATTGCAAAAATAATAGTGGTGATGATGATGATGATGATGATCTGACCCACTTCACAAGGAAATCATGAGTTATTTCTCAGTACAATAATATTTAAATGATAATATATATAGGACTACCAATTTTTAAATGATGTGAATGATTATGTCTCCTATATTCCTGAGGCAATAAGGATGATGGCATGTTATTTTAAAGGAAAAAACCATATGACTATTTTCAGCATACTGAGGGCTTTCCCAGGGGATTTAGAAAAATAGAAAAGGTCCTTCTAACCTGTCCTTTGATTCTTGTTTCCAGAATTTTATCTGTAATTGTATCTAAGTCAACTTAGCTATAGCTCTACTTCACAGTCACTTCTCAAGTGTTCTAATTTTATCTTTAGATTCACTAAACACCTGTATTTTTGTCATTTTATCACTTTAATGTTCCAATTAGGTTGTCTGATTTTAGAAGTCTTAATTTGCTGGTTTCCAGGACATTACTCTTCTGAAAACAAGAGCAGATGCCCACCATGTGCTTTATTCTGCCTTTTTGATCTGGAATCATATTCTTAATTGTTTCTATCAATTAAGATAGAGACCTAAGTATGACTAAAGTTGTATCAGGAATATCCAGGATTATGCTGAAAACCATGTGTCAAAATAATGTGACCAACATTAGTGTAAATGGAAGATCATGAAATTGAATAGATGTGATTCTTTTTTCACAGAATCACAATTATTTAGTTTAACCCAATTCTGAACAAAACTCCTTGGCACTCACATTAAAGAAGCAATCATTCAGCTTTTACGTGAAGATGCCTAGTGACAGCAAACTCACTATCTTACTGGTCAGCTCATTCCACCTTTGATAATTAGCATAGGTAGACTTTTAAAAAATTATAATAAGTATGTTTACAATATCCACTTAATCATTAGGATATTTTTAATTACATAAAACAGAAATTTGCCTCTTTTAAATGCCTATTAATTGCTTACTCTATCCTTGATTGTCCCAAATACACCTAGAAGATTAACACACATTGTGTTGTTGCATTTCTCCCAGTCTGGAAAGTTCTTTGCATATATTTACGCCCTACTTACTTATTTTTTTCCCTTGTTCATGGTTTCCTTTTGATCCTTCATTTTTCAAAAGCAGATTTTTGCTATCCTTATTTGGTTTATGAATATGCTCCTTTTGCTCAATATTATTATGATTGTTTTGATTGACAGAGAGAAACAATAATATAAAAGAGGCACAAATGACCTCATTTGCTAAAAACAAAGATATGTGTTTCAACATGATACTAATGCTTTGCTTTTTTTAAATAGGGGTGAAATTGTGTTGTTGGCTTTAGTAGCTGTGTTCACAGCGGCAACAATGAACTAACTTATTCTCTGAAATACTCCTTCCCCTCTATTTCAGAGATATAATGTTATCTAAGAAAAAAAGGGATGCAAATTTATTTAATGCTACATAAAGCACTAGAATATGGACCAAATAAAATAAAAGTTCATAAATTTAAATGTAAATCCTGCACTTTGGTTTAAAAAAAAATCACCATTTGACTTTAAAAACTAAATGAGAGAAATTGAATGGAGAAAAACTCCAAAAACAAAAACAAAAAACAAGATTATGAAGAGAAAATCAACCAACTAGAAAAGCTGACCCAGAATTATAAGAGAAAAAAAAAGAACTCTGAAAATTGTGATTGGGAGAGATTCTGAGAAGATGACAAATTAGGTAAAAAAAAAAAAAAAATCCAAACTCTCCAGATTTTCTCCTCCACAAACAAGACAAAATGATGCCTCGGGGTGAATGTAGAGTTAAAAAAATAGGAGTTGGAGCAAAATTGTGGTCTTTCTGGAACAATCAGAGAAGATGGGAAAAAGGTGGTAGGACCTAGGGTTGGCTGCATGAAGGGTAAATACCTTCAGACCATTTAGTTCCTGATGAAACACAAGCAGCATCTTCTGGAGCCAGCTGGGTTGGGAAGTAGCCTAGCCCTGCCCCCATACAAACTTTCAGTTCTCCTACTATATGGGGAATGAGGTGTCTGAATCAGAAAAGACTGAGAGAACCTCAGGAAAGAACATCAGGTCCAGTTCTGAGACAAAGCCCTCAAAGAGAAGAAATCAGCACACTTCTGGTGAGTGCAGAAATAGTGGGGCAGGAAGATTGTTGATTGTGGGCATTTATAGAAGGGTGGAGTTCTTGGTTTTGGGTTCCAGGAGAGAGGGGAGAACTGAAGGAGAACCTGAGGACAGAGGCATCATCTCCCTTTCCCCCTCCCCAACATCAGGACTAGAAATAACTATATTAACAAGTTCTTATTTTAAAAAAAAAAAAAAAGAGGGGCAGCTAGATGGCATAATGGATAGAACATCAGCCCTGGAGTCAGGAGGATCTAAGATATTTTTTTAGTTGAGTAACCCTGGGCAAGTCACTTAACCCCAATTGCCCTGCAAAAAAAATAAATAAATAAAACACACAAAAGAGTAAAGAACCCAATCAAAAGTTACAGTGGGAATAGGGGAGACTGGAATTGATTTTCAGAGAAGGATACTGAAATTTTTATAAAAGGCCTCTCCTAGCCCTAAGAGTAATATTAAATAGTTTCTTTCCCCCAAGAAAATTCATAGAAGAATTCAAAAAAGATTAAATATAAAACAATCCAAGAAAAACAAGATTATAAAAAGAAAGTCAATCAACTAGAAAAGAAGATTCAGGATATTAAAAAAGAAGATGATTCTTTGAAAAACTAGAATTGGACAAGGGAAAGTCAGTGAAGTTATGAGACCAAAATAATAAAACCATCTTTAAAGAATTAAAAATATAAAAGAGAATGTGAGACATATCATAAGAAAAACAACAGATCTAGAGAGCAGATCAAGAAAAAAATATATAAGAATAATAAGATTACCTGAAAGCTGTGATTAAAAAAAAAAACTTGATGCAATAATACAAAAAAATAATTAAAGAACATTGTCTTGAAGTGTTAGAAAAAGGGGAATAGAAAAAAATCCGTTTTGAGGAGTATCATAGCCAATTCCAAAACCCCCAAATCAAGAAAATATTATAAGCAACAAGAAGTAAAACAATTTAAATACAACAGAGGCACAATTAGAATCATACAAGATCTAGTAACAGCTACATAAAAGACCACAGATCGTTGAATACTATATATCAAAGTCCAAAAGAATGAGGGTGGCCACTGAAAATATCTTACCCAGAAAAGTTAAGCATAATCCTGAAGGGGGAACAAAAAGGATATTCAGTGAATTGCAGCACAACATATATTTTCAGAAGCCTATAAAATTCATAAATTCAGAGAAAAAAGAGGACAAGGAAAACAGGTGGGGAGAGTGGATAAGGAGGCATTCTTGGAGGGGAAGCAGGTTAAATAATAAGAGGGCAAAGTAATAGGTAGAAGTATAGTAGAAGAATCAGGAAAAATAGGAAATAAAAGATACACAAATCAGTAAAGAATAGAAATAAAATTCATTAGGTAAAACAAGCAGAAGTAGTAATCACTGATCTCAGAGAAAGTTAAAACTAAAATAGTTTTAATCAAAAGAGAAAATAGGGAAATCATACTTTATATCAGCAATATTAATCACTATTGTTTTAGACTTTTAAAAAATAACTAGAGATCATAAGGTTTGAATATTGCTGTGGTACAGGAAATGATGAAGTGATGGATTTAGAAAAAGAAAGACTTGGATTTATGAAGAAAGGTGTTATCCACTTTCAGAGGAACAGAGGACAAACAAACTTAGTTTGGTCTTATATAGATGTTTATTAATGTATATGTGTATAATTATAGATATCTAGAGATATTTATATATGCATATGTCTACATATGTATGTGTGTGCATGTATGTATTTATATATCTCTATATTTGTGCTTACTTGTACCCTTTTATGGGAAAGAAGGGATAAAAGAAGGGACAAAATAAAAAGTGCACAGTAAAGAACAAAAGAAAATCTAAAAGGAAACATAGAAAAGATGGACAGCTCTGAACACAATGTACAATATTTATTATGTAGTCTTTCTTGAAATGAAAATTAATTTCTTTATATTTTGAATCCTCATATTCTGTTGTGTATGTGACTATTTTTTTCTATTTTGGATTTGTTTCAAATTAATCAATTAATTAAATTAAAAATCTATGAAAAACATCAACTGAATGAGTTGTTATAGTTATACAATCTTTTTTAAAAAAATAATCTGGGAGTTTAACTTTATTTCAAGCTCAATATGTGTCAGTAGGTTTCTCAGTAATTAGAGGTCTTTAAGAAAGGGTGAATGATCATTTCTTGAATACATTTTGTGACATATAAGGAGTTAGAGAGACATAATTTATGAGTAATCACTCTTTTTATTATGTCAGTGATCACTCATGGAACCTACTCAAGGCTCAAATGCCCTTGGAAGAGTAGGTTTTTCTGAGCTTGGCAATCAAGTCTAATTAGTTAATAATTAATGAGAAAAATAAATATGATAATGAGAGGTAAGCTCATTCTAATGAGGGTGTGGGAACATGGTTCTGATCACTCACATTTTGGACAATGATGCTTGTGTCTTAGCCAGATTATCCCTAAACTTGGGCAATCTAAACAAAAGGGGGTCTACCTCTATTTAGACCTGGCTGACTAAAATCTAATGGGCTGAATTTGATCTGATTAGACTCTCTCCACCTAGATAAGAGGATCTGAGTAAGGTAAATTTTTGGATCACGATGCCAGAGATCTTTCTAATAATTTATGATTTAGTAATCATTTCTCTGTTTGGACATTTACTAATTGTATAAACCTTAACAAATTTGTTTGCCTCAGTTTCCTTATTTGTAAAATAGAAATAATAATTATACCTACTTCCCAGAACTGTTGTGAGGGTCACATGAGAATCATTGTAAAGCACTTAGCACATTGCCTAACACAAAGTAAGAGCTATATAAATGATAGTTATTCTTATGTTTCAGAGGAAATCTTATTCACTTATAAGGTTGGACTAGATGACCATTGATAATCCTCCCAACCAAGCTATTTTCTAATTCTCTGTAAGCCGATATTTGACTTTATTTTGTCTTTTCTGAGGCCAGGTTAAATGTAAAAGAATATAATGGCCTCTTCTCACAAATTATACATGAAGCAAGGGTGATTAGTTAGAATATTTATGTGAAAAGGAAAGGATGGAATATAGAGCCATTTTTCTTTTATAATATTTTTTTCTCTCTAATTTTAGATGTTTCTGAAATGGTGGAGAATTACCCATTGAGCTCAACCCAGCTGTTTGAAAGTTCAGAAAGTAAGTACTTCTCAGCATGAATAACCTGAAATGTATTCTTAAATAAAGTCATTAAGAACATTGTCTTTGAATACATTTCACAGTTTATTCATGCTGTGTAAAAGGGGCCAGAAAATGTGACAAAATGCTACTGTGCCAGTAGACCGTTGGAGTAATTAGTTTTTCTGAGGAAGAATAAGTCAAGTCAAGTCAACAAGCATTTATTAAGTACTTACTAGGAAAAACAGCATGGTCTAAGATGGTCAAAGGCATTAGGGAATGAGGAGTGAAAGTTATAGTGATTGTAGCTGGGCTTAGAACCATTTATCAAATCAAATCAAATTAATATAGCCTCAAATGTCAAATCCATATGTCAATTTGTAAAACATGGAGTTCCATTCAATTCAATTCTACAAATATTATATATAAGACATTAAGTATGCATAGGAAAGAATCTAAGCACTAGTTCTCGAAGAGGTCACATTATACTGAAAAGAAATTATATGTGCACAATAAAGACAAAGTATACATACAAAATAAAAGAATAGAATTTCAAGGAGACAGTCCTGACAATTGTGAGAATTCAGAATATAATTCTTAGATAGGAGGTAATACCTGAGCTGGACATCCAAAATTAATTGTACTAGAGTTTTCTTTTTTTTTTCATTCAATGTGTCTTAAATAGCATGATACATGCTAACATGAATAGCAAGATGGAGGACTAGAAATTTTTTTTGATCTTTGCAACATCTCAAAACTCTCTAAAATAGGAATTATGTGTAAGAGATCAAACAATTTCAGTTGTTTCTGCTGTCTAGGATACCCATAACAGTTCAATGAACTAACACCACAGAAGGCTAACAATCCCTAAAGCAAAATGTGATCACTCAGAGCTCCCTACTCCACTATCCAGCACTCTCAAGTGAATAGTTGCAATACTCTATGCCCCAACAGAGCGCAGTTAGAGAACTAAAGAGAAGAAACTGAGGCAATCATTTGTGTAATTGTGTAGCACTATACTTAGCCAGAGGAAAAGAATCCAGCATCTAGCTAAAGCCAATTCTGTCCCCGAGAAATGGCTTTGGGCAAAGACTCAGGTCAGAAAATGATTGTGTCCAACTGAATTGCCCAGAGTGGAAGGAAGCTGAGATAGTGTTGAGGTCTAACCCTCAGGAAGCTGCGATCAAACTGAGGGAATCAGAAAGTGAGTGATAGGGGAAAATAATGGGGAAAAGACTGAAATGATTCAAGATCTCAGGAGGAAGAAATATAATAGTCACACAACATAAAAGAACAATAGCAATAGCTTATACTTACATACATTTCTAAATTAATTTACATGCTTACATTTGAGCTTTACAATAAGCCAATGAGGAGAGAACATTAACTAATCAAATTTTACAGCTTGTATAAACAGGTTCAATGGTATTAAATGACTTAACTAGTATACTTCAGAAGAAGCAGTAGAATACAAGTCTTCCTGACTATAAGTGCTTAGCACTTTTCACTCTGCTATGTTACTTACCAAAATGATATTCTAAAGTGAAAAGGTGATGTCTCTGTAGCACTGGAATGCACTGGTTGACTTTCTGAACTTCCTTTTCTTTTTAACATATGATTTTTATCACCTATTCCAGAATAAAAGAAAATCCTGTCCTTGGGTCTCCTTATTTACATCAACAATAAGAGTTTAGCTTTTGAACTGTATATATGACTTAACTGGGAAATATTTAAAAAGAAGAAATGTTTTTCATAGCAATGTATTAAAGAAAACTGAACAATGAAAACTTCTGTGATTTTCTTGGGAGACTCATTTCATGCTACCAGAATTTGAAAGCCTATAATTGGGAGATCTATTTGTATATTTGATGACCACCCATCTTATATACTTATTTGTGAAGAATATATACATTCTTTAAAATTTTTTCTTTAGTATTTTATTTTTTCTCAGTTGCATATAAAAACAATTTTAAACATTCTTTTTTAAAATATAGACTCCAAATTCTCTTCCTTTGTCCCTCCTCATCTGAATTCTCCCATCATTGAGAACACAAACAATTCATTATCGATTATACATAAGTAATCATAAGGGATTTGATAAGGCTAAACTTTATATTTCTGATAGGAAAATGATACTTATGATTCCTAAAAACTTTCCCATTACTAGGACAGTTAGAAGAAGTAAGTATAGACAAAGAGCACCCAAATGAGTTGGATATGAAGGGATAATAGAAAATTTGATCTATGAATTCAAATTCTGTAATTACAGACCCAATATTATTTCCACTATACCATTTGGACAATAATTGTACAATTCACTACTGCTCTTGTTCTTTTAGCTTTTTAGCTTGATACAATGTCAGAACTTTTATTTCATTGTCATAAACTCCCAGGATTCAGTGTTACTTCCATACCATGACAAAGTATTTAAGTCAAAATTTATTAGTAGTTTATATTATTACAGTGGTCAGACCCTGAATTGCTAAAGGAAGCAATGGGATTTTCTCTCCAAACTGTTCTCTGAAGACAGGGAATGTCAATAGATTGCCAATGAAGATCTCATCCTTTATATGATTTTGTAGATAATTAAAATCTTGGAATTCAGCCCTTACAAGGTTTAAGTTCCAGAATGATTATCATCATCACCGCCCAAGAGAAAAAAATATTTTTATATAAAAATATGAATAACGATTTGAAAAATATCCCCTCAGTTTTCGCAGAGCAGAAAACAATCTAGTACAAATTTACCGTTAAAAGTTTATTTTTCTTACTATGTTTGTCTCCTAAAGCAAAATTTCCTCCAGTCTTTCTTTCATTTGCTCATTTAGCAATTTTATGTCCTCCTATAGAACAAAGTAGTTTTAAAAATAAGACTCTTAACTAGAGAACCAACACATTTTAACCTTCTAGCAATAACAAAAGCAGATTAACATTCCAGAGGATTTATCTCTTACCTCATTTGAGACAGGCAAGCAACTTCGCAGTTAAAATATTACAACTTTTTTAATTCAGTGAGATAAACATTGAGAATTATAATGCTGTATGTTCCTTCTAGTAGGATAATGTTTCATTGTTTAATGTTGGTCAGCCAGGACCCTTGGCAGTGTTCTTATGGGATCTTTGTATTTGAAAGGCCTTGGGGAAGCCATCTTGTCCATCTTTATTCTATACTGAATGAACCATTAAGCTTGATGTGAAAATGAGAAAACCAAGAGGGCTTAGAGGGTATCAGTGTTGGAAGTGCTGAAAATCATTGAGTTCAAATGATTCTTTTCACAGAAAAGGAAACTGAACATCCTATGTTAAATTTTCTGTCCAACATCAACACTGCTGGTTGGTGTTAGGGTGAGAAGTTGAAACCAGATGTATGATTCTTACTTCAGGCTAATTCCAGAGTATCATCCTGCCACTCCAAAGAAAAGTTATCAATTCCACATTCCACAGGAACTGTGACTAGTTCTGAGTGTAATTCTTGAGAAGGGCGTCAATTATTTTCTTTAGGAGAGATGTCTAACCTTTGTTGCATAGCAGCCACATGGAACAAATCCACGTGAAGGAGTAGAAAGACTGTTAAATTTGGAATAAAAAAACATGAGTGCTTTAAATGTAGTTTAGACAAATCATTTCACTTTTAGTCTCTGTTCTTCATCTGTAAAATGAAGGTGTTGGATGAGGTGATAAGCAAGGTCCCATCCAGTTCTCAGTCTATAATTCTATATCATGGGACCAAAAAAGCATGGGTTTATAGCCGGTTCTCTATTAATAACTATGGGACTAGGGATAGGTAGGTTACTTCGCTTTTCTTGACTCTACTTTCTAATTTGAAAAATGAAAGGCTGGGACCAGATCAGAGTTTCTTAAACTTTTTTTCACTCAAGACCCCTTTTTTTTTTTTAATTTTTACATGATCCTGGGCATTTAGTTATATAAAATGATATACAAACTTAACATTTGCTGATAATAAATCATAATTTCATAACCCCCACATTCAGTTATGAGATCCCATGATCTTATGGTCATAAACCACAGTTTAAGAAGCTTGATACTACATGATTCTTAGGGTCCTATTGCTGTCTAAAATTATGATCCTATAAATCTTCAGATTAGGATTGGAGAACTTCAAACTCTAAAATGTAAAGATTCTAGTTCAATTTTCCAGATTGTTAGTGTAGAAGAAAGCTACTACAGAATTATTAAGGAATAACATCATCTGACTATACTAATTTACACAGAAATGAGGATGATTCTCCTAGCTTTATATCCAATCCATCTATTAAATAGTGGGATCATCTTTCCACAATCCCTACTCCCTGTACATATATTATTCTCCATCTCCCATCTACTTTGTTTTTCTTACTCTTGCTTTGGGGCCAATGATCTAATCAGTATTGCCAAGATTATTAGAAAGTCGATATCAATCTCAATAACTAACTCTGCTCTCATCATCCATGTGCTTTCCTAGACCCAAATTGCCATCCCTATCTACTAATCCCCTTATTAAAATGGAAGTTCTTTGAGGGCAGAGACTGTCTCATTTTATTCTTTTTATTCCTAGTGTCTAGTACAGAGCCTGGTACATAATAGGAATGTAATAAGGCTTTTTTATTCATTTGTTTATTTGTGGCTCCCTCTCATAAAGACTTTAGTGGAAATAATACCCACCAATCCTCACATTTGCAAATAAGTAAAATAAGCCATTTTCTCTTGGAAAGATATGGAAACTGTCTTCAAGATTTAATTGGCTTAGAGAACTAAGATACTGGCTTCCTAGTTACCTGAGTAGAAAATAGCTAGGACAATAGGTACTGGAACTCCTTCCTATAGCCTTTGACCTCAGTATATCAGGATGACCAATCCTGACACAGGAAAGCTGTGGTCAGCTAAATCAAGGCTACATACTAAATGAACATCTGTTCCTTGCTCTAGATATCCTTCCTCAGCTATGACTAAACCAAACTCCTTTTATTAACTGTTTACTGAAAGAAGATTGTTTTATTCTGGCTTTGACCCTTAATCGCCAGAGGACTGCTTTGAGCTAGGCCTTTTCCTGTACATGAGATAAACAGCTTGTGAAAGAGAACTCATAACCTTGGATTCACAGCCATGAAAAGTGGGCTTTTCTGCTTTCTGTGGGATGCTGGTATCTTCCCAGACATGAACAGAAGACTTGAGATTAATAATTTAATAGCAAGGACAATGATCAAAATTAAAGTTTTTTATTCCTATACTCTCAGTATGTTTTAAAATATATTATTATGTTGTTCCTTTATCTCAATAGAGTTGAAAATACTAATTGCTTATATATTATAATTATTCCTAGGTCTCTTATGAAATATGTATAAATATATGAGGATTTTTTTCCCTGTATACAGTTATTAGGCATTTTTAAATTGCAGTACATTATAAGAGATCAATTATATAAAATTATGAAAATATAGACTAAATCTATACTCATCTTCTTGCTAGGAGAGAGATAGAGATTCCAATTGTTTTAGAGAAGACTGACATATTTTATGTTTCTTAATTATCTTTAAAGTTCCCAACTGTATCATTGCCAGAAAAGGCCCAATTTACCATGTGCCAATGAAAGAATGAAAGAGAAAACCTCACAGACAAGCAAGATTTTAGATGAGAGAGGGTTCCATTCTTTTGAGCTGTCACATTATAAAACTTTCATGTAAAGAATGTTTCTGACCTTTCTTTGTTCTACTCAAAGTCATGCTATGACTTAGGTTAAGATACATATTCAATAGTGGTATAAAATATTATTTTAATAACATTTCTTTATGCTGTCTTTCTGTACTTATTAGTTTATAAGCCTTTTGGATTTTTATCTCTGGGGAAAAAGGCAAAGAAATGCATTTTATAAGGTTATATACATTTATGTGTGTATATGTATATATATACATACATATACATGTGTTTATCCTAACCCTCCTGCAAATATGCAATTTAGGCTAGTTTCATTTTTAATAACATTTATTTATACTTCCTTTCTGTATTTATTAGTTTATAAACCTTTTAGATTTTTGTCTCTGGAGAAAAAAGACTAGGAAATGCATTTATATGTTTATATACATTTACATGTGTGTGTGTACACACACACATACACACACATATGTGTTTATTCTACTCTCCTCCTGCAAGTATGCAATTTAGGCTAGTTTTGTTTTTCTTTAAAAGGTGTTGAAACTATTTTTGAGATTTAGTTGACCGAGAACAAAGTCTCATATTACATGTATGTGTTTGTGTGTGTATACACACATACAACCTATCAAATAAATAAAATGTATCACCTTTTCAGATTTTCACCACCCCATGAAAACTTCAAAATTCTATTATGGCTAGAATAATAATGACCACCTAGCCAAATTCATTTTCTGGGTTCTGAATCTTTCATTTCATCCTCACCTGCATCAGAAAAGGAGAGAATGAATGAATGTACATATATCCACACATTATGCATTTATATATGTGTCTATATATTTATATGTGAATATGTATATATTAGCCTACTATTCTGATGGATGTTATCTTATTGATAGATGTATTCCTTCAAGTGATGCATAGGGTAATGCTTCAATGATCCTACCCATCCTGCCAACTCTTATCCATATAGTACCATAAAATCATAAAATAAAAATAATGATTTAATTCAGGAAAATTTCTATCTCAACCCATTTTTTAAAAGATAATAATAATAATTGACTGGATCCTCCAGCCAATGTCCTTTAGAATCTTTTTTTGATTTTCTTGACATCATGTGAAAACCTATAGGAGAGAATGATTGCTTTTCTCTCTTACACTGTGAGAAACTCATCACCCCCTCATCATGTGGTACTTTTCCCTGGACAGCCATAGATGTCTTAAAGCCAGGAAGACATGGGTTTAATTCCTACCTATGACACATACTAAATAAATGACCACAGGAAAGGGTTTTGCCTATAATATCCTTAAACAAGCCTCTAAAACTTTAATTTACAGAAAAGTTAATAATTTTATGTTGGGGGAGTTCCTCACAATGATACAAATACAGACCTGTTAAAAACAATAATAATGACAATTACTCCCCTCTTAGATCTTTGCACAACTTTTCCTGAGTATATTATTTCACATTCATCATGTATGGCAGCCCAGTTTGTCAGTGACGGCAGCAACACCATCTCCATTGACTTTTGAGAGACTCTCATCTTCAGCTCTTCAGAGATTGCAATAGTTTATAGCTTTCAGCATTACAATATCATGGGATGAGTGTTGGTCTTCAAATGATGGATCTTTGTATTGGACAGGAGCTTAAAGTCACTTTCCTTAATGTAGTTGAACCTAGTCTCCTTCTGTTCAATTCTGGGCCAAGCCCATTGATCATTTTCAGCATTTGCTCAAGATGCATACATTGGTGGATATACTACATCCAACAACCCATCATAACCAAGTCTGAATATCAAGTATTCTTATTCATTTTTTTTTCCTTTATGGAGAGTTAGGTAGAATTTATTTTCCAGAATATATAATTGTTAAATTTTTCTTCACTAAAGATAGATGGATATTAGAGGCCTTTGATGTCTCTTTGAACAGTTTTTTTTTTAACTTTAATGATTACAATACAGAAGTAGGTATATATTTATAAGGGTACATTAAAAAGTCTTTACCTGCTTTTACAAAGGCAAAGCATTATTTATAAAATACAGGGACTACAGAAGTCAGGACATACTGTAAGACACTGTTCATAAGACACAGGCAAGTTACATATTTTGTTTAAATACCATGAGAGGGAAAATAATGTAAATAGCATTAGAAAGATATTACAACAATACTAAACATAATATGAACCACAGATCTCATAAGAACAAAAGATGGTTAAATTTTCACTGATTCACCTTAACTTCTAGAATAAGATTTCTCTAGAATTTTTATTTTTGTAGAAATGTTTTGGGAGAAATTTTTTTGGTTATATTCTAATCACATTTTTTTTTTTTTTTGGTTTATACAATGTCCTATATCATTTATATTGAAACAAATGCAGCTGTATGTAGTTAGAGGGCTATTGTAAGGTTAGCAAGCTCTAAAATATCAAGATTTATAGGGATGGAAACTAATAGAATTATGAATGAAATGGTAATATTTTATAAGGATACCCACATGATAAGATTAGAACATTCATTCATCAAAAAAATTGTAAACAAATATTTTGAAGATATTCACTCTATATAAAACAGGGGTTCTTAAAATTATGGCCATAGGTATTACAGAAAGGTCCAAGAGAGAAAGCAGGGTGAAAAGGCAGTAAGATGAGGTATATATCATTCCCTTTTTTTTTTTCTATCTGCTATTAGAGTTGTCAGGAAGATGCTTTAGTAATACTATTGAGAAAGAATCCTAATATTTTTATTGAATTATTTTGAAAAAATACATTATTTTATCTGTGTGTAATTGTTTAAAGAAGGAGAAATAAAAAGTAATAAAATAATGATTTAATTCAGGAATATTTCTATCTCAACCCATTTTTTAAAAGATGATAATAATAAGATAATAACAAGGATAATAAATGAAAAAACATCAATAAAATTACTTGTATTTAAACAGTGCTTTTAATATTTACAAATGACACATAATAATCCTGTGGATTAAGCAGTACAATATGATCTCTATTTTATAGATGAGAAAACTGAGTTTCATAGAGGACAAGTGTGACTAAGCCTGGATCAGATAGTTCATAAATGTCAGAACCTAGTTTTATAGACATTTTGTGGAAATTAAGAATGCTAACTTTATATCAAACAAAACTGCTTTGAGAAATAATATAAAATTGTTCACTATCCTTATTTCATATACATATGTACACAAATATGTATATATGTATACACACAATTTCTTTTTTTTCTCTCTATTCTCTATGCCTATATGCCCAGTGGGTGTTTAAATTATAAAATACCACAAAATGGTATGTGAATGTCCATGTTAATGCTTTCTTCCCTACTCAAAGATAAGAACCAACAAAAAAAGATATTGAAGAATGTAAGATTAACAAGCCTTACTAAACTGGAGCAGTTTTCTCAACCTGAGATCAGAGCAATATCCATGAAAAGGGACATTAAAAATTTATTGATCAATTTGAATGCTTCAACTTCCCTTCTTTCCTCATCTCCTATTCCCACACCACCCTCATTTTAAGACAAGATCTTCAGCTTGATAAATCTATGCTACTTGTATCTTATAATGTGGTTTGTATATACAATCAGAAAATTGATAGTATAATATAATTTCTAAATATTTACTTTTTTCTTAAGAGAGATGTCTATTTCCATTCTCCTGAGATATCCAGGGCTACAGGGTAAGAAACATCATCCCTCTTGGAATCTAATTCCACCCCTTTCCCTTCTACTTGAACCTTTACTGATAAATGTATTAACAATAGCTTTACAACTGAGTCACTCAATTAATAATATACCAGGAAATAATTTAAAATTGTTTGTCTTAGAACCCAACAATATGAAAACTGATCGTTTTAAAAGGTTTGTTGTAAAGTTGGGAGGGGTAACTGGCTTCCAAATAAAAATATACTCTGACTTCATTATTTATCTTCTTTGGTGAAGTACAGTTTCTCTAAAACTTGGAATATCTTGCTGAGCTATGGACAGATGCAAGACTCTATTTCCAAATTTAAGAATTTCCTTTTTCCTGGATTACAGCCCAGCATTACCAAAGTGAAGAGTTGCATTTATTACAGTTCAAGAGCACCTGAGGGACTTAGAAGAGAGTGTGCATTGATTTACCTTGTGTTTTGGCTGCCATATTTTGGCAGAAAACAAAGGGCACAGAAAACGTTACTTCTTCAAAGTCTGTTCAAGCAAATGCCAGGGAAGACTAGGCTGGTTCAGGTGTTTAGAGTCTGGACGCTGTGACTGGCTTAGTTATTTGCTTTGGTGCTTTATCTTTTCTTTTCTAATTTTAATGAGCATATTTGAGTGAAAAATGTCCGTGTAAGTCTGGCCATTTTATCATTTCAAAAAGGGGCAATGAAATTCAATGGGAAGAATGCTAGATGGGATTTAATAGGCCCAGGTTAAAAAATGTAACTGGGCTGGAAATTTTCTTCTTCTGTGCCTCAGTTTTCTTATGTGTAAAATGAGGGCAGTATGCTATTTTACCTTTCAAGTTTTCTTTCAGATCTGAATTTGACTAATAAATGTAAGGTTTTAAGACCTTTATAGATTAAGCCCTTTGTGAATTCTTTATTGTTGCAAAAGCTAACCAAAGAGCTCATCCTTATCCTTATGTAAGGGCTTGTCAATATGATGTGTGGTATTCAGTATCTCCAGCTCTATTGTTGTCTCTACCATAAAGAACAGTTTTCTGCCAAGCAGATATAGTGTTCTCCCAAACCACTCTAATTTACAGTTTCATACCAGTAGCAAAGGTGACTTTGCTTTGATTAGTTTGTGGGGTTTTTTTTTTTTTTTTTGGTTTTGTTTTATTTTGTTTTGTTTTGTTTTTATCCAGTGTTGGAGCTCATGCCTTCAATGCAAATTACTTATATGCCTTCTATGCTTTCCTGAGCTCTACAATTCTGTTCTATATTTTGCCATATATCGTCTACAGATTATGTAGTAACATGCAAGAGTCATTTCTCTTGTTCTTTTAATATCACAGAAATACCAATAAATCATATGGATTGTCCATTAAATATTCTGTATATTCATTAAATAAGTAGCCCAGATTTTTTTAGATTACAGATGTCTTTAATGATGTCTATTAAGTTGCTTCTCATATTGAAACCATTATTGATAGCATGATGCTAAAGAACAAACTCAAGATTAGAAGAGAATTCTGATACTACATAGGCCAAACTGAATTAAAACAAAATTCTTATGTAGTGTATAACTGACAAATTGCTACCCAGACTTTGCCTGAAGATCTTTAATGAGAAATCTGCTCTGAAGGAATTTATAGTTGAATGGAAAAGGCAATGCATGAAAGAAAGATGAAAGTGGGGGAAAGGGAATCTGCTGCTACCTCCTGTGGAGATCCATTTTACCTTTGAATAATTCTAATTTTTAATAATAGTAATATCTTATGTTTATAGTGACAGACACTATGCTAAAAGCTTTGCAATTATTATTAGATTTGATCCTCACCTATATTTGAAGACATCCAATCCGAGGCAACCTACTAATCTTCAAAGCAGACTTTTCCTTTTAAAGATAATTTTACTTTATCCATGACAACAATATAAATTTGATTTTTTGAAATATACACCTGCATCTAGCTGTGAGGATTAAATGAGATGTCATTAGTTTAAAAAAAAAAAAAAAGTGCTTCACACAATGCTGGTACATCAGAGGTGCTGTATAAATGCTTATTTCCTTCCCTATTCCCCTTCCCCCACTTTCATCTTTCTTTCATGCATTGCCTTTTCCATTCAACTATAAGTTCCTTCAGGGCAAGCACAATTATTTTTGCTTGTATTTATACTACACTTAACACAGTTTCTGGCACATAGAGATCACTAATAAATGATTTTTGATTGACAATTTTCATGTGATAACCTATCTTCCTTTCAGTCTGTCTCTTCTTATTCTTTAATCATTTATTTATGAAGAAATGCCTATCATTCTTAAATATTTGAATCAGTCCTTTATATAACTTGTATAAAAGACCATTATTAGAAACTTACTGCAAATATTTTTTACATTTGACTGTTACTCTTCTAATGTTGATGGCATTGATTTTGATTCTTCAAAAATTGTTTTAATTTTATGTAATCAAAATTACTCATTTACTTTTATATGGCTTGGTTTATTACTTGTCTGATCATGAAATCTTCCTCTATCCATAAAAGCAAAAAATGTTTTCTTCCTTTCCCTTCTAATTTATTTATGATTGGGAATATTATATTTAGGTCATGTATCCATTTAGAGATTATTGTGGTATTTGGTGACATTGTGATCTAAATTCTATTTTGGCCAGACTGCTTTTTAGTTTTCCCCATTAGTTTTTTTTGTTTGTTAGTTTGTTTTGTTTTTTTAATATTGACTCTTTATCCCAGTCTTTCTCATCTTCTGATTCATCAAACTTTATGCTACTATGCCATTTTTCTTCTGTATGTTGTGTACCTAATTTGTTTCACTGTTTGACTTTTCTAGTTTTTAGCCAGTATGAAACAGCTTTGAAACTATTACTTTGGAATGTCGCTCCCATTCTTCCTACAATTAAAAATTTCATTTGACAACCTTCATTTTTTGTTCATCCAATCTATCCTATATGTGTATATATATATATATATATATAGCTTGTTTGTATGTAGTTGTTTGCATATTGTCACTCTCATTAAGCTGTGATCTCTTTGAAAGCAAGGATTTTCTTTTGCTTTTCTTTGTATCCTAACATTTAACATTATTCCTGGCACATGGTGGGTCAGAACTTTGTCTTAGGAAGATCAATTTGGGAGCTATATAAAGGATAAATTGAGGATGGGAGAAAGAAATGACAGGAAGACCAATTAGGAGGCTATTTCAATAATACAGCTGAGAGGTGATAAGAACCTGAAATAGGATGGTAGCTGTGCAAATAGAAAGAATGGAATAGATATGAAAGATAGTATGGAGGTAGAATCAGCAGGTCTTGGCAAAAAATTGGATATGCTATTGGAGGATAGGAAAGAAAAAAGTAAATAATGATTCTAAATTTATGAAACTGGGTGAATGGGAAATTAGTTTTTGATAAAAAAAAATTTGGAGGAGCTTAGAAAGATGAGTTAGGATGAGTTAAATTTTGGACATGGTAAATTTTAGGTACTGAGAGGATATACAAGTGGAGATACCCAGAAAATAGAGATTCATAGCCGAAAATCAAGTTAGAATATATTTTTGAGTATGATTATTTCATTTGTAGGTCATTGTGTAGTATATAGCACAGTAGCATATAGCATATAGTAGGTGCTTAATATATAATTGATAATTATGATATGTAATTGATATATGATATATAATTGATAATATGATATATGATAAATATGATATATAATGATATATAATATATAATAACATGATCATGATGAAACTTTATCTCCTGATACCTTATATAGCTATCCTCAGGATTGTATTCTGAGTCCTTTTTTCTTTGTTCACTATTCTTTGATGATACTAAAAAGGGCTCTCATTTGAATATCCCTTCTTTTCATAAATTAGACTCTTAATATAATATATACTTGAGAAATGGGGCCTTTAATGGAGAATTTTGCTGTAGAATTTTTTGATGTCACTTACAGTACCTTTTAAAATAATGTAGTTTTGCTAAACATTTTCTTAATTACATTTATTTTTACTTTTGCTTTGCCTGAATCATGATTGCTGCCCCTGCCTTTTTAACTTCAGCTGAAACATATTAGATTCTGATCTAGGCTTTTATTTTAACATTTTGTGTGTTTCTGTTTTGAGTATGTTTCTTGTAAATAACATATTATTGAATTCTAGTTTCTAATCCATCTTACTATCTGCTTGATTTTATGGGTGAGCTCATCCCATTCCCATTCACAATTATGATTACTGTATATTTTCTTCCAACTCATTTTCTTCTTTATCTTTTTATCTAGTCCCTACTCAAGTCTATTTTGTTTCTAAGCACTGCCTCCCTTAATCAGTTCTCTCTTTTATTATTCTTTCTCTTTTTCCCTTTTCCTTTCCCCTTCTATTTCATATGGGAAATATATATATATATATATATATATATATATTCATATACATATATTCATTTGGGTGGATATTTATATTCTTCCATCTTTGAACCATTTCTAAAGATAGTAAGTTACACACATTGTCTGACAATCCTTCATTTTTCCTTTCACTGCAAAAGATCTTCCTAGTATCTCTCTCTTATGTGGGAAACATTTCCCCATTCTACCTCTCCTTTCTTCCTTCTACCAATGCATCCCTCTTTCTTACCTCTTTAGTTTTGGGAGAGATCCTTCCAACACAATCACCTTGTAGTTTTCTATGTAAACTCTTTTTAACTGATGTAATAATGATAGTTCTTAGTAATTACATGTTATTTTCCCATATGAAAATGTAAATAGCATAAATTTATTGTCTCCCATATGATTGTATTTTCATGTTTACTTTTTTATGATTCTCTCTTGAGTCTCATGTTTGAATATCAGTTTTCTAGTTAATTCTAGAAAATTAGAATCTTTTCATCAGGAATGCTTGAAAGCCCTCTATTTCTTTAAGTATCATTTTTTTTTTCCTCTGAGGGATTATACTTAATTTTACTAGGTATGCTATTTTTTATTGTAATTCTAGCACCTTTGCCTTTAGAAATGCCAATATCATATTTCAGTTTCTTCACACCTATAAAGTGGAAGCTACTAAATCTTGTGTGATATTGTGGCTTTACGATATTTTATTTGTTATTTTCATGGTTTGAAATTTTTTTTGACCTGGGAGACTTGAAATTTGGCTACAAGAGAATTTCTTGGGATCTTTTTCAGGAGGGGATTAGTGGATTCTTTCAATTTCGATTTTACTTTTTGGATTTAAGATATGGAATAAGTTTTCCTTAATAATTTCTTATAATATGACATCTAGGCTCATTCTTTGATTGTGTCTTTTAACATGTCCAATAATTTTTAAATTATCTTTACTTGGTCTATTTTTCAGGTCAGTTGCTTTTTCCCAATGAGATATGTCACATTTTCTTCTATTATTTTCATTATTTTGACTTTGATTGTTTCTTGATGTCGCATGGAAACTTTAGCTTCCACTTACCCAATTCTAATTTTTAAGGAATTATTTTCTTCAGTGAGATTTTATACCTTCTTTTCCATTTGACATATTCTGCTTTTTAATGAATTCTCCTCAGTGAATTTTTGTGCCTCTTTTACCGTTACATCAATTCCAGTTTTTCAAGGTATTATTTTCAAGGTATTAGAATAAATCAAGGCATTCCTGATGAAAAGATTCTAATTTTCTAGAATTAACTAGAAAACTGATATTCAAACATGAGACTCAAGAGAGAATCATAAAAAAGTAAACATGAAAATACAATCATATGGGAGACAATAAATTTATGCTATTTACATTTTCATATGGGAAAATAATACATGTAATTACTAAGAACTATCATTATTACATCAGTTAAAAAGAGTTTACATAGAAAACTATGAGGTGATTGTGTTGGAAGGATCTCTCCCAAAACTAAAGAGGTAAGAAAGAGGGATGCATTGGTAGAAGGAAGAAAGGAGAGGTAAAATGGGGAAATGTTTCCCACATAAGAGAGATATACTAGGAAGATCTTTTTGCAGTGAAAGGAAAAATGTGTCTTTTTTTAACCAACCTATTAATTCTCTTTTCATAATTTTTTTGAATCACTTTATTTTCCCCCAATTTTTCTTCTATCTTTTCTATCCCTTTCTTTAACTCTTCTAGGAATTCTTATTGGCCTTTGGTTCAATTATTTTTTTTTTTTAATTTGAGGCTGTTTTTGCATTGTTCTCTTCTAAGTTCATGTCTTCTTCCTGCCACCATAATAGCTGTTATGGTCAATTTCTTCATTATTTTCCTCATTTCTATAGCCTATTTCTAGACTTTGAGCTTTAGCTGATCACCTGGGGTTGGGGAAGCACAGTCCCAAGCTTCAGGCTTCTCTGTGTTTTCAGGGCAGGTTTTGAGATCTGCCAGCTTTTGGTGCTTTCAGAATGATGTGATACATAGAGAATTAGGGTCATGCTGTCCTACTGTGCATTCTAGTCTTTACTTAGGAAGAACCATTAATCCCCTGAAGCCACAAGTGCTAGTATTCCTCTGGAATTGTCACTAGGACTCTTGATACTTTGTAACAGACCACCACCACTGCTCTATGCCCTAGAACTAAAAAGTAAAACTGTATATGGACTGTATAATTGCCCATCAGCACCAGTTATTACTAGTACTATCAGATGATTCCCTGTAATATCTTTCTCACCAGTTGTTTGATACTCTTACCATCTCTTGACTGAGAGCTCTTAAAGGTGCTGCTAAAGTTATGGCTGCTATTGCTATTGTCATATGTTTGGACTCTATACAGGCCTCCATCCTGATGTCACATATTGTCTCCTGATTTCTTAAGTTTTTCTAAAGCTAAAAAAATAACATCTCACTAAGATCTTCTATTGGCTCAGCTATTCTAAAATGTAATTTGAGGCATTATTTTAAAGTTGCTTAGAGGAGAATGTTGAGAAGTCAGCTGAATTGTTCCTTCTAAAGTGTCATCTTGACTCTCCCTTTCTTATGCATTTTTTTAAAATGTAGATTATTTACCTAATCAATTGTAAGATTAATGTAGGATTGGAATTTTCATACAACAGGCATAGTCTTAAAGAGGGTGGGTACAAGTATATTACTGCTCAGAACCTTGAGAATACTCAAAGCATAAAGTAACATACAATTAACAAACACAGTAGCCATTATAAGAAACAAAAAATACATCATCACCACTTCAAGGAAGCACCAACATCTGAATACTTGACTGGGAGGATGGTCACCACTATTTAGTCTCTAGTAGAGCCATTGTTAGGCAAGTTTGTACAACACTTTCTATGCCAAATAGGCTGAGTACAAAGAAAGCACTACACTAAGTATTCTCATTTGACATGTGACTCTTAAGGAGTGACATTCTCATAGGTACAAGAGACCCACCAAAGAAAATATTTGTTCATTCTTTTAGGGGGATTGTGTTTACTCAAGGAACTGCTCAGGTTTCTGCGATAAACATAGGCCTGCAATAAAGGATACTCAATGATTAATGCACAAGAAAGGGTGGAATTCCAACTTCTTTGTACTTTTTCAGGAATTCTATTATTAGATAACTGCAGGCATGTTTTCATGTTCTTAGCAAAAAGTTACACAAAAGATATGGCTGATACTTACTTATGATTATTTATTCACTACAATTTTTTACATCAATTGAAATCATTATGGGATATATTTATGAATATGTTTAAAAATATCCAAGGTCCACATTCATTTATTTGAAACTACCAGAGAATGTGTCATAAATGAATATTAAAGTCTTTAACCCCAATGAAAAGATATTACTACAGACATACTTTCATTAAGTTGAAAGATTTTTATTTAAAATGCCAAAACATAAGAGACAAATTAAAACTTATTTACTAATTAAAAGTTATCCTTGGGTTGTCTAGTTGGGAAGATAGTTGGACTTAATAAATCCTGTTTCCCCTCCCCCCTTTTCTTTTTGATCTGGATTTGAGATTTCAGTGGTGTATGTAAGCAGTTCCAAGTGAGGAAACATCTGCAAAAGAAGAACAGCACTGTTAGTCTTATGATAACATTATCTAAGAAACTTTAAGATTAATAGATTTGACTAGGTCACACAATCAGTAGTGTCAGAGTTTGGACTTGAATTCAGGCCTTCATTATTATAGTGAAACTAACTATAACTATCTACCATACATTACAATGTTTAAATTAGTTTTTTATTACATTAGTATAACTAACCATTGCCTAAAACAATTAATTTTAAAATTATACAAATTTTTAAAGCAAAGAAAAAAGCCAGCCTCCTAAATTTGAAAAGTGAATGTATATAAGATGGTTTTCCCAAACAAATAGGATGTAGATGGTCCTACATGCTTTTATGAGCATAAGAGATATGCTTCATTTAGATCACTGCTGCACATCTTACAGACTTAGAATATTAGGCACACTAGATTTGTACCTATATATTGGTTGTCTCACTCCATAATGATGCATTCAGTGAACCAGCTACCTTATTTTGACAATTGTATACCACTTACTGGTTGAATTTAGATATAACCTTGGAAATTTCTCTCTCTCCTCCTCCTCTCTAGATACATAGTTAGATGATAGAAATATTGCTATATACATATATTTACGTATTTGTATAAATGTATATATATATGTAATATGTGTATATGTATATATACATATGTATGTACATATATATCTATATCTATCTACACTATATTCACACACACACACACACATCCACGAAATGGAAAACTGCTACATTATCTTTACCAAGAAAATCCCAAATGGGGTCACAGGCAGTCAAACACAATTACAAACTCAACAACATTGAAAATTAAAAAGCATTTATGAGGGAAAGTAGAGAAATGTAAGTTATTGAACATTAGGTATATGTGTAAATATATGTACATATGCATGTATATGTGTATATATATATATATATATGTAATATCTATACATAAAAATAGAGCATGAAAGAGAAAGGTGTATCTAGTAGTAAAAATGGTAAATATATACATACACACACATACAGAGACAGAGAGAGAAAGAGAGAACAACCTCTTTGAGTTCAACTATTGTTAACTTAAGAAAAAATGATAGTTACTTTCCTTTATTTCTTTGTGGGGAAAATATGAAGTATTTCCAAATTACAATACCACCATACAAATGTTTTCCATAAAAAATGCAAATTTGCTTTTATATAAATTTGTATCAAAATATAAATCAAATTTTTTCAGTGGTTATCTGTGAAAATTGGAGCGGTTTTTGAAGTTTCAACGTATGAATTCCTTTATTTAGGCTATCTGGGCACCTTGATCTTTGCAAACTTTATGATATGAATGGCTATTGCAAAGAAGTAGATTCATGTTTCTGCCAATGTATGCTTGAATAAGAACTATCAATAACAACTTATCAATAAAACTGTTTGGCAACCAGCTGTTTGCAGTGCCTGCAGTTCCTGTAATGTGTTGTGAGCATGATGTTTTAAAATAGCAAAGTTTCTAGTCCATTCCCATTAGCAGTAAACAAAGTTCTTTCTGAGATGTGGCCACTTTCCTTCAAAGTAATGCACCAACTAATTTTGGAAAGTAACTATATACTGACCACTCCTAGAAAAGCTGGCCTTTCTAAATTTTGAATAAAAGTTTTGGAATAAACATACATAATTAGAAGCTACTTAATTTTACTTCTTGATATAAAATTAGAGGAGTAAAAGAGGGAAACTTTTATTTTTACCAACTGTATCTGTTATGCCTTATCTGGTATGCAATTTGTAATTACAGGATTATTTTATCTTTCAAGAAGAAAACCAACAAAGGGCTAGTCTATTTGACATCTGATTTTCACTGGATATGGGGCTAGAAATGAGAGAAATTTTGAGAGGTGATTGCTCCTTCCTAAAGCTTCAAAAAAGGAGTTAAACATATTCTTATATTAACTATATTTTGGAAAAGCATATTTCCAAGAGCTTAAAGAAAGGAATAAGGAGGATTTCATAAAATACAATTCTACATAGGAATTCAGTTAATGAAGGATGAGAAGTTATTTTAAAAAATTGAAGAAAGAAATACAAGTAATTTTAATGTGGGAGAAAAGTTGGAGGCTGGAGTGGATGTACAGAGAACCCAATATTCAACATAATTTTGTAAAAAAAAAAAAAAAATATATATATATATATATATATACATATATATATATATATATGTATGTATGTATCCAAAGAAGAGAAACAAGAGGAAGCAACACATAGGTAAAATAGAAAAGCATTATACAGTTCTGTAAAAATACATCAGGAGAACTAAAACTTTAATTTAACTGGAGTTAGTAAGTGAACTTAAGGAGGAAAAGGGTTTATTTGATTTTTTTTTGCATTGATTTTAGTTGTATTGAGAAAAAGGTGATCAAAGAAGGGTCTTCTCAGAGTGAATTGGGATGATGATAATTAGTGACAAGACCAGGTATTGAAAAATGCTCCATTCTTGTTCTCTTTTTGTTTTCTCTGCCAAGGAGAATGGCTGTTGACCCCAAAAAATTTTTAAATGATTATCAAAGTGTCAATATCCCAGTTAAACAGTAGGAAAGTACTAAGATGTTTTTGATGAATTCAGCTCACTTTCTTAAATGAACTGCATGCTTGCCTACTTAAATAAATGACAAATTTAATAACTGAAAAAGTGGCACTGGTATTTCACAGAATGACAGAATTTGAGATTTCAGAGTTACCTGGAGCCTTAGCAACCACTTAGCCTACCAAGTACCTAAAAAAAGAATTTTCAATACAATACATCTGAAGAAGGTCATCCGATCATAAACCCATTCCCTTCTAAGGCAGAAACTTTTCTTTCAGGACAGCTTTAATTATCAAAACATTGTTCATGACATTGAGCCTATATTTTTATTTTTGTTACTTACACTTATTTTTCCTGGATTTTTTTTCCTTAGAGGAAAATATAGAAAATAAAATCTCTTATAAATGAAAGATTTTAAATGAATGAAACCATATAATCATATTTTCCCCCATCTTCTCTTCTCCAGAAACATATTTTTTTATTTCAAGTGTCTTTTATTTAATTATCAAGAAGATATTTGCACTGAAACTATATAAAATAAACATGTAACACTTTTTATACAAATAAACTCAGAACTAAATAACTGAAATAATACTTATATTTCATGTGTAGGTAAAGACAATATGATTTTTAAATGACAATTTTACCTAACTAATCTATTTATGTAACACCATCTTAATTAAATTACTAAAAAAATTATCTTATTTTATTTGAAAACCAAAAGGTCAGAAACTCCAAAGAAACAAGATCCTCCCAAAAAAGATGTAAGAGAACAAAATTCAGCAGTATCAGATTTTAATCTATATTATAAGATGAAAGCATTGTTGAAGTACAAAAAAAAACAATTTCAATTATTTGAAATTATAATTTTTGTATATTAATAAAACCTATGCAACCAAGGAGAAAAGTGATAAAGAAAATTAGGAGAAAAAACTTTCATAGTTAATATCTCAGATTGGATATGATTGGGATCATATTGCTATAGTGTGGAAAATGCTGAGATGGTTGATTAAGAAAAAGATGGAAGGACTTAGACTTATGAAGGAAGATGCTATCTACTCTCAGAAAAACAGATGACAGGTGCAAATAAGCATAGTATAGTTAGATATATGTGTATGAGTTAAAAATGTATATGTATATATGTATGTTTATAGATACATTTATATCTATACATATTTATAACTTTCTGATGAGGGGAAGGAAAAGAAAAAGTAAAAACTGCACAACAGAGAAGAAAAATACCCAACAGGGAGCAAAGGAAAGCAGTTTTGAAAATAATGTGTAATATTTATTATACAGGTTTTCTTGAAATGGAAATGTATTACATTATATTGAATCTTCTCATGTTCTGCTGTATATGTAATAAATTTTTTAAAATTCTTTGCTCATTTTGCATTTAAATTTAAAATAAATTTTAAAATTTACAATTTTAGACTACATTTATATCATAGAAGGAATTTAGTAAAATCCCTTATTTTCTCTTTTTTGCAAAATTTTGTGCAATATTAAAACTAATTGGTTTTTGAAAGAATTTACTTGTAAATTCATCTGGTTCTTGATTTGTTTGGGATTATTTCCCTTTTGGAGTTCATTTATGGCTCATTTGATTTTTTTTTAATGATTGCACTGTTTATATATTCTGTT
This sequence comes from Sarcophilus harrisii, assembly GCF_902635505.1. Lineage (NCBI taxonomy): Eukaryota > Metazoa > Chordata > Mammalia > Dasyuromorphia > Dasyuridae > Sarcophilus > Sarcophilus harrisii. The sequence continues at coordinate 408,713,188 of NC_045429.1, read as the reverse complement.
GCTTGTTTCCTTTGTCTGAGTTGTAAAGGGCTGAAACTCTTAAAAGGTGTGCTTGAATCAGACAACCAAGCACTTAAGGCTAATTACCTGTTGGACAATGAGTCTATTAGCATATGTTTGGAATTGCTCTTCTCTCAGTTAATGCTAGCTCAGTGCTTGGGGTTAAGAGAATTGTAGGTAAGGATTAGGGGAGTGGAGTGAGAGAGGTGAGAGAACCTCACTTTGCAGCAGGACCTGGAGAAGGGAGGTTAGTGGCAAGCTTGTGACAGTTTTGTCCATCTCCTTCACTTCTCCTCCTAAAGACCAAGGGCTTTACTTATCTTGACTCTGGCTGATCCTGAAGCCTCCAGGGAGCTAGCTCAGACTTTACACTGAGTAATATTTTTAAACAATATTCATCTATATATTGTCAATTTGGTTGGTCATTATTAGTTTCTAAAATTATGCTTTATTTCTCTTTAAATGCTTTTGTGGTACTGATAATTTGGTTTTTTGCTCTTTAAAGGAAAAAAATATAACTAAGTTAATAGTTTAGTGTTTTTTGTTTAGTTAGTTTATTGCTCCCCTCCCCCCCCCCCATAACTTCCACTTTATTAAGCTCTCCATTGATTTTTGGATTTTTTATTTTATTCTTTAATTGAAATCTTTAAATTTTCAAAATTTCTAGGGGCTTTAAAGTGTTTTTTTCCCCCAATTCATTGACTTGTTCTTTTTTTCTCATTTTGTTTTCAAATACATTTAGGGATGTGAATTTCCTGCTAAAGACTGCTTTGCTTGCATACTAAAATTTTTGGTATATTGATTTTATTGTCATTGTCTTTAATGAAATTATTTATCATTTCTCTGATTTGTTCTTTGACCTATAAGGATTTAGATTAAATTATTTAGTCTTAAACTCATTTTTAATCCTTTCTTTAATGGCCTTTAATTGAATATAACTTTCTTTTTCATGTCAATCAATGAAAAATATGCTTAACATTGCTTTTTTGCCTTTTTTGGGTAAGATTTTCAATCACTAACACCTGATCATTTTTTATAAAGGTACAACATTCAACTAAGGAATATAAATATTATTTTCTATTCCCATCCAACAATTTTCAGATACTAAGCATGCTTAGATTTTCTAAAATTCTATTCAGGTCTTTGACTTTTTTAAAATTAGCATAGTTAGCTTTGAAAAGAATTCATGGATATCTCTCATTATTAGCATTTTACTTCTATTTATCTTCATAATTTATTTAGATTTTCTTTCAAGTATTTAAGTGGTTGGCTCTTTCTGTTGTTTGCTTGCATTTTTGTTTTTCTTCCCAGGTTATTTTTACTTTTCTAAATCCGATTTTTCTTGTGCAACAAGAGAACTATATAAATATGTACACATATATTGTATTTGACATATACTTTAACATGTTTAACATGTATGGGACTGCCTGCCATCTAGGGGAGGAGGTGGAGGGAAGGAAGGGAAAAGTTGGAACAGAAGTGTTTGCAAGAGTCAATGTTGAAAAATAACCCACGCATATGTTCTGTCAATAAAAAGCTATAATAATTTAAAAAAAAAAAAAGAACAACAACAACAACAAAGAATTTAAGTGCTTGAGGCAGGTAGATGGCACAGTGGATAGAGCACCAGGCCTGAAGTCAGGAGTTCAAATCTGGTCTCAGATACTTAACACTTCCTAGCTGTATGACTCTGGGCAAATCACTTAATCCCAATTGCTTCAGAAAAAAAGAAAAAAAAAAAAGAATTTAAGTGCTACAATACTTGATGAGTACATATTCTGAGGCAATTTTTAGTAAATCTTAAAAATAAAAATGCTATTGGGACAAAATAACATAACAGGAAGAATAAGGGAGGTCTGATCCAGATGTGTAAGTGTCTCAAAACAGCCTGAAAGTCTGTTCTGAGTAGGAGGGCTTCATCACTAGAGACCAGGAAGAAAAGCCTATCCTCTTAGAATTGTTTATATCTTTTACATGGGTCTTTTTTGTTTTTGTTTTTTAACCTCTAATTCTGAGTTGAGTTATATGATAATTTCTCCAACCCCTCCTCTTTGTTTATTATACTGTTTCCTGTAAACAGTTGAGTTCTACGTTTTAATCTATTCTGCTATCTTCCATTTTATAGGTGAGTTCAAACCATTTACAGCCATTAACATTAATTATGTATTTTTCTCCTTGATTTGCTTTCCAAATCAGTTGTTTATAGGATTCCTTACCTTTTCTATATCCAACCATATTTTGCTTTAATATGTCTTGTCTTATATGGTCAATTATTATATTTCTACATTTTAGGTAATCTTTTACTTGATCAAAGATTGGTATCTGTTGTAATAAGTTGTTCATTATCTCAATAATAGAACTTATATAGCACTCTAATATTTGAATACACTTTAGAAATTTTAAGGCATCTTATTCTCACAACTTCTTGGAGACAGGCAGAAACTAAATATTTTCCCCAAGATCATACAGTTAGGAAACATCTAAAGTTGGATTTGAATTCAATCATCTTTACTTCACGTCCAATGCTCTATCCACTGTCATCTAGTTTTTCTCCATAATTCTATCTATTTTTCCCTTTATTTATACTGCCATTTAATTCTTTAAAAAAACAAAAACATAAACAAAAAACTTTTACTTCCTTTCTTCTAGAAATTCTAATTGTTCTTCTAGAAAAACTACATTTTCTTTCAGGCTTTGCTTTTAAGTATTTTGGTGTTATATTCATCATCTGGATTTGTAACTTGGGTATCTTTGACACCATAAAATTCTCTCCTTTTTTATTGATTCATTCTTCTAGAGTTGGAACTTTGAATTAGAGCCAGGCTTGATGTACTTCTAATGGTTGTATATCATGGTTTATCTTATCTGAGATGCTACAATTTTATTCTTTCCATATTATGTGCTTCTTTCAAGGATTACAGGAGAGGTATGCATCAGTGAGAAATAAATTTTAAACAGATTCTATGTATTCTGAAAAAATGGGAAGGTCTGATCACTACACTCTTGAGATTTCTAAGCTTCAGATGTTATTTTGTATCCAGGCAAAAGAGCAGCAGATACTATTCTGCCATTACGTGGAATTCAGATACAGTTGTTGGCCCTTGTTAGTGGAAAGTTCTGTAGGTTCAAAGGGACAATCCTGTCAGCTTGTCTCTACTCATTATGCTTTTTGCCTAAGAACAAGTCAGGGATCTTCTCTCTATATCAGAGGAGCAATTCTGAGACCTTGTTCTGAGAATAGAGATGAGTTTGAAATTCCCTTTTTGACTCAAAAAGAAAGAACTCCAGTCTGTTCTATAAATCATTGAGTTTGTGTTGTGTCTTCAATCCTCTTTGTTGAAAGCATTAAACTTTCAGTTTTTCTCGGTGGCTCTGTTCTACATCTATGGTCTGGATCCATTTAGATTGTCCCACCTCTGTTCCATTGTTCTGTATGTCAAATTTATGATCTTGTTCTGAAAAGTTAACACACTGTGGTTTCCCCTAAGATTTCCCAATCATCCTTTGTCTTCTTAGATTTTTGATAGAGTAATTGTGGGGTGAATAAATGATCTTTACTACTTCTTCTTGTTCCACCATATTGACTGCTCTCCCAATTAACCTCTGTTACGGGCATAGTATAATAAGCACATATTTAGTGTTACTTCCAAATTAACTCTTTTCAGAACTGGGCTTGGATTCAGGAAGACTATCTTCATGAGTTCAAATCTGACCTCAGACAATTACTAGCTGTTTGAGCTTGGGCAAATCATTTAATCCTCCTTACCTTAGCTCTTCATCTGTAAAAAGATCTGGAGAAGGAAATGGTAAACTTTAATACCTTGGTCATGAAAACTCCAAATAGAGTTATGAAGAGTGAAAAACAACTAAAACAACTTAACAACAATCTTTTATGACCTCATTATACCTTAATTCTTTTCTCTTAACTTTATAGGTTGTACTTTTCTCTCATTTTAAGTCTTGACCACCATATCCATCATTCTTTCCCGTCTCTAATTGAATTGAACCTCATTTTTAGTAACCTTTCTTACTTAACTTTTCTTACCATGTCTTCCCAACTACCTTCTTCTTAACTTGTTTTCTTTAGCTCCATTTCTTCAGTATTTTTCCTTCTTCATAGTGTATCCTCCTTCTCCTTTAGCTGGTGTTGACCTTCAATTTTTCCCCAAATGCTGCCAAAGCTCTTCATAATTTCTTTCTTATTCTTATTTATCTCAACTCTGTTCTGTTCCTCTCTATAATCTTTCTTCCAGAAAACCTTCTTTGGAAACAAAATAACTGTGAAAAATTGTGAATAATAGGAAAAGTACTGACAGACTGGAAAGAGCAAATGTTATCCTAATAACCCAGCAAAGTAAAGAGAATAGAATTTACAGGGTGTAAATTAATTAGCTTGATTTAAATTCCTAGCAAAATTTGAAAAATTAAAGAGATAGACAAATATCTAAAATTGAAAGTGACAACCACAAAGAATTAACATGACCTCATCAAAAATAGGTGATACTAGACTAATATCATTTCTTTTTTAGTCATACTTGTAAGAACAAGGATAGATAGAAGATATACACCTAGATTATTGTTCTTGTTCAGTCATTTTCAATCATGTCTAATGCTTTCTGATAGTCATCCCTGATTCTTCATGACCCCATTTGGAGTTTTCTTGTCAAAGATATGGGAATGGCTTAACATTTCCTTCTCCAATTCATAAACTGAGGCAAATAGTTTTTTAACCATTTGTCCAAGGTTACATAGGTTGTAAATGTCTGAAGCCAGATATGAGCTCAGGAAAAGAAGTCTTGACTCTAGGGCTGGCACTCTATCCAGTGCACCATCTAGCTGCCCTACATAATAGGAGTATTTTAGAACAACAATTACTTATTTTACTATGTACAAGAATGTGCAAAGTAGTGCATATAATTTGCTTCTACTATATATTAATAACTACACTAAACTCTGAGAATACAAAGTCACAAACAGTATACCCTGCTTCCCAAGAGCTGGGGAACATCTCTCATGTTATTCTTATGAAAAAGAAGTTGAAACGTGGGTACATGACAGCAAAATAAATGTATTCATAAGATTATAGATTTGGAACTAGAAAGGATTTTACAAGTCACCTAGTCTATCCACATGATTTTACAGAGAAGGAACCATGCTGAGGGGAGGCAAAGTAAACATCAGAAGGACTGGTCATTGGTAAAGTCAGGATTCATATTTAGGTCATTTGGTTTCAAATCTTTACATTGCCTTAGAGATCTTTATTTAAGACTATTTGAATGGTGAAATTCAATCATTTATGATTAGATTCAACTTGAATGGTCTTCAAGTGAATGGCAGGGGAACTGATAATCAGCCCCGTGCTGATTAGCATTTTTATCACCCACCTGGATAAAAGGCAAAATCTTCATTCTTATTAAATTTACAGATGACACAAAGATGGAAGGATCTAGCTAATAGAATAGATGTCAAAGTCCAGAAAGAACTTCACACACACTATATCTACCTCTGATAGCTTATAGTAGGGATCAAGATTGATAAAGGATAGCTAAACAACAGCTTATCTGACAAAAATCTTGGGATTTGATAGCATGGCAAGGTCAGTATGAGTTAATATTATGTAAATGCTCCTCCACAAACTAATGTAGTTTTGAGCAGTGTTTAGGGAGTTATAGCTTCCAGAAATAAAGAAGCAAGAGTCCTGTTATGCTCTGACCTGCTCAGCATCACCTCTGTAGCATGATGTTCAGTGCTGTATGCCACATTTTAGAGAGTATAGATGAGTAATAAAGGGTTCAGAAAAGCAAACAAATGGCCAAAAGTCAGGAGTTCATCCCATATAAGGATTTGTTGAAGGAACTTGGGGAGTTTAATATTAGAGGAAACTGGGTAGAGAGTTTTCAAGTATTAGAAAAGCTATCTTGTGGAATGGTGATTATACTTATTTTGTTTGGGACTGAAGGGAAGAACTAAAAACACTTGGTCAAGAAAAATTTAGACATGATATTATGGAAGACTTCTGAAAGATTAAGCTATCCCAAAATGGAATGGAATTTTTTAGAAGGTAACCAGCTCACCTTCACTGGAGATATTCAAGCAAAGGATAGATGTTGCAGTCAATATTCTGTTTTGGTATGAGTTGGACTAGAAGGCTACTGTAATGTCTTCCATCTCACACTATGATTCTGCAATTCTCTAATTATGTCTAGTACTCAGTATACATAATTATTATTAATGATTCATATTGTATTTAGTGTTTCAGAGGAAAGCCAAAATGGAAGGATTTTAGCATTTTTAAATGATAGAATCATAAAATTTTGTATTTCATTTACCTCATTAAAAGTACTTTATACTCTCTTAGCTATTATGAAGTGTGGGGTGAGGATGACATCATCACCAATTTCCCTAAATTACACCCTAAACAAACTCATGCTACATGTAAGAAATATTGCCTGCTCTACATGGGCTTACAACTTACTTTTATTTTATTGTATTTTATTTTTTTTATTTAATAGCCTTTTATTTACAGGTTATATGCATGGGTAACTTTACAGCATTAACAATTGCCAAACCTCTTGTTCCAATTTTTCACCTCTTACCCCCCACTCCCTCCCCAAAATGACAGGATGACCAGTAGATGTTAAATATATTAACATATAAATTAGATACACAATAAGTATACATGACCAAACCGTTATTTTGCTGTACAAAAAGAATCAGACTCTGAAATATTGTACAATTAGCTTGTGAAGGAAATAAAAAATGCAGGTGGGCATAAATATAGGGATTGGGAATTCAATGTAATGGTTTTTAGTCATCACCCAGAGTTCTTTCTCTGGGCGTAGCTGGTTCAGTTCATTACTGCTCCATTGGAAATGATTTGGTTGATCTCGTTGCTGAGGATGGCCAGGTCCATCAGAACTGGTCATCATATAGTACTGTACAACTTACTTTTAATTGTTGAAAAGGCATATAAGCTTTTATAAAATGTGACATTGACTAATAAAAATCATGGAAATGAATTTTCCTTATATAACTTCTATTAAGGATCTCAGATTTTAAAAAATAGATAATATCTGAGATGAGATACAATGTGTGTGATTTTTCATTAAGTTTATTGCAAATACCTCTCAAATGGATAGGAGGCAGGTTGTGTGGAATCTTTTAGAAAAGAGTGAGATTTTTTCTGTCTCCTACAGTTCCATCAAAGGAATTATGGCTGAAAAGTACTATTGACAATAAGAGTTTTCTAGGATCTCAGAAACAGGGGAAGCTACTTGAAGAAGTATTCAGTTAGTTCTGTTTTTGGAACACAACATATAACCCTCTAGTCATGTCTCTACTGTGACTGCTGCAGCAACAGGGAATAGTCTTATAGTTGCTCATTCGTTCTACTCCAGGGAAGGATCTGTCAGTATTCCATTATAAACTCCAATTTTCAGGGGTTTATAACTTGGCTATTTTAAAATCGCATCAGGCTGAAACTTGCAATGCAAGTAATAAAACATTTTTTCATAGATTCAGATGTCTTTTTGTCAAGATCTATTTAAAATATAGCCTAATTTTTCAAAAAAAGAATTGATCTATAGTTAATATTTGGTGAGATGAATTTTTAATTTAAAAAATCCTCTATTTAAAAATCTGGATATAATTATATATGATGACAAAGCTCCCTTGCTCAGGTGCATATTGGGTATCCACTATAGTTATTCACTATAAACCTTAGAGTGAAGCAATTTTAGCAGGGGCTAAAACTTGCCATGTATATTGCGTCACTGGATGTTTCTTTTAATAAAATAGCTGTAAATTGGTAAAGGTACTCTTGAATAACAATATGTTCAATATTTATTTTAGAAAGTGATTTTCTATTATTATTATAGACAGAACCTATTTTGAGAGTTATTGTTGAATCAAAACGACATCCTTCTTAGTTCTGGATGCAGCATTTTAAATTATTTTCACTGATAATTTTGATTAAAATATGCCATGACCCTCAGCCTTTCTCTAGTACCTAAAAAACTTTTGTGTAGTTCAGTCAATGGGGATGTCTTTCCACATGCACAAGTCCTATTATGTTATAAGAAAACTGGAGTAGACAAGTGTCATAGGCTGTTTGTATAGATCTCCAATTTAATTTAATCAGTGTGGAGAACTGCTAGTTTTAGAAGTGTGGACTCCACCCACTACATTTGTAGTTTGGGAAATTTTTAACATAATGCTGTTAACATTACTAACTTACAGGCTTATGGAGTTGCCTGAGAGGATAAGGAAACTTAATAGTGGTCAAAAAATGTCAGAAGTCAGAAGACTGATTCCAAGTCCAAGTTATTAAACAATTACTTCATGGCAGTTCTCACTGTACACCCAAGAGATTCTGAATTTGTAGCATATAAATTTGGTTTTATTAAGCAGATTCTGATAATCATAGTTCAATATAATCGGCTTCCTTTGTAATCTTATATTTTGTTTTGTTTTGTTTTTCTTACATTGAAAAACATAATTTTGAGAAGGTATCCGTAGACTTTTTCTTACTGCCAAAGGAGTCCAAGACACAAAAAACATGAAGAACCCTAGTATAGGATGTAGAAATAATCATGTAGTCATTTACTATAAAATTAAAATATATTACAAACACCATTACTAATTAAATCCATCAAAATTAGGAAAATACTAAGGAAGAGTCAACTCTGCTATGTAGCTAGATGGCAGAGTAAATAAATTACAAGCTTGTGTGAAGACCGAGTTAGCACCCTGGATACCTTAGAATTAGCCGGAGTCAGGATAAACAAAAGTCCTTGGTCTTTATTCTTGGTGTTTAGGAGTAGAAGTGAATTGGATAGACACAGAAGCTCTACAATCTCTCCTCTTTCCTCTTTGTCTCCCACCCAAAAAGTGACCCTGGCTAATCTTACTCCACCCCCCAGTCCCTCCTACAATTCTCTGTATACACCAATTATCGAGGCAGCACAGAATAGTGGGAAGGGTCATTTTCCAATCAATGCTAATAGAGTATTGTCCAATCAGTAATTAGCCTTAAGTGCTCGGTTGTCTGACTTCAGTGCATCAACTTAAGAGTTTCAGCCCTTTATAGGCTTGGAATCAGGAAGACCTAAATTCAAATCTGACTTTAAACACTTGCTAACTCTTAATCACTAAAATGTTGTTTGCCTCAGTTTCCACATATGTAAAGTGAGGATAATAATAATGCCTATTTTCCAAGATTGTTATAGAAATCAAATGGGGTGATAATTATAAAGTGCTTAGCACAATGCCTGACACACCTTGTTAGCTATTATTATTCCCAAAGCATGTGATATTTCTCAAGAATATACTATCTATTAGGCAAAAGGGTAAATCAAAGAGAGAGTGTGTTAAATCAGATTCTACTAAGACAGAAGACAATACAGTTCTCATGAATTGCTAATTTAGGTTAAGTTCATTTGGGTGGAGTGGAACAAAGTTGGGTAGAAAGAATAATATCTGATACTTATGCATCATGTTAAAGTTTGCTAAGTGTTTTCTAGAGATTAACTCATTTCAATCTCACTAGGACCCTAAGAGGCAAATATTATAAATTTCATTTTGTGGATAATGAAATTGAGAATGGAAGAGTTAAGGTGACTTGACCAGGGTCACACATCTAGTAAATGTCTGAGGTGGGATTTGAACTCAGGAATTCCTGTCCCCAAATTCAGTGTGCTACTTAACGTGCCATATTGCTTCTTAGAGAAGAATCTATCCCTTTTTATTTTTTTTTTTTACTCATACTCATTACATACACAGGCTACTACCATAGTCCAGATAATCAGCTCTCACTTAGGTTGGTCTCTTTGCCTTGCCTTTCACCACTCTGATTCACCCTACATAATGTTGCCAAAGGTATTATGCTTAAGTAGAGATCTAACTATGTGAGTCTTCTATTCAGCCAACAGCAGTTGCTTCCTATTGCTTCGAGAATAAAATATTAACTCTTTTGTTTAGCTTTTAAAGTCCTACAAAACTTGTATACAAACTAACTTTCTGGATTCATGGAATACTATTCCTGCTCCTGCATATGAATACCTGCTAAAGCGATTTTCTCTCTATTCCTACTGTATAAAGTACCATCTCATATCTGTCATAATGGCACTGTGCAGCCCTGATCACTTATTTCTTAGAAATCCTTCCCTGCTTTAAGATGTAGTTCAGGAGCCTTTTTTTTTTTTTTTGTAAAAAGCTTTTCCTGGTTCCATCAACTCTTAGTGCATTGGCTCACAATTTATTTTGTACACATTAATTTTATTTTTTCAAGTGAAATCAAAATAATTTATTCAATCAAATTGAATCCCATTTAACCTGTTTAAAGCAAATGTCTGAGACTTTACACAACAAAAAAATCTTAATCATTTAATTATAGTTTTTAACTAAGTATGAGAAGTCCTTGGAACTGGAGTTATATTATTTAGAAATCATGTGACTATTTAATGCCATTGTTTCCACACCCCCAAATAAAACTGACTATGCTTTAATGGGGGTAAAATCTTGTTGCATTTTCAAATCATTTCTCTGTGTAGTCTGACCAGAACAAATGTCAAAATTAGCCAAAAGAAAACATAATAATGAGAAAAATAGGGAATACAAGCCAAATCTCAGTCCTCACTTAGTCAAACAAACACTTAGTCAAAAAAAAAAAAAGATTAGTCAAACAGAACATTGAATTTGTTTCAATAAATATTGAATAATTAGAAAATAAAAATAGAATATATAGCAAACAAAGGATTTAACATTATTACAAATTCACATAATTTTACCAATGTAATCAGTGGCTATAACAGAAACCAAATGAGTCTAAAATGTCTTAATCAACAAATATTTAATTTAGTTGACAAATATGGGAAAATGGTAGCCAAAGGAAATGCCCATTTAGAATATCAATTCATTTGCAAAATTTAACTAACAAGAATAATAAACAATTATGATCAGTTTTCATTTCACAAAACAATGGCATAAAGAAGTTTTAAAAACAGCTTTTAAAAAAACTTCACAAGGCATTAAGGCATTTTTGTTTTTTTCTTTTTGAAGAGGATGGTGACACCAGAGAGCTGCTGCTGTCATCCAGAGGATATTTAAGAATGAAAATACTTGGTCAATAAAATAGAAGACATTGAAAAACTTTACAAAGATTTTTAAAATAAAAACCATCAAGGACAGTAGAGCCAGAAAACTTAGACCTATCATTACATTATCAGATATGTCTATAAAAGAAGTAGAAATGAAAGGCAACCTGGTTAGACAAAGTATGTGCTATAGATTTGTGTGCTGGAGGGTTCACAATTGTGAGGGCATTAAAGATCTGAAAGATAAGATTTCAGAGAGCAGAAAAAAAAATCTGGGACAAAAAAGAAAAAAACTAGTTCACATTGTACCAATTGCTGAGCTTTATGCCTACTTTTTCATCCATACAAAATTTTAGTAAGAATCAACTCACAAGCACAGGTATTACCAATGAGGAAAGAGCAATTGAATACAATTGTATATTTTGTTCATGATTTTTTTTTTACTTCCCTGCTTTATCAGTTGACAATTCAATCTACTTTTAAAGGATGATAAAAAACAAACAAACAAATCTTGACTTTTATCCAGAATTATTTAAAGTCAAGGTTTGTTTTGTTTTTTTTTCTTTGGTGGAGGGGAGATAAAGCAACAGAAATGATCTTTATGAAAAATCCTCTAATTACAGATAAATATTCCTCTTACATGTGATTCTTGTGCATGTCCACATTTCCCACTGATGGCATATCTATCAGATAACTCTTCAAAAATTACATTCTTTAAATTGAGACTAGTAAAATGCAGTCCATTTAAAAGAAAAAATATATTATGTAGTATATATCAAAAGTCAGCATTCTATAAAGATCAGATAGAGAAAAAGGATGAATTTCAGAACTGTTTTGATTCTTTGAATCAAAGGAAAAAAATGGTTCACAAATGAGCTGAGGTAGCTGTGAAAAACATGAAGCCAACTGGCTTTTGCTCAGGCTTATTCAGTAGACTTTTTTCCCCTTTCTCTTCCAAAGCTACTTTGTCTAAATCCTCTAGGTCCATCTTCTGCTCTTTTTATATCTAACCTCTCAGAAAACTGAAAGAACTCCAAATGTTTTTGAAAGCACTCAAGTATACTCTATTGTTATTTTGATTTGCTACCTCAGGCTCATCTAATTCTGAGTACCTCCCTCATCCTACTCTGTCCCCACACTCTTCCAATTAGTGACTTCCTCCTTTAGTTGCATGTTTTTCTTTTCTGCTGAACATCTGCTTAACCTGATTCTATTTTACTTTTTGCACATTCTTTTTTTGGGCATTTTGCTTTCCATATTCTCGTACACCTTCCTTTCCTATTACCTGGAAGTGACTCTGTCCAGATTTCACCCTCATCTGTTGAAATCTGTCTCTTCAAGGCTAAACTCAGTGCCACTTTCCACATCATGTAGAAAGCCTTCCCTGAGTCACTCACCCACTCTTCCCCCCTGAAGGTGAAAAAGGTCTACTTTTCCTTTAGCATTTGTGTGATTATATTCTAATTCTATATCATTTTTCTCCTTTACTTTTTAACTGTAGTTGATAGCATGGATGATAATTTAACTAGCTTTGTATTCCTAATTCTTAGCAAAATGTCTTGCACCTAGTAGGTACTTAAGAAATATTTTTTGAGTTAGTGAATTGTCTACTATTGATCCTCAAACCTTCATCTTGATTCTTGTCTTCACTTTTAGTTTTCTGGAATACTGAGATAATTTTTATGATAGATTCAAATCTCATATATGATGAGGGGAGCTCTGAAACTTTCTCTTTCTCTCTCTCTGATTTTGGGAGGAATGCTAAACTCTCCCCTGAGAGACTTGCCCCAGGAAATCAAGATAAAGTGGTATCTTTCCGTTATCTGGGTGGGATTAGTTGAGTCCAGAACCACTCCTACTTAGCCTGAACTGGAGATCTAGATTTCTAGAGTTGAAAATTAGCTCAGGACCACTCCCAGTAAACTGTCCCAATCTACCAGAAATCAAGGCCTGGGGCAGTAATCTCATTCAATTGATACTTCTATTGAAAGATTTCAGTCTGATTTCAGCTCAGGCTACCCCCATCTTCTAGCCAAGGTTTCAATTATAAAAGGGGGCAGTAGAGGACCTCAAAGCAGGAATCATGCCAGGCCAAGGGATCTCCCTTGACTACCTGTGAGGGACTCTCTGCCTGCTGAAAGACATTCTCTTTCAGAGTTACTCCCTCTTTATCTTTCTCACCTATTTCCCTAACAAGATCTTATTCACCTCTCTGTCGGGATTTCTCTGTTAGAAACCTTCTCTGCTAGAGTATTTCTCTGCTAGATCTTTAATAATAAACTTCTTTTGCCAGTTTAATCTTTTGGGTTCATAAATTCATTTATGAAGGACCTATGTCAAAGAGAAGGGAGTTCCCACAACTCCCTGCCCTCCGCTGAACCTCATCAATATATACATTAGAGTAACATGTAACAATCATTACATATTGAATGAATATCCCATTTAACACAAAAAAAGTAGGTTGATTTGCTAACTGCCATACCAGGGATGTGGAAAAAATTTCATGGGGAAAGTTTACATAAGATCTATATAATACCTTTATTATAGGTTAGACTTAACCCAACCCTTTCTGAACATTTTGTTTTCTTGAGCAACAGAGGCAGAGAAAAATGTGCATGAATGATTTAGAGAAGTAATCTTTTCTAATGACCCATGAAATATTTAGTATTATCCTCATAATGATGAGAACCTTAAACATTTCTTGAAGCTTTACAAAACACCAAAGGCAGTGAGGTTTTTGCTTCAGTTCTAAGTTATATATAAATTTAATTCTTAATAGATTTGATGTTTTCTTCAGAATGGAAGTCACGCTTTTCCCAACATTTTTGTAATGTATTTAACACAAATAGGTAAAATTAATACATCATAGATTTTAAAGGTGTTTTGCACAGGGTGATTAATATACTGCTAGTACATTAGAATGTGTTTGAAGCTTAAGTATGTACTATTTTTACTAGATGTTACGAAGAATTCATGTCTAATGTCAAATCTAATGAGTAGATCTAGAAAGATAAAGATTTCTTAGTATTCAATGCAATATTGATGCAATGCTAGTGGTGATGAAGAGATGTGAGAAGTGAGGTGGGGAATCCCCTCTGGTCTGCACGCACAGGTCCAATGAGAAAGATGGCATAAACCTAAAAAGTCTGAATGGCAAAAGGGAAGTTTATTGGCACTGAGAAGCCAGCTTTGCTAGGAAGACAGAATTCTCAGTGGGTAAGGTCCCATCAGAGAATATCTTCACAGTGGGCAGGAGTCTTGGCAGGCAGCCTTGCCAAGAAGAAAGCTTCATTGGCAAAGCAAATTCCTGTTTCAGACTTCTGCAGAGTTTTGGAGTTCAGAATTATCTTTTATTAGCAGTCTGAGGCTAGGACTTCCATTCAAAATTGAATGAGAATCCCTCAATGTTGTCAATGCCCCCAAGCCTAAATTTCCAATTGAAAAAAGAGTATTTTATCTTGGAGTTCCAAGCCACTCAATAGGAATATCAGACCCAGAACCCCAACTGAATGAAACCACTTAACTGAGAGTTTGAGCTGCTGGGAGTGGTCCCCAGCTAATCTTTAACTCAAGAAAGGGTGTGACCACATCTCTGGCCAGATCTCCAACTAAATGAAACCACTTAACTGACCTGAGGCGTGGATCTTTATCAGACTTCACCCCCATAATTTGGACAGTTTCAGGGTTTACCTCCATCAATAACTTTCACTATCTACCACGATGGTGCAATGATCATATTCCCTGTTTTTCTATTCTTCTGCTTTTTGCCTTCTACTGCTAAAAAAACTTCTTTTGCATTGGGCAAATTTTACTTTTAGGCAATTTTCTCAGACAAACTTCTGGAATATAACTTTTGGTGCTCATAATTCTTTCTCTTTTCTCTGATTTATCTTGTACTTTGGAGCTTCATTATGATGTTCTATGAATCTATGTTATGAAACAATCTTTTTAGTGAAAGTTCCTTATAAATTCATTATAATGAACTTTCAGGATATGCTAGTAATTAAATTACCTTTTTTTATTGTTGTTAGGAGAGTGATGGGGGAAAGGGATATATCAAGAAATACTTCTGTACTGGTTCTCTATAGAACAGTGTGGGGTGGAGTGGGGGAGATAAGGATAGAATTTGACCCATTCTAGAAGTTCTATTGATGAAAAAATAAAGGGGTCTGACTTTGAGTGACCCATTTCTAGTTTGTAAGGGCATTCATCTTGAGTAGTCCATTTGTATATTAAAAAGTAAAGATCTATTTGTCTTAGGTTGGGAATTGCCTCTTTTTCTACGTATTCATTTATGTGAGCTAATAGAAAAGACTGAGAGTTTTAAAATATGGGAACAAGTTCTAGATTGTCAGCTCAGAAGAGAATTGGCTATGAAGGAAGAACTAAGTTTTTAAAAACTCACTTGTACCTTTTGCAGAATGTAATAAAAAAGGTGAGAATATTTCTTCCTCTCCATTCCTGCCACTCCATGTACTTATCAGTATGGAGTTTTAAAACAGAGGGACATGATTATAAGAAGCATATGCTTACACACAGTCTGAGAAGGAATTCAAGGATATGAATTCCTCAACTTCAGTGGAAGTTAGAAGAGATTCTGGTAACTGGAGAAAGGTTTTTGCTAATACTTCAAGAGAATAGTACTGGGGAGACTTTTGACTTATTCTTTGTAAAGGTTGTTTTCTTCCAGAAAGAGTTTGGTAATGTTCTAGCTATATAGTTCAGTTTAGCCAGAATTGGAAGGTTTTGGAGACTATAGTTAATTATCAGAGATGAGAGCAGGTCCAATAAGTCCAGATAATCTAAGCATATAAGTGTCACATCTCTGCATGGCACAGTTCTTTCAAGATCAGAGGTATGATTTAGTCATCTACATGTGTTCCTCATGCATGAACATTTTGTGCATGAGCTGTGTGTTTGCTCTCTTTCATTGATGGTATGTATAATATACATTCCATAAACTTAGTATGTATATTATTTGGTATGTATATTATATTTGGTATATTATATACATTATTTACATTACACATACATTTGATATGTATATTATACATACCACAGGAGGGAATATACATCCTAAGTTTATAGGGAGAAAAATCCTATTATAATTTTTCTTAATATACAATTTCAGTTTGTTCCCTTTGTTTTAAGCCATCTGTATATACACTGACTGCTGATCAAAAAGTTTTAGGAGTACAGAATTAAAGAGTATCTTAAAATTGTGATAGTCCTACTCTAAAAGAAACAATCTATGAACATGAATCAGGGCAAAGTTTGTCCCTGGGGTGTTATCATTCGTTAAGTTATGAAGAAGGGAGAGGAAAGACCAAAGGTGTATAGTAGTAACTATTAATCTTCTTAATTCTCCAAAGCATTTACTAGTTTCCTGTACCAGTTTAATCATAAAGTTTCTTTTTTTTTTTTCAAAAGAACTGCAAAGTATTTTTTATTTTATTTTATTTTATTTTTTGGGGGTACTCCCTCTGGAGGGGCCATTCTTTTTTTTTTTTTAATAGCTTTTTATTTATAAGATATATGCATGGGTAATTTTTCAGCATTGACAATTGCAAAATCTTTTGTTCCAACTTTTCCCCTTCTTCCCCTCAATGGCAGGTTCCCCTTCCCCTAGATGGCAGGTTGACCAATACATGTTAAATATATTAAAGTAGAAGGTAAATACAATATATGTATACATCTCCATACAGTTATTTTGCTGTACAAAAAGAATTGGACCTTGAAATAGTATACAATTAGCCTGTGAAAGAAAACAAAAATGCATGCAGACAAAAATAAAGGGATTGGGAATTCTAGGTAGTAGTTCATAGTCATCTCCCATAGTTCTTTCACTGGGTGTAGCTAGTTCACTTCATTACTGCTCTATTGGAACTGGTATGGTTCATCTCATTGTTGAAGAGGGCCACGCCCATCAGAATTGTTGTTGTTGTTGAAGTATATAATGATCTCCTGGACCTGCTCATTTCACTCAGCGTCAGTTCATGTAAGTCTCTCCAGGACTTTCTGAAATCATCCTGCTGGTCATTTCTTACAGAACAATGATATTCCATAATATTCATATACTATAATTTATTCAGCCATTCTCCAATTGATGGGCATCCACTCAGTTTCCAGTTTCTGGTTATCATAAAGAGGGCTGCCACAAACATTTTTGCACATACAGGTCCCCTTCCTTTTTTAAGATCTCTTTGGGATATAAACTCAGTAGTAATACTGCTGGATCAAAAGGTATGCACAGTTTGATAACTTTTTAAGCATTGTTCCAAATTAATCTCCAGAATGGCTGGATGTATTCATAATTCCACCAACAATGTATCAGTGTCCCAGTTTTCCCACATCCTCTCCAATATTCAGCATTATTTTTTCCTGTCATCCTAGCCAATCTGAAAGGTGTATAGTGGTATCTCAGAGTTATTTTAATTTGCATTTCTCTGATTAATAATGACTTGGAGCATCTTTTCATATGACTAGAAATAGTTTCAATTTCTTCATCTGAGAATTCTCTGTTCATATCCTTTGACCATTTATCAATTGGAGAATGATGGATTTCTTTTAAATTAGAGTCAATTCTCTATATATTTTGGAAATGAGGCCTTTATCAGAACCTTTGACTGTAAAAATGTTTTCCCAGTTAATTGTTTCCTTTCTAATCTTGTCTGTATCAGTTTTGTTTGTACAAAAACTTTTCAATTTGATGTAATCAAAATTTCACAAAATTTTGTGATCAATAATGATCTCTAGTTCTTCTTTGGTCATAAATTCCTTCTTCTTCCACAGGTCTGAGAGGTACACTATCCTATGTTCTTCTAATTTATTTGTAATCTCATTCTTTATACTTAGGTCATGAATCCATTGTGACCTTATCTTGGTGGTCAATGTAACTTGGTGTTGTGTGGGTCAAAGCATAGTTTCTGCCATACTAATTTCCAATTTTGCCAGCAATTTTTGTCAAACAGTGAGTTCTTATCCCAAAAACTGGGGTTGTGGGGTTTGTCAAACACTAGATTATTAAAGTTATTGACTGTTTTGTCCTTTGAACCTAACCTATTCCACTGATCAACTAGTCTATTTCTTAGCCAATACCAAATGGTTATGGTAACCATTGCTTTATAATATAATTCTAGATGTAGTACAGCTAGGCCACCTTCATTTGATTTTTTTTTTTTTCATTAGTTCCCTTGAAATTCTTGACCTTTTATTTTTCCATATGAACTGTGTTATTATTTTTTCTAGGTCATTAAAATAGTTTTTTGGGAGTCTGATTGGCATAGCACTAAATAAATAGATTAGTTTAGGTAGTATTGTTATCTTTATTATATTTGCTCGCCCTATCCAAGAGCATTTAATGTTTTTCCAATTGGTTAGATCTGATTTCATTTGTGTGGAAAGTGTTTTGTAGTTTTGCTCATATAGTTTCTGATTTTCCCTTGGCAAATAGATTCCTAAATATTTTATACTATCGGTAGTTACTTTAAATGGTATTTCTCTTTGTAACTCTAACTGTTGGATTTTGTTAGTGATATATAGGAATGCTGATGACTTATGTGGGTTCATTTTTTTATCCTGCAACTTTGCTAAAGGTATGGATTATTTATAATAGCTTTTTAGTAGAATCTCTGGGGTTCTCTAACTATAACTTCATATCATCAGCTAATCATAAAGTTTCAGTCTGTTTCCAAATTTGCCAACTGCTTACTAAATATGTCCATTTGATCATCCCACTGACATCTTAAACCCAGTACATCCTATATTAAACTTGAAATACTGCCTCAAATCACTAACTTCTCTGTTTTTAGTCATGGCTTCTCTATTCTATGATACCCAGGCTCATGAACTTGGTGCTATCTTGAAATATTTTCTCTTTCTCATCTAACATCAAAAAAAGTCAACAAATTTTGACATTTTATCTTTGTGGTAACTAATAGCTTTTTCTTCCTATTCACCCATATTTCAATCACCCTCGCTTAGTTTCCCATTTATTTTAGAATATAATAACCAGTCTAGCTCTTTCCAATTCACTTTTTACACACCAATCTTAGTATTTTCTCCAATGATCACACAGATTTCACTCCTATGCTCAAAAATCAACTGTGGCATATTATTGTCTACAGAATAAAGCAATATTTTGACCCTCTCACTTAAGACCATCTACACTATGGCTCTACTTTATCTTTCAACCTATAAACCTTCTACTCCCTTTTACATATTCTTTCTCCCAGACAAAATAACTTCATAAGATCTTAAAATTGTCTTTTCTTCCTTTATCTTTGCTATCTTTGCTCATTTCATTCCCTATACCTGGCATTTGAGCTGAGCTTTCAAGAAAACTAGGGATTTCAAGAGGTAAGTTGAAGATGAAGATGTGAGGCATAGGGAATAACCTATACAAAAGTATAGAGATGAAAAATGAAGGCCCACTCTCTGGAAGCATAATTTCTAAGGAAGGAAGACAATAAATAAAAGGAAGTAAAAGGTAGAGGAGATTGGAGGTTCCTGATTAAGGTATCAGGGATGGAGCATGGTTGAGAAATCTAGAGTGCAGCCTGGAAAGTATGAGATATGGCTGGCCTGAGTACCCTCTAGGAGGATCCCCTGGTAGTAACTATAAGTTTTATTACAGCTACTAGATAACACATGGATAAAGAGCAGATAGTAAAAGTCCTTAGTTCAAATTTGATCTTAAGACATTCAACTAGCTATGTGATTCTGAGGAAGTCATTTAACCCTATTTGGCCTTAGTCTTCTCATCTGTAAAATGAGTTGGAAAAGGAAATAGCCATTCCAGTACCTCTGCCAAGAAAACCCCAAATAGGATCACAAAGTCAGACACCACTTAAGAACAGTAGTAGTGGCAATAGTAAAAGAAAAGTATGTGTTCTTAAGCAATTGATAAGCATTGTTTTCCCCATTTTGAAAGTGGTCTAATAACTGAAAAGCCTACTTTATAGGATTAGCATGAAGCTCAAATAAGATTATGTATGCACATAGTTTCACAAATAGTAAAGGGTCCAAGTAATCTTGTTATTAGAAGACCCTAAAGAGTCTTGAAATACTGCCAAATGACTTCCAGAGCACTTGTGGGATTTTTTGTAGTATAGACCAAAGGTTTTAAACTACTTTCAGTTATACTCAGGGGTTCTGCCCTGAAATAAATAGAACCACCTTCTAGCATAGAATATGATTCATAGTAAAGACTTAAGGGCTTATTTGGTCAGTAATGTGTTAACTCAGTTGCCACTTAAAACATTTAAAAAAACATTCAGGAAAGCCATTTAATGGAAATTGTTTCAATAGGACCATAACCAAATAAGTTTGTTATAAAGAAAAACTGAATATTTGAAAATAGAAAAAGGTGAACTATTATAGGAAGGAGAAAGGAGGACAATGAGCTAATACAATTTGAAAGAAAGCAAAAGAAAAAAAATATTAACAGTGGATTCATGGAAAGGGACAACAGGACAGAAGATAAAAACCACCTTTTCTTTCAGAATTGTGTCAGTCAACAAGCATCTGTTAAGCACTTACCAGTTGACAGATATTACACTAAATGTAGAGACTTAAAAAGTCAACAACAGCCCCTGCACTCAAGGAGCAAGAAGACAGCAAGATCAAAAGGTGGAGGAAAGGGATAAAGGATTCCAAGCAGGAAGGAAAACAAGTATACCAGGAAAGAAAAATGGAAAAAATAGGAAATTACTCTTTTTGATAATTTCTGCCACCAATAATATTACAATTTCAGATGAGAAATATGAACCTTCCTGTGTTATTTTTTTGTTGTTGTTGATATTTTGAAATTGTCATCATTCCTTCCACCTCCCCCCAATTGGCTATGATATTTTAGACCAACTTGGATTTGTGTTTTACTCCACACTAAATCATTGTCCAGTTGGTCAAATCCCTGGAACATCATTCTTCCTTCTGCCTATTCTATTTTTTCCCTTCTTGAAATCAAAATTTAAGGATCATCTTTCCAAAAATCTAAAATGAAAACAGATTTACTCGCAAAAATCTGGTATCCTTGCAGGTATATATTGGAATTACTTATGTATTTATCTGTTCAATTATCATAGATCTTTAAGAGGTTTTTGGAGCATGTCCAGACCATCTAACATGAAGGTGCTCTGCATCTCATACCTCTATGGGTGGAACTAACCATCTTTGATGGGCTTCATAGTCAGAAGAGCAGAGGGAAAAAAGTGTTCATGAAAGAACTGACCCAGAAAAAGAGAGACTAATGCTATTTAATGCTAGTTATTTTTTTAAAAGGAAGCCTGTTTTGGTTATGCAGCCCATCATAGACAGCTAACCCCCACCCATGTAATAAGGTACACAGAGTGTTTCCATGTTATGTGGTATAAGCATGACCAGTAAAGACTCCTTAAAATACTTATGTATTAGATGATTGGATCCCTTACAAATTTATAGATGAGTCTTAAATTTATATCTTCATCCTTCATATCTCTAATGAGTTCAATCCTATATCACAAATTACCTTTTAGATAGCTCCACTTGTATGACCAAAGACATCTCAAATTCAGTATGATTAAAATGGAATTTTATATTTCCTGTAAATCCACCACTTCTCCTGTTAATCATCCTTATTTCCCAGGTTTATAACTTTTCATTCATTTTCAACTCAACAAAAAACCAAAAGACTATATACGTGTAGAAATATGCATTTATTATCAGAAAAATTCACTGTCAATCAAGTTTTATTAGGGATTCCTTTGCTGTAAGGGAGGATGCCGTCAGGTTGGGAGGCATATTTCTTCAGAAATTTATTTATGCAAAATGCATAAATAAAAGATTAATTGGGACAATAATCCATGGTCTCAAAATAAAAGCATTTGACAAAGAGAGGCAGCTGAATATAGTGGAAAGAGAACTGCTTTGGGAATCAAGGAACCTGAGTTTCTTTTAATTTCATGCCACTTACACTCTGTGTGGGCTGAACACCTCACTATTTCTCTCTTGGCTTCAATACCTTCATCTTTAAAATGAGAGCCTCAAGTAGACAAGGTCTCTGAGGTTCCCATAAGCTCTCTTTTTATGATTCTATGATAATCTTCTTTGCTTCAAAAGATAAAGGCAAAGAGGAAATAAAACTTTTTTTTTCTGTCAACTTGAGATGAGTTAACAGATTGATAGTCAATCAAAAAGATTTTGTCTAAAGAACTCTCAAGAGATCACGAAAAAATGTTTTGAAACCAAGCATATGTTTTAAGACATTGCCACATATCCATACACAGGCTATTAATTAGTCTAAAAACTGGTGTCATCTGGAATCTTCATGCTCATTCTGTATCTATAGTGCTGTGATAGGCAAACATTAGAACAGATAACATTGTTTTTGTTTCACATTTTCTTTTCTCACCCACTCTTCTATGTCACTCTCCTCCTTCCTGATTTCCTTCTCCCTAATTCTGATTCTAAATATCTTCATACTGTCTTCTGGCTGTCCAAAGCCTCAGTTACAATGAGAGTTCAACTTTCAAGTCTATTTTCCATGGAAATGTCACTTCTCCACATATTTACCCAAATACTACATCTTCCAAATATTACATTTCCCTACCATACCTTCCCTTTATCTCATCATTAAAAAAAAAAAAAAAAAAAAAAATGCAGAAGATAGTAAAAAAAAAAAAAAAAAAAAAAATGCAGAAGATAGTACTATCTTTAGAATCAAAAAATCTAGGAATAAACCCGAGTGGTGTTACCTGGAACAATTTATTTTCTCTCTGCTCCTTGGTTTCATCTTCTATAAATGAGGACTTAAAAGACATGATCATTAAAATTTTTTTCTAAGGTCTATGATCTTATGAACACTCTTATACTTCTACACATCTCAAATAGGCTTAGGAGGAAAATTCTTCAAAACTTCAATGGTTCTCTCATCTCATCCATGAGTATTCTTTCTCTCTCTTACACACACACACACACACACACACACACACACAAAAAAATCTCTTCTTTCAGTTTTTTTTTTTTCTGTCAGTTTTTGTGGGTGTATGTGTTTCTCATATGCTTTTGTTCTGTGTCTCTTTCTGTTGCACTCCTCACATAATCTGTCTCTCTTTGTCTCTGTTTCTTTTACTATATCTGTCTTGATGTCTTTGTGTCTCATTCTGGGTGCCTGTCTTGCTGTCTCACAGACTCTGTGTTGCTTTGTATATCTTTGAATGTTCATCTCATACACTTACACAAACTCTTATTTTCTGTCTCTCCTTATCTCTTCTATATTGTCTCTTTTTCATTATCTTTCTCTCTCTGAAGCTTTCTCCTTGTTTGTATTTTTCTCTGTCTCTTTCCCCTTCCTTGTCTATCTCTGATTCTGTCTTCTGTTTTTATTGCTCTTTCCTTAGCTCTTCTAGAAATACAGCAGTCCCTCAAGGGCCTAAAACTTTAGGTTTAGCTTGATTTTTCTGACCTGGGCTAGTTTGCCCCTCCTTAGGCAGTAAATGAACTTCTTCCCCTGGGGACTTAACATGTCAAAGCTGGGCATCTGATTTTCTGTCATCCTGGTATAGCTCAGAATCCCCAAGCTCAAGCAATCCAGCATCTTTAGCCTCCCCCAGGAGCAGCAAGAATTAGAGATTTGAGCTACATGTCCTTTTCATGGGTATAAATCATAGCCCAATTCATGCCTTCTCATATTCTATTTATGGCTACATTCTCTTTCTTGCTCTAGCAATCCCCCCCCCCCTATTTTGTGGGTACCTATGTAGTATTAAGTCCTGTCATCTTTTTCTCTTGCTCTGACTACATGACAAGCACATTTCCTTTTAGAAATATACAATTTCTGAAAAAATGTCTTTTTTATGTCATTCACAAATAGGAGCATCTGGGGGATCCTTCTTTCAAGGGAATCCTTCTTAAATTTGAATTCTGTGTTGGATATTTTTATAATAGTAGCAGACGATTCCCTGATTTATATTTTGTTTCATATTGATAGATCATCAAATCATCTTTTTTTTTTTCTTATAAATTTAAATAAATTTAAATGGAACACTACAATTTCTGAAGATACAAAATTGAAGATCACTCAAAACGAAATGGAGATGGACAGGTGGACATAGTGAAAATAAGTAGGCTACAACATCCATCTATACCACATTTTATGAAGGAATAAGTATAAAAGATATCAGAGATGTAAAAAGAGGTAGACCAATAAGGTAGTAAGGTTAAGGGATATTGTTTGACAACCTTCATTCTGCACTTGTTTTCAGACAGTGTTAAATCACTCAAAAGAAGAAGCAGTTAAACTGGGTCTATGGAGTCTGTGGATTGATATCAGTGAGTTTGTAAAGTAAAATGGGAAAATACATATGTGTATACATATTGTATTTTATTTTCACTAACTTTTTGTTTCTATTTTAGTGCAATACAGGTATTCTTTATTTACATATTTAAAAATAGTATTCTAAGAGGGACTCCATGGAATTCATCAGATTACTAAAGGGGTCCATGACACAAAAATGATTAAAATCCCGATCCAGAGGAAAGCCTTCATTGTTGAGTGGATACTCTATGGTGAATTTGTCAGTACTTAAACAAAAGTTACATAGGACAGGAAATTATGAATAGTTTATGGGTCTGTATCACTGGAGGAAATACAAACATCAATATAATTATAGATGTGTTAAAAAAAGATCTTACATATTATTTCTGGATATAACCTTACAAGGAAAAAAATGAGTAAAATAGTTCACTCTAATATACAAATATTCCTATCCTAGAGAAATTTGCACTTATAAAAGAGCAGCTGCTTTCCCAAAGAATTATCTAAGTTGTTAGAATTTCATATCTTAGGGAAAACAAAGACTTTTAGGGGAAAAAAAGGAGAAATTTTTTGTGTTGCCATAGTCTATCTTAAAACTCCTTATATCAAACTACTTAGGCAGCAACTTATTAAACATTCTCAAGCTGTTAACAAATGAGCTTTAAAAACCTCACAGTCCTTTCTTATAGTCACCAGCCTATATCTATACTTACTATTTCTTGTCAGTATTGATGCATCAATAATACTGAACTATTATGGTCACATTTTCAATAAGTACAATCAAATGTTTCTTTGGGTACCAATCTCCTTAGTTCTTGCTAAAGTTTTTCTTCCCCCACAATATTCTCTCCCAAATCTCTTCCCACACACACACACACACACACACACACATATATATATGTACATGTATAATGTATCTATATTGTATATTAGAAAATCCTCTAAAAATATTGACTTTTCCCTTCTAATCACAATTTAGGCCAGTCTTGTGGAGTTCTAGGAGAAGCCTGAGAATTTACAACTTAATCACTTTTGATTTGGGGGAATTGTTAATTTAAATAGGAGCAAGAGAAAAATCTGACCTCTCCACTCTGAGATGTGTTGGATGGTTTATCTTTATCGTGGACATATATGCACTAGAACTATAAGACTGTAAAACTTAGAGTTAAGTTTTAGAGAGTTGCATAAAATTCAGAGGAGTTAAGTATCATGCCTAGGAATACACAACTGTTATATATCAGCACCAAGATGTGAATTGTCAACCAAGTTCTTCATGTCTCCAAGTTCCTCTGTCAATGTCATGTTGCCTTTCTCACTACAGACATATAATATATGTATACACATGTATCTATATATAAAACATTAAATATGCATTATGTTGTATAGGTATATATTCAAACTGACAATGGACATATAGGTTTTGTTGCAACAAATTTGCTGCTACACATTTGGCTAAAAGGAGGGGAAAGTATCAGGGAATGTATCATTTCAGGGCTTTAGAACTAGAAAAGATCTCAAAGCTTATCTAAAAAACAATTTAGTTGATTTGTAGTTGCCTAGTTGTCTTTCTCATGGAACATTTTAGTCAATCAGAACTTCCTTAAAGAGTTTATACACAGATACAGCTTAGAGTTGACCAGAAGAAATATGACTGGTTATTTTGGGGCCCAGAGCAAAATGTTAAGGCAGGATTGGGATGAGAAAATGGATTGAGGGGAGAAGGAAGAAAGGACTGAAGAGAACTCTAAAATAGCAATGAAAGAGATAAATCAGTTAATCAACCAATGAATCAAATCCATGTCCTCAAGTTTATAATCCATTTGGGATCCAAATCTAGCATAATTGTACATGCTAAAGAGTTTGTTATAAGGAAACTGGAAACATTTAGAATTTTTCATTCCTTGGGTTCCTTCAGTAGCAATGTGACATCTTCATTGGGGGCACTAAAACAACTCAACCAAAAAGTATTTAGTAATCACTTACTGTGTCAGGAACTATGGATAAATCCTAGGGAAAGAAAAAGCAAAATCAGCTCTTACCCTCAAGAAGCTCACATTCTGATGAGCAAGACAAAATGTACTTATTGAGGTAATCAAAGTACATGTGAAGTAGATATAAAGAATCTGGCAACTAGGGTAGAGGGTGGGAGAGGGTGAAAGACAGGAAAGACCTCCTATAAAGTCACAGTAGCAAGTCAAGCAGTCAGCAGGAGACAGTCAAGCCCAGCTAAACAAACTTAGCAAAGCTAAAAACTTAGCCAACTAAGCAATATTCATCTCGATGGAGATGCCACATCCATTGGTAAGTTTTTTAAGAACCTCATAAAAAACAAAATTTTTCAGGTACTTCAGTATCAGATGCTTGATTTGCATCCACCACAGCTTTCTTATATGTTTTTAATTCATTACTAGTTTACTCTGTATCTACTCTTTCCATTAATACTGTATGCATTTCTGGGAATAGTCCCTCAAAGGTTTATAGGGGATATATGTGGTTATTGTTACAATGCTCTCTTACTAAATGTCTTTGATGTTGTTCACTGTTTTCAGCTGCATTTTACTCTTCATGACATTTGAAGTTTATTTGGCAAAGATACTGGAGTGCTTTGCCATATCCTACACCAACTCATTTTTCAGATGAGGAAACTGAGGCAAACAGGGTTAAATGACTTGCCCAGCTTGACATAGCTAAGTGTTATGAGGCCAGATGTAAACAAAGGAAGAAGACTTCAGGCTTACCACTCCATCTGGTATACCACCTAGCTTCCCTAATTAATGCTTTTACTTTTACTTTGAGCTAATTATGTCTGCTGGCTGACTCTTTAGAGTCAGGTACAACAATGGTTCTTCCAAGCTATAGTTTTAAGAGTGCATACCCACAGAGTACCCTTGAACCTTTAAGAGTAATCACCCCTTAAGGACCCAACTTGCAAATCCATGAGTGATGAGCTGCGGAAGATGTCTCTTAGAAATTTCATCAACTACCATGAGTTTAACTATCAGTTTTGCTGATGACTCCTAATCGAATTTTTCTATTCCTAAATCTTTCTCCTGGATTTATTATATATCAGTTCTCTGCTATTTTCTTCCTCAAATATAGCATGTCCAAAATGGAACTTACCCTACTGCCAAATCTTCACATTTCCCCCCAATCACTCAGATTTATAATTGCAGTCAATCCTCTCTTAGTTCCCACTCTTATCCATATCTAATTTTTCACATGGATTAACGTCTAGTCACCTCTATATGTAAGACTATACAGGGATACTATTAAGTATACTGGAACTTATTTGATTTGGTAATTAAGATCTTTGGGATGCTGACTTGATAAATGTTAGATATCCTTTTGAGATCCCTTAATTTGAGTCACAAATGAAAATGTCAACAGATCCTAGGAGCACTCTAATGGAAAACTCCTTTCAAGCTGACATTGATGCATTTGGGATCAAGGAGAGGCACTGTCTTTGAAGTACAAGTTATGGGTAAAGTGTGCTATTTTTTCCAATTCCTAGCACATGTCCAGGTCCAAAATGTTTATCTAAGATCTCATAGCTATTGTGGTCAACAAGAGCTCATACCATATTATTTATAGAAAAGCCCACATTAATTAATTATAGAATTAAAAGCCTATAGGTTTAGAATAAAGTTAGAGTGTGAGGTAGCAACAACTGCATTCAAATCCTGACTTGATGCTTACTGTGTGACCCTAGGCAAGTCACTTGTTCTCAGTCCAGGTTTTCTTATTTGTTAAAAAGGGATAAAAGCATCTCCTCTCTCCCTTCCCAACCTCTCCTCCCCGCCCCTCCCCTGCCCCCCCAGGATATTCCTTTCCCCAGAGGATAACTGAGATATTTGTAGCGTTTTGCAAACTTAAAAGTGTCATATAAACGATAGCTATTTTTTAAAAACTTGAGTCTGCCTAATCCAAACTCCTCATTCTATAGATGAAGAAACTGGGGCCCAGAGAAATTAAAGTGTAAGTAGTAAGTTTTACAGGCAGGATTCAATCCCAGTCAAGTTTAGAGGCGTTCCTACTGCACTATGGTCCCTCTATTTTTCTAAATACACTTATAGTTCCAACATTCATTTTTATAAGATTTTGTATTCCAATTTTTTCTCCCTCCTTTACCTCCCCCCCTTCCTCAAGACAGCAATCTGATATAGGTTAAACGTGTACAGTCCTTTAAAACATATTTCATATTGTGCAAGAAAAATCAGATATGATCTCTCTCTTTAGAGGCTTCTATGATAACTCACTGGCTCTATCTACCACCATACAAATACCAGGAAACAGATACATGTTGTTTCTTTTATATCGAACCAGAACTGCACAAGGACCAAGACTTGCTCAGAAACACATTTTGGAAATGTTCAAGTACCAAACCAAAACCTTTTCTCTGAAATTCCTTTCCCTTCTCTGATCCTGTTCTGTCATTTGTGAAAACAACGTTTTACTAAAGACTAGAGAGAGCAAAAGAATAGTGGATTGTTTTGGATTTGGTATGTTAGAACTGAGTTCAAATCTTACTCTCGATCATAATATATTAATTGTGTGATCCTGGGCAAGACAAGTCTTAATATTTAATAATTTGTTGCTTCGTTGGAAAAAAAAGGGTGGGGGGAGGTGTATAACACCATCTACCTAACATGGCTATTATGAGGATCACTGAATAACATATCAAATGTCTGACAAACTTTAATGTCTTAAAATTAAAAAAAAAACATAAAATTCATATCCATATTAAAGTTCATTTATAATATACTTTCCAGTTCCACAACTGTATCATTCTGTTTGTGCAAATCACTGTACTTAGTTCAGCAGTTTTTTCTAAGCCTGGTTTCTGACATTTCACAACTATTTTCTTGCTCTTTGTCTGTATAATGGGAATATGAAGATAAAGTAGATGTAAATGTTGAAAATGTAAATTTTTGTTTTAAAAATGCAAATGTTGGTCAGTATTATGCTGATGACAGTAAGTACTGTTTTTTATAAAATTACGAAAACCAATTAGAAAGTGTAATGCTATTCAGTGAAGAGCTACACTGAGCTGATCATATAACAAAAAAATCACTATAGCAAAGTTCTCTTTTCTACAGCAGACAGCTTTCTAAAATTTTACATACATGCAGAACACAGAACCATGTAAATTTAAGGTTTAAAAAAAAAACTTATTTCCCATAAACTGTGGTTTAAATTAAGTCTACCTTTCTATTTATGTACTACTTACAAATAATAACCTATTAAAATTATTTGCATACAAGAATGGTAACAAAAGTATAATTTTTATTGACATTCAGTAAACATGTAAACATGGTAGAATATGAATAAAGATTCTCCCTCAGTGAAAGAATAATCTTACAAACACTAATGACAGCAACTTATTTACATTACTTTTATCTGCAACAAAAAAAGATGAGGAGACTCTGAAACATCTAAAGTATTGAAATAAATAAAAGTAATCGACTATTTTGGAATGTAAAATTTGTTCGTGTCTTAACAATTTTCGGTGAAGTAAAAAAAAAAAAAAAAAAATTAAAGAAAACCCACTTTGTTTTTAATTTCCCTGAGGCTATATTCTGAAGGAGTTTCTAACTTTTCACCAGAGCTGACCAAAAGGAAAAAAAGTCAAGTCACAGATAATGGACAAGGTTAATCTCAATTAGATAAAATGAAATTTGTCCAAATTTTCACTATGCAGAAAATAAAATAAAAAATATCACAATAAAAAAGAGGAATATACTTCATTACATGGGAATTTATCATATTCACAAAACTTTACTTTTGGCTCACATAAACGGGAAACAAAGACTCAAATCCTTAAATTCATGCCTTAAAGTCCAGGCCACATGATCTGTCTAAATCAGGAAATTAAAAAATGAAGAATCTATCTAAAGAACAAGTGTTCTTCTAAAGGCTTTGTTTTGCTGTTAATTGGTTGAAACAATATTATCACAGGTTTAAGGGAAAAAAAAAAAACAACCCAGAGGTCAGAAATTGAGACTGTTCATTCCAGCCCCACTTATCCAATAAGAATTATAATAATTTATAGTCTAACACTCTCCTTTTAAAAAAAAAAAGGAAATTGGAAACTTGTATATTTTCTTAGAAAGATATTAACTAAGGGAAAAACATTTAGTTTAAATATTTATTACCCTTCAACTGTAGTACCATACAATGCACCATGGAAGTTTCTTAGGTTAGGCTGTGAAACTGGGAAGTGACATTCCACCGTACTTTAATGGAATTATGTCCCCAATTCACTTTAGCACCCCACCAAGGCGACGGATCTTTAAGTAGGAATTATTCCGGAGAACATGGCTATTTAAATTGAGCGCAACCTTGCTGTTCACTTTATACCTGTCCTTATTGCTACAATGTGCGTTACAATTCAAGAATGGTATTTAATCAATGACAATTTCTTAGGCAGAACAATACAGGGGAAAAAAGGCCATTGCGAGGGGAAAGAGCTCTCAGATCAAGAAAATATGGCACTGGAGAGAGCAAATTCAGACTGGAAATTCAGAAAGTCTAAGTGGAAGGAGACCTTCTCGTATCTCTGAACTTTAGCCTAAACGAGGACCAGAGGACCAAACGGTATCCTCCTTTCTGGAGCTTCTTTCTCCCTTTCTTCCCTCCCCCAACATCCTCCCCCAGGCGAACGAAGGACAAAAAGTGCTCTGTGCTACATGCATCTGAGGTTCAAAAAAATCTTTAGTAAGCACTTTTGTAAAAAATAGCGTTAAAATCACCAGAAAAGTCGTCTCCTCTCGAGGAGACTGAGGCCACAGCAATCTCCACCCCTCCCTCTCCCCGAGAGCCAAACGCGGTCAAAGGCTGTCGGAAATCTCTGCTTTGTCCTCAAGCCCCGCTTCCCTCTCCCCCCCCGCCCTTGGGAAGCGGCGTCCGGGCTCAATCCCCCATGCGAAAATCCTTGGTCTTCTCCTCCTGCTCCCCCACTTTGTAGCGGAGCAGGACCCGGAGGTGGCGGGGGTTGTCCCGCGAGGGCGAGAGCGTGATCTCCCCGGAAATGTCCGTGTCCTGCTCCACCTGCAGAGGTTCGTCCAGGTAGAGGAGCGCCTGCTTCCAGTGCGTCTCCGGGTGGAAGGGCGAGGTGGACAGCACCAGCGGCTTCTCGCCGTCGCCCCCGGGGAAGGTGACCTGGAACCAGAGCGCGAAGCCGTGCATGGGCGCCGCGCCGTAGCAGCGGCAGCTGAAGCGCCCGCCCACGCCGGCCTGCAGCTCCTGCTGCAGGCCGTCGCGGTCCAGCTGCAGCTGCGCAAAGCGCTGCGGCCGGGCCAGCACTTCCTCGCCCGTCAGGCCCTGCACCACGATCTCCGAGTGCCCCATCAAGCAGCGGGTGGCGAAGCCCTCGAGGCAGCTCATGTCCACGCCGTAGCGCTGCTTCACCTCCCCCCAGAAGCCCAGGCGCCACTCCAGGGTCCGGTCGTTGATGGGCGCCAGGAAGAGCTCGGCCGAGGCCGGCAGCAGAAGGCCGCCCTCCTTGAGCCACTTGGCGCGCGCATGCAGCACGGACGCCAGCATGGACTCGTGCAACAGCCCGTAGCCCATCCACTCGCTGACTATGGCGTCCACGCGCTCGGGCAGTTCTACCGTCTCCACCGGGCCCGGCAGCACGTGCACGCGGTCCTCCAACCCGTTGAGCCGCACCACCTCGCGGGCTTGCTGCCAGATGTCGCTGGCCTCCACGGCGTACACGCGCCGCGCGCCGGCCTGGGCGCAGAACACGCTCAGGATGCCCGTGCCCGCGCCCACGTCCAGCACCGTCTTGCCCCGCAGCGACGCCCAGTTGCGCAAGATGCCCAGGCGGTAGGCGTCCGTGCGGACGCGGTCAGCAATCATCTCCTCGTGCACAGACACGTCCGAGTAGCACTCGTAGTACAGGCGGTCCCGCGCGCCCTGCTCCGTCTCCTGGGCCTCCTCCAGACCCCCCGGGTCGCGTTCCCCTCCATCTTCCTCTTCGCCACCCCCGCCGCCCTCTCCTCCGCCGCCCTCCGCCGAGTCCATCTTTCTCTTCTTGGGCAGCGACATATTCTCTCAGCCGGAGCCCCTCCGTGGGGCCACGGGGCGAACGTCGCCCGTCCGCGCCGCGGCCTCCTTCCGCGCCGCCGGCGCCCCCGCTGACTTCTGGGACTTGTAGTTTGAAGTCACTTCCTTTCTGGCTGCTGTCGGCGTCCGCGCTGCACTTCTTCCACTCGAGTCCCGCCAAAACCGTTTCTCTTTTGAACTCCTCACTGTCTTTCCAGCCCTGATTATGGTCTCCTCCTCACGTGCTGCTGTGGGAGCGAGCTCCCTCCTCTCTGTGCTCTTTTGTGGGAGCGGGCAAGTCCTCTCTATTTACACCCTTTTGTGTTTGCGCTCCATCTCGATCAGAAAACTGCGCTGCTTCTCTTGGTGATCATCCTTCTGGTTAGGCTGCAGAGAGGCTTAGTCCACCAGCTTTCATTCAGGCAGAATGTAGCGTTCTCTATAATACTGAAACAAAGAAACTATATTTGTAAGGAGCTTTGCAGACCTTAAGGTACTATATAAAAATGCAAGCTATTTTTGTTGTTTAATAACAAAACAAAAATACTATCTCCATATTTCTGCCCGTCTTCTCCCTCCTCCTCTTTTACTGTTTTTAGTGAGGGTTAATAGACTAACCTCTTTGATGATGTACAGGAACTGGGTTTTTTTTTGTTTTTGTTTTTTTGTAATGTTTTCTTGGGGTCTCTGGGAGGAGCTTTCGGTGCACTTTAGTAATCACAAGTGCAGTCAGGTGTTATCTCCTCCAAAGTCTTGTCTCCTTTCCCGGGGCCCCATTAGCTTTCTTAGAAGCCTACCTCTCTTGTTGGTTCCAGAGCTTGAGCTCCTGCCCGCCAGTCCTTTGTGTTCTCAGCCTCTGCCAGCTTCTTGAAATCCTCTGAATGTGTCTTGGTTTCTGTGGGGGAGACAGGAGAACCACCACCACGGGTGCTCTTTTATCATAGGTGTGAATCTTGTTAATGTGTGAATCTCTATTAAACACCAGTCTACACAACCATTGTCTCTATCAACGCCACTGATTTAGCACCTTGTAAGACTCCTTTGTTCAGAGTTCTGGCCCATAACATTTTTTTATTTTTGTTTATATTCTGGGATTAATTAGCAGTCTTCTTTTTGAAATGAATGAAATGTCCCGGAGTCAGACTTGTGGGTTTTTAATTACATTAGCAAATAATCAACAAACTGCGGTTACTGGTTTCCCTTGGTAACCAAAGAGAAGATCGAGGCTCGCATAGTTGATTAAATACCTTTGGAAAAGTGGGTGGTCCTGACAATGGTGAAATCAACCCTGATTGGTGAGCAATCAATTGAGGGAATAGACATGTACGTGAGGAGGTGGATCAAGAGTCTTCAGCAACTTAGCGCTGTGAATTTAACTTGATCTGAACACCCAGCTGCTTCCAGTTTTCACCACAAAAGAATCCATCTCCACCACTTAAATTGAACAAAGGTGAGCTTACTACTGTGTGAGCCTAATGCTTTTTAGGGTAGCATTCTAGATTAGATTCTCTTTACTTTTAAATCAGAAATATACTTAGTTGATGTGGGCCCTCAGCCTTGTTCTGGCTAAATGACTTCAAGGACTGGTTGGTCTTTGATTAAGGAAATTAAAAAAAAAACAAATCAATGATAGAAAAATAATAATTTCTCACATTATGACACAGCAAATCCTCAAAATCCATTTTACTTAAATTACAGAAGAGAGAGTTCTGGAACTGGAAGCATAGAATCTTTCATACCTTCTAACTTAGTGTGATAATTATGACATCTTTTAAAATTAGGAGTTGGCTCCCAAATCAAGTTGTAATGTTTTAGGTACTTTAATGTCTCATCTCTTAAAATTTATCCATTCAATTGAGGCTTAAGGAATGACTATTCATTTTCTAGGTGGATAAATTAGTTCTTAGAACTGCTGTTTTTGAAGGTAAAGAGCATGTGAAAAAGTTATTCAATATTGTCCTTTTCTTCAGGGACTCCTCATGGAGTTGATGAGGGTTAATAAGATTCCCAACAAAAGGCCATGTCCTGACTAGCAACTCAGTATCTAGGTGGGCTATGGGTGTGTGTAGGAGGGCTGGCATTGGCTTTTGTTGAATTTAAGTGGACCTTTATTGCACTGGACCCTAAATGAATTCCTATAGCTACTACCAGAGGCAAGCAGGGAGGAGCACTCCTTAATGGGTCTTTTGTTCCTTGTCTAAGATATGTTACTATAGCAAATCATTAGATCAAGTTATGAGGTCAACCCCCAAGGTTATTTTTTCCTATTAAAGTACCTACCAACTGACATTCCACTTTTTTTTTTTTTTTTTTTGCTAATTGCTTTTAGGATTAGCACACCTATCAATGGCATAATCTCCCCCACCAAATAAAACAAAACAAAACTTCCTTAATAGGAATTCAAGCCTGCTTTAATAGAGTATTTCTCTTTGTTTTTGTGTCTTTCTCCTTGTTAATCTCTAAAACTCCTTTTTGGAAATTAGCCCACTGACAGAAGCATATTATGCTTTGCCTCTTGATTTGGAGATGGTCTAAGCCTACACATTTTTTTTTTGAGACACATCATGCATTAAATAAGCCCAAAACCCCAACATATTTTTGAAGTCCATTTCCCTTATACTCCATTACAGTGTTTTGCCATTTTTTCTTCAGCTTATTGTACAGATAAGGAAGGCTCTCCAGGCCTTTATGAAATGTTTTTGATCTCATCAGGGTTTATTATGGTAGGAACATAAGCATTAATGATGATGGCATGTTTTCCTGCAAGTGGCAAATACATTGTCTGTTGTTTTACTCCTTTTGCTAAGTATCCAAACTTGTTGAGTAGGTTTGTTTTGATTATAAAACCTGCACCAGCATCACAGCATTCCTATTCACTGTGCCCACTCCAAAAAAAACAAAAAACAAAAACAAAAAACCAAACCAAACCAAAATGAAACCAGGTCTCCAGTTCCAACTTGAGTAAGGTGGCCGTTATATGACCCAACCTTGTTTCACTCAGGATTGATTTTTGAATATGATACCTTCGAATACCAAACATATGCTTTACAAAAAGACACACAGAGCACACACAGACACAAGATGGGCTGAAAAAACTGTATAAAGACACTCCCAAGTTTTCTCCTTATCAGAGAAGGTGCTGTGCTCTATAAGAAAAGCAGAATTTGAAATAATTCAAAAGAAATGAGAGATGTGGAAAGTTAATCTATCCCAAATGTTCTTATGGATTATTTGTGCCAGACTTATGGTAGAGCATTGCTATCATATACTGGTCTGATCAGCCACAATTGGATACTCTATAATTTGACTTCGTTAAAGTAGTGATGTCATTTTGGTCTTCTTTGAAAATGAAGGACAACAACAGATAAGGAAACTGAGGCAAATAGGGTTAATTAATCTGCTCAAGATCACATAGCTAGTGTCTGAGGGTGGATTTAAACTCAGTATCTTTTTTATTTTAGGCCTGAGCTCTATTCTAGTCACTGGGAAGTGTGATTATAAGGACAAAAGGCCAACTGTCTAGAGAAACAGTAGAATCATACATATATATATAAGTATATGTTATAAAATATCTATATTCAATGCAAATACAAAATAATGTATCATATAACTGGAAACCTTAATATAAATGTAAAATATGTGTACATATAAAATATATAATGTATATATTACTTATGATATAATATATAAATACATATGAATATAAATATGTAAATGTAAATATAAAATAATGTATCATGTAACTTTAAATCTTTAATATAAATTATTCTTTTGAAATTTTTCTTATAATCATTACAAATGAAATTCCAGTTCTATTGGGAAGGAAGGCATTATATAGCCAGAAGAGACCTTTGATATTATCTAGTTTATCACCACATTTTAGAGTTAAGGAAATTGCAATCCTGAGGGATTAGTTAATTTACTCAAGGTCACATACCTAATAATTCAGAAATGAAACTCAAGGCTTCTGGTTATAAATAAAGGTTTCTTTCCACTATACCCCAAGCCCAGTAGAACTGGGAATAGCATCTTCCACTCTGATCCCCCAATAGCTAACTGTCTTGGATGATGCAGCCAACCTCCTGCCCTCTCTTTCTATGTTTCCTCAAGTAACTATAGTAATAGAGACAAGAAGAAATCTATGAGAATGCTATGTGTCCAGAAGTTTAGTGGTCAACCATGTTAAAAACTGAAGCTGAATACTGAAAAATGTTAATGAATTTTGTTGCTAATTATCTTTAAGAAGAATTTTAGTAAAATGATGAGAGAAAATTGATCACAAGATTGAGATATTTATCAGTGGAGCTTTTAAAAAAAATTCTTTTTTTTTTCATTATATCTCCTTAATTGATTTTGCTTCTTTTCTCTATCTCTCTTTCTATTCATGATAAGAATGCTCAGGCTTACCCTCAAGAAAAGCCTTCTTTACCTCTATGAAAAATATATGAACTATTCACTAAGATGCTGCAGTAACAGGAATCAATGAATGAGATGAGACTTTTGATGAATGTAACTCTTTGGACTAAACATCATTAAAAAAATGGAGGGTGAAAGATGGAATTTTCTGGGAGGAAGAAACAGGGATCTGAATCAGGATATAGACTTTGCTTTAAAAGTCTTCAATATCCAAGTCTGTGTTGAAATGTAGCCTACCCCTGTCCTAATGGAATTATAGGTGTAATCAAGATCCAAATTCTTGAGGGTGGGGGTCATGAGATAACTCTGGAAATATTGCCTACAATCATATCCAAACAATTTCCTCTCCATTCCTGTACTGAATAAATGTTAAATTTAAGGAATATTCATTAGTCATCTAATAAATTCAAGTTGCTATTCTAGGTGCAGGAGATACAGACAAAAAGTAAGAGTCCTATCCAGAAGGAATTTACATTCTATTCCGTAAGTCCTCAAATAGTACAAGAAATACAGAAATAAGTACCCCTTATAGTCTGGGTTTATATGTTGTTTAATCATTTTAAGCTGACTTTTCATGACCTTATTTGGAGATTTCTTGGCAAAAGCATTTTTGGTGGTTTACCATTTCCTTCTCTATCTCATTTTACAGATGAGGAAACTGAGGCAAACAGGGTTGAGTGACCTCTCTTGGGGCAAGTCTCTTAAAGTTGGATTTAAATTCTGGAAGATAAGTCTTCCTAACTTCAGGCCTGTCATTCTTTGCTTTATGCCATCTAACTACCCTAGGTTTATATAGGATTATATGGGCATGATTTAAATCTTGAAGAAGGTAGTTAGAAAAACCTTACCTTGGCCTCATTTTGTCCCAATTCATAGCTGCCAATGGAAAATTGCAAAATATAAACTGATTATATCTCTTGTTTAAGTATTTACAGATATGGGCAAAAGCATCTCCAATGCTAGTATAAGCATCCTAGGCAACCATGGGCATTTGTACAGGACAATCTATATTTCACCCCATCAAAAACATAGAAAACACTTAAAGGACTTCAAGTGATATAAACACTATAAATTAAAACATTTGATATAGTTCTCATCTTTCTAGTAAGTCAATACAATTCTACTTTTATCCAAGGACCCCACTCATAGCAACACCCAACACCTAGTAGTTTACATTCCCCTCATAGAAGCAATGATCTTGGGTTTGCTAGGGGAAAAAAAAATGTTGGTGCTCCTTTTTTCCTTTCTGTTTCTTCCAATATATTCTAGAGATAATGACTTTCACCCCTGGAACACACTAACTCCTAGACTTCTGGAACGACCCTACAGGGTTTACTTAGACCATCTTCTTCAAACAAATTTGAGGTTGTTGGAATGCCAACATTTTTTCCCATTGTATTTTCACTGTCTGAATAACTCACTGTGACTATGGAAGGCTTCCATATAAATATTCCATTTCTAAATTTACTGATATTTTTGGCTTGCTAGAAGGAATAGAAGCAAATACCTTAGAAATGAGCTAGCTTCAGGCATTCTTAGAGTAACCTGGCTGAGTAGCAAAATAAGCCAAAGATGTTTATTGTAAATCCCCATGGAATGAATTCAGCCCATCCTATTAGAGCCAGGGTTCTTACAAAACAGGTTGCATTAAGGGAGAAAGTTTGTTTTTTATATATGAACTTTCTAGATCTAAGGTACCTGTACTAATAGTACATCAGTCAGAAAAGAGTGCTATCTTTTCTAATCCTCACCACAAACTGTACTAATACAATATATCATGGGTGTTCATCTGTAATCACTGATTTTTTTTTTTTGTGATCTAAAATATCTGCCCTAGGAATGGCTATATTTAGATATACCACTTTAAGGAGCCAAGGCAATCTTGAAGTTTTAGGATCAATAAATAATTAGATATTTGAGGAAGGGATGAGTTTTCACCACAACTAATAGTTATTGAAAGACTGGTACACCTAGATTTGTACCTATATTTGTGTACACATAGATGGACCAAGCTCATTTTTTTTTTTGGTGGGGGGAGGGTGAATGGGTAGTGATGAACTATGATGAGAGTGCTATTCATTTGGCACAATGAAATAATCTGGTACAAGGCTGTGCATTCTCTTGGGTGAATATAAGATATTGGAGAAGCTAATCAGGACAGAATACAATATTACTGCTACATTTATAGAACCTACTGTGTAGACTGTGGAGCTAAGCCAGGATTTGAAGGAGATACTCTGAATTGGGGCAACAGACAAGTGAGTTTAAAATACAGGTAGCTATTACCCACTATAATAATTTTTTTTAAACTGGAAGAAAAATGATTTGGGGCATATCTACACATGCCCCAGAAAGCTTTTCTTAGCGCTCTTCATTTCTCTCTCTACATTCTCTTGGAAATATCATTCATTTCCACATTTTTGAATCACAATTCTTTGTCTCTCCTCCCTCTCCTCTCTCCCCCCTCCCCCCTCCCCCCCATGACTTCTGCCCTACCCTTGAGGCCAGTATTTTCAACTGCTCACATCATGGCTCTAAATGAATGTCCATTAGCACCTTAAGCTCAAAATATCCAAAACTGAGTTGATTACATTTACCTGCTTCATAGTGACTTCATTATTTCTATAGAGGATACAACTATTAACCCAGTGTCTCAAGTTTGAAAGATTTCAATTATCTTTGATTCTTCTTTTCCTTCACTTTTCATATCCAGTTCCACACATCTCCTACTCCCACTATTGTAACAGCATCCTAACAGGTTTTCTGCCTTCACTTATTTTTCTCTCCATTCTATGGAGAGTTTCAAGTCATGGCCAGAATAATTTCCTTTATACATAGACCTGTACATGAACTTATGCTGAGTAAAATGAGCAGAACCAAAAGAACATTGTACACTGCAAGAACAAAATTATTCTTTTCAACAATGAAGTCATCCAAGGCCATTACAATTGACTTGTGATGGAAGGTGCCATCCACATGGAGAGAGAGAATTATGGAGACTGAATGTGAATCAAAGCATAATATTTTCACCTTTGTTGTTGCTGTTTGTTTATTTGCTTGTTTTTTTCTTGCAGTTTTTTTTTTCCTTTTTAATCTGATTTCTTTTTCTTTGCAGCATGATGTATATGGAAATATGTTTAGAAGAATTGTGCATGTTTAACCCATATTGAATTGCTTGTTGTCTTGGGGAGGGAGGAATGAGAGAGGAGAGGATAAAAAAATTTGGAACACAATGTTTTGTAAAGGTGAGTGTTGAAAACAATCTTTGCATGTATTTGGAAAAATAAAATACTATTTTAAAAAAAGAATCATTCTGTAAATCTCTCTCCCTTGTTCCATCTTGCCTTTCAAAGCAAAATGACCAGAAAAATATTAAGTGGATATTCAATGAGAGCCATATTTCTTTTCCCTTTCTATTTCATTCTGGGTCATACTCATGTTCCTGGATGATACAGCATTGTTCACATAATGCAGGGCCTTTTATTTATGTTGTACATACATTAATGTGTTAGCATGGCTAGCCAAAGAAATTTGGATAAAATGTATATTAGCCTTAATATTTTCTTATGATAAAAAAAACTTCCAAAAATTTCACTCTGAGATTCCTTTCCAGTGGTATTTCATTTTTCAATTTATTGCTGTGATTTTTCTCCCTGGTAGACAATCATGTGTGTAATTTCTTTTCTTTTTAAAGCTGTGGCTTTAAAAATGCATTAACAAAATCCTTATGTAACACTATTGAGACTTCAGTTTCTTCCAGATTTCAAGACTTAATTTATAATGCTCAAAGAGTGTTGTATGGGGGAAGGGTGAGATAGAAATGACATGAACAAAACTGTTATAAATATCTCTTTGATATGAATATTCATGAAATGATGTAGATCTTACCAACCAGCAGTTACTTGAGGGAAATTGCCAGCATGGAAAGGGACATTTTTGCACAGAAAATCCTTTCAAGAAAATAAGAAGAAAAGATAGTGGTGATTTTCAATTTAAACTATCAATGATCTCTTTTGTATAAACACTAAGCATGTAAAAAGGTAGGTAATATGTTATGCTCTTAATGGGTAAGATGCCTCAGGGATACTTTGGGTATTGCCCTGATTATTAAACTTAATGTTGAAATAGAAAGAATGGCAACTCTTGATTTTCTGACCAGATTATGTGTAGTTATTTATATTTCGATTGAATTGGTTAGGTGGTGACACACCAGAGAAATTCTGTCCAATAATCCACAATTAAAAATTAAATTCTTATTTATCAAGCATTCTTAGGATGGTAGGATATGGTGGTTTTATTTTTCTAGTCTGAAAAACTCCACTATCTGGAGCATTGTAAACCAGAAAAAAAAAAAAAAAAAAAGAATGTAAATTATCTAAAGAATGGATAATAACCTAAATCAACCATGAACATGAAAATAACAACTTGCTCAAATGCCCCAGGCCTAGAAGGAATCAGGGAACTAAATGATAATCAGGTAATAGGCCTAATGAGAATCGTTTAATAAGCTCTGCTTCTCTTTTCCATTTGCCATCTTCTCATCTGATACCTTCCTCCCCCTTTTTCAATAATCTTTAACATTAGAAAACTCAGAAATAACTTCTTTAAAAGGTATATTCTATTTACCTATTGATAGGAGAATGTTTGAAATGGGTACCTGGGGAAGGGAATGGATAAAATTGAAACATATGACCTGAGCCCCATTGTAGATTTTCAGGGTCCCATATAATTCAGTCATTCAATAAATAAATATTTATTAAGAATTGTACTTGGTGCTGGGTTAGATATTGAGGAAACAGACAAAAAATGAAACAATCCCTGCTCTTGAGGAGTTATCAACCAGAGAAGACAATAGGTACAATTGCAAAAGAGAGACAAAATAGATACAAAGTAATTGAAGGAGGCATAAGCTACTGGAGATATCCTTCTGGAAAGGCCTCCTATAAGAGGCTACATTATGTAGTCTACTGATGTTATTCCTGGGACTAGATGAAGGAAAACAAAAAATGTTACCAAAAGTTAAGGATTTACAAGAAATAAGCCATCATTCTGCACAATAATTTTAAGCTTGAATCATTGCATTTTAGACCAGTTTTATTTCTATTTATGAATTCTAATGCCAGAACTATGTACTGTAATTGTTTTTCAGAGTTATTTGATAGTAGTT
Source organism: Sarcophilus harrisii (assembly GCF_902635505.1). Taxonomy (NCBI): domain Eukaryota; kingdom Metazoa; phylum Chordata; class Mammalia; order Dasyuromorphia; family Dasyuridae; genus Sarcophilus; species Sarcophilus harrisii. The sequence goes on along the minus strand of NC_045429.1, from coordinate 408,671,172 downwards.
TAGTTTAAATGGTTGCACATGGTGTGATTGTTGAGTAATGTCCCTGAGAATGCTTCTATACAAAAGAATGTAATCTTATTGAAAATAGTGGCTCTTGGTGGGTGTGCATTATTTCCTTCCTTCCTTCCTTCCTTCCTCCCTATCTTTCTTCCTCCCTATCTTTCTTAATACCCTTTTATCCTTCCTTTCTTTCTTCCTCCCTATCTTTCTTTCTACCCTTTTATCCTTCCTTCCTCCCTTCCTTCTTTTCTGTAATGGGCTAAAGCTTGAGTTGATGCACTGAGGTCCCAAGCATGTGAGGCTAAATAGCAATTGGACGATACTCTATTAATATATGCTTGGAGAAAGAATGACCCCGCCCACTCTCTATGCAAGTTTTGATGTGTTGTATAGGAAATGACGTAGAGACGATTTTGGTGGGTGGAGAGAGAGAGAGTCAGAGAGGCTGCTGGTCAGGTTCGTATCCCCCTTCACCTCCACAAAGAATAAAGATCAAGGATTTTCCCTTAACTTGAATTCCTGACTCCAGCTGATTTTAAAATATGTAGTCATCACACCTTTCTATCTACCTTCCTTTCTCTCTGGATAAAATAAGGGGAGAATTTGACCATTAGAAAGGAGCAAAGTGCAGATGGTACTGTTAATTGGATAAGAAATTAAGGAAATGTACATTTATTAAGTACCTACAATGTTCCTTTCAAGACTGAGCTAAGCACATTACATATATCTCATTTGATTATCTGATCATCTAATCAAATATCTTCCAACAACCCCTCTGAAGTAGGTGACTTTATTATCTCCATTTCACAGCTGAGGAAGCTGAGACAAACAGTATAAATAATTTGATCAGGGTCACATAGTAAGTGTTTGAGGTCACATTTGAACTCAGATCTTCATGATTTCCAGCACAGTTCTCTATCTATTGTGCTACCTAGGCTGGAGGAAGAAGGTCCATATGAAGGCATAATGTTCTAAAAATTGTTATGAAGTTATTTGATGATATGAAAACTACACCATGGAATGTGGTGGCAGTTTTTAATTCTAAATCACCCTTGAAAATCTTGTCTTTATATAGGAATATCCCTGGATCATGTTGCTATGAGACTTTGGCCTTCTTTAAATTATTAGTTTGCCTATACTGTTTTCATCTTGGTAAAGTGGTTCATGATGTACCTTCTGGCTCTGCAGGTGCATACATCCACAGTATAGTCAGCAAACCTTGAAGTTAGGGTTGATCATATCAGGATTTGTTTTTGCCCATACCTATTGACTCAGAAGACTTCATTGGAGAGCAAAACTTAACACTAGGAAATGTTGAGGTTTCTTGTTTTCCTCTCCAGGGTGTTATACAGCCTCAAGCATGGCTCTCCTCACAGAGAGAGCCACCTTTTTTTTTTTTTTTAAATCTTCCTTTTACAAGATGAGCTTGATCTATTTTTTAAGCTAATACACCATCGACTGTAGTCTTGTATGTTTTGGGAATAGGTTACAACTTTCTTGTGTTGTATTATTTACTGGGAAGCTCTGTTAAGAAAAAAAAAAAAAAGACAGTAAAGGTCCTAAAAAGTCAAACCTTTATTGAGAATAAATTGATTCAATCCATGTTCAATTACAAAGATGGATCATTACATAAATAACAATGAGATGCTGTTGACATTCCATTGTTCCCACATCACATGGAAGAGGGTGAGTAAAAAGTAACATCTCTGACAGGTAACTGCCAAGCAGGTTTTGAGTCTGGAAAAGGAGAGATAAATGGTCAGGTTGGATGGTTAATATTTAAAATGTACATTTCACATAGTGCTCCCTCTCTTGTTCCATCCCACACTCTGTCTAATGTCAACTCTTGCAAAGGGTGGCAATGAAATATATTTGAATAGACATATGATTAACTAGCTTATTGTGATCTATAATAAGTTCTTTGTGCCTTAGAAGGAATTTCTTACACTGAAGATTGAGAGTGGGTTTAATGGAAGTAATCCTCTAAAAATAACTCATAGTTAAAGAAAGCTTTGAAATTTAGAAAGGATTTCCCTCATCTGAATAGTGCAGTAGGAGTTATTACTCACCCACTTCATAGATTAGGAACTTGAGGCCTATAAGACATTATTGATTTGTCAAAGATTACACATTTAATTAGTGTCAGAATTGTTATTCTTAACTACCCTAGAGGTTTTGTGCATAAACATAAGATAGTCTTAGAACAAAGCTGATATAACTTCTATCTTTGTCTTATATATATTTTTTTATCAATTAGGCAGATTTCCCTAAAGAGAAAAGCTACTCCAAGGATCCCCTGCTTTCACTATCTAGCTGATATCAATTTTTTTTTTATTACAACTTTTTTATTGACAGAATCCGTGCCAGGGTAATTTTTTACAACATTATCCCTTGCACTCATTTCTGTTCCGATTTTTCCCCTCTCTCCCTCCACCCCCTCCCTTAGATGGCAAGCAGTCCTATACATGTTAAATATGTCACAGTATATCCTAGATACAATATATGTGTGCAGGACCGAACACTTCTCTTGTTGCACAGGGAGAATTGAATTCAGAAGGTAGAAATAACCCAGGAAGAAAAACAAAAAGCAAACAGTTTACATTCATTTTCCAGTGTTCTTTCTTTGGGTGTAGCTGCTTCTGTCCATCATTGATCAATTGAAACTGAGTTAGGTCTCTTTGTCAAAGAAATCCACTTCCATCAGAATACATCTTCATACAGTATCATTGTTGAAGTATATAATGATCTCCTGGTTCTGCTCATTTCACTTAGCATCTGTTCATGTAAGTCTCTCCAAGCCTCTCTGTATTCATTCTGCTAGCTGATAAATTAATGAAAACTTTTTATATTCTGTTACTAAACATACTCTTGGAAGGTATGTGTAGAAGTGTAATGTCTCTAATTTATACCAAAATGCCTACCACAAAGATGTGGGTAAGCAAAAAAATTAATAAAATGAAATTTTCCTTTCATTGAATTTACATTGAAATACAAATAAATACTTAAAATATAGTAGTGGAACATTTAGCAAAAGCTCTTAAGATTGAACATGTCAACAATGTATATAATATAAATGTAAAGAACAAGAAAAAGACACAATGCTGCGTAATTCTAATGAGTAAGCTTGTCCTAAAAGAAAGGATGACAACATTCATTTACTCCCTTCTTTTTAGATATAGAATGTCAGAAACAATGGATTGCTATGTTGATTAGATGAATTGAACTAGTTATTTTTTCTTCCTTTTTTATATATATTTTTTGTTACGATGGATGGCTTGCTGAATAGAATATTCAGGATGAAGATATTTGGAAATGGGAGGCAGATAATGTAGAAACACAAGATATCAATAAGATTAAGAAAGAAATAATTGGTGAATGGTTCATCTTGACAACTGGAAACAAAATGGAGTAACTGATATACTTTCTTCTTGCTTTAAGGATCTGATGACCAAAAGGTCAGATGGCCATCATCTTTGAATACAAATATAACTGAATGTGGAATATGAAATCTGGGGTCAAATTTCAGTTCCCTAATTATTGTATCTTGGTCAAGTAATTCCACCTCTTTCAGCTTTTGGAGCCTATAGTTAATTTGCAAAATGAGGGAGTTAGCACAATATATATAGCAATAACATTTTAAAGACAAAAACAAAACTTTGAAAGACTTAGTTATTCTAATCAAGACAATCACTAGGATTTCAGAGGACTCATAATGAAACATGCAATCCAATCCTGACATGAGCAGTGGTGGTCCCAGAATGCAGATTGAGACATTCTGGGAAAAGAAGGACATAACCAATGCAGTAATTTGTTTTGTTTGACTATACATGTTTTATTTCAGTGATTTTTTTTTTTTGGTTGAAATGGGGAGCAGAGGAGGATGGAGAAAAAGAAGACAGACTTTTACTAATTAAAATTTAAATAAAAAACATTTTTTTTAAATAGCAAAACAACCCCCCCCCTCAAAAAAAAAAGTATGAGTTGACCTAGATGATATCTAATACCCCATTCCAATTCTAAAGATATGATAAAAACTTGGGTGACGTAGGGATCTTCAGTTCCAATTTCATTAGTATGGGGAACTACTGTAGCATGGCAATTCCTTGCAACTGTCAATTTAGTAATTCATCTGTAACATATAGTTGTTTCATAAATAGTTTCAACATATAGTTATAACATGTAGTTCACCAGTGATTTGTAAGCATTCCATTCCATCTAAAAATCTAATCAGAACTAAGAGAATGGGACATTAGAGTTGTACTTCCAACACTAATACCTCCATTTTTGTTTTAAATTAACAACTCATGTACAGGTAAACAGTGGGGGGATGTATTTTCATGATATATATTGTTGATTAGCACAAGAATTATGTCAACATGCAACATTGTTCCTCATTAGCCCTGGAATGTGGCATTCCTCACTTTGGATACTTCCTTTGAATTATTGCATGGAGGTGTTAACAAGACATCATGTTAGAATGCAACTATATTAGAGTACTTAAGAATACTTGCAAACTAAATCATCATTCTACCTGAATCAATCAATCAATCAATCAATCTATCTATCTAATCTATCCATCTACCTATCCATGTACTTTAAAGCTAGTTATCTAGAGAATCTCCTAAGGAATTATGAACCATTTCAGTGAAAACAATTTAATGAAGATAGATGAAGAAGAACAAATCCAGAGAAAGAGATTACACTTGAAGGGGGATAATCAGTCAAAACAATAAATCAAACCCTGATTTGTATATGTTGTATACCTTGCCAATTCCTTAAGCTTAAATACTCAAGCTGAAAATTTAAGCTGGAAGGAGCTGAGTCCAGCAAACCTTGACTAGACCTGAATTAGATTGATTAACTAGATACTGAAAATTCGGACAATTCACTTAATTCACTGGTCTCAATTTTGTCTTCTGAAAAATGAAATTCTTCAGTCAGGTGATCTCTATGAGATGTCTAAAGTTGTTTGACTCTAGGGGAAGACAGAATAAGACCACTTTGTCTCAATATATCTGTCTAAGGCTAGTTATCCCTGGATTCAATTCTTGCTTTATGGGAAATGATGGTAATGTCTAGGGTAGGGAGAAGAACTGAAAAAAGACTATGACAAAGAATGCTTATTATGTAAGCATTCAGAATGTGGGTTTCAGCTTCTTTAGAAATAGATTATTACTTTTAGGTGCTTGAAAAATGGATTTTGATCATCTATTTCAGGATTTTTTCAAAGAATGAAAGGTAATCCAGCAGTTCTGAATTGAATGCACTGGGATGAAGAATTGCAGAGATGTGAATCTGATGCTTTTCATGTGCAACAAGCACATGAAAGTTTATTTAGAAAAATCAAAGTAAATTTTATTATCTTGTTTCTACGGACCAGAATACCAGGAGACATGGGGCAGCTTCAATTTAACCCTGCTGCTTCCATATCACCAACCAAAGTGCAGTTTAGGACTGACCTGAAATTCAACTGTGGAATCTTTGAGAAAGAAGAATAGAGGGTCTGCTTTTTTATTCTAGGACTGAGCTTCTGAAACTCTTACAGAACTTTCTTGAGGACTAATTTTAGCTAAGGGCTATTGTGATCTAGGATGCTTTGTCACAGGCTTGGAAGTTTGAGTTAACCTTGTCCTTAGGTGAATTGACCTGAAAGCTATGTGTAGGTCCCTAGGAAAAGAATACATGAGATTTACTCTTTGCTTCCAAGAGAAAAGTTCAGAGACCATCCAGGGAACTTTTTCTGTTTTTTTTTTTTTTTAATAGCATTTTTTTCCCCCTCAATTATATATCAAGTCAGTTTTTTACATTCATTTTTATAAGATTTTGAGTTCCAACTTTTTTTCCCTCCCCCTTCCTAAAATTGTAGGCAATTTGCTATATGTTATGCATGTGCTATCACGTAATATATATTTTCATGTTAGAGTTGTAAAAGAAGAAACAGATCAAAAGAAAAAAATGCAAAAAATTAAATGAATTAAGTATGCTTTGACTTGCATTCAGAATTCATCAGTTCTTTATCTGGTTGTGGATAGCATTTTCCTTTGTGCTTGTCTTGAATCATTGTGTTTCTAAGAAGAACTTATATGTTCAGATTGATTAACACAAAATATTGCTGATACTGTGGACAATGTTTTTCTGGTTCTGCTTATTTCACTTCGCATCAGTTCACACAAGTCCTTCCAGATTTTTCTGTAATCTGTCTGTTCATCATTTATTATTACACAGTAGTATTCCATTATATTCATATACCAAAGCTAATTCAGCCATCCCCCAATTAATGAACATTTTCTCAATTTCCAATATTTTGCCACTATAAAATGGCTGCTTTAAATACTTTTGCACATATAAGTCCTTTTCTCCTTTTTATGATCTCTCTTGGGTATAGACTTAGTAATCTATTAGTAGTATATTTGATTATATTAAGTTAAAAAGCTTTTCACAAACAAAAGCAATAGAACTAAGATGAGAAGGAAAGCAAAAATCTGCTAAACAATCTTTATATCAAGTGTCTCTGATAAAAGCCTCATTCCCAAATATATAAGTATATAAACCATTGTTCTCCAATTGATAAATGATAAAAGGATATGAACAGAAAGTTTTCAGAAGAAGAAATTCAAGCTGTCATATAAGAGGTGCTCTATATCATTTTTGATTAGAAAAATGTAAATAAAAACTGCTGAAGTACTACCTCACACTTATTAGATTGGCTAATATGAAAAAAAAAAACCAAAGGAAAATGACAAATGTTGAAGATAGGGGAAAATTGGTATACTAATGCACTGTTGGTGCAATTATGAATTGAGCCAATCATTCTAGAGAGCAATTTGGAACTATGCACAAAGGACAACCAAACTGTGACTCAGCAATACTACTACTTAGTCTCACATCGAATAGATAATTAGTGTTAACTGCTTTGCTGTCTGATACAAGCACACCTTTTCAGAGTTTTAGCCCACTACATTGAACCAGCCTTGCATCCCTGGAGATGATTATCTCTAATATCTTTCCTAACATTTTATTTCAGATTTTTGCATCAATATTCATTAGGGATATTTGTTTATAATTTTCTTTCTGTGTTCATCCTCCCTGGTTTAGGTTCTCCCTTTTCATTTTTGAGACTAACAATTTGATTTTCCTCTTTCCTTTTTCTAATCAAATTAACTAAAGATTTATCTATTTTGTTTTTTTTTTTTTATAAAACCAACTCAATTTTATTCAATAATTTTTTTTACTTTCAATTTTATTGATCTCTTTTATTTTTAGAATTTCAGGTTTGGTATTTGATTAGGGGTTTTTAATTTGTTCTTTTTCTAGCTGTTTTAGTTGTTAAGCCCAAATTATTGATCTTCTCCTTCTCTATTTTATGCAAGTAAACATCTAGAGATGTAAAATTTCCTTTCATTACCACTTTGGCTGCATCCCACAAATTTTGGTATGTTGTCTCATTTTCGTCATTCTCTTGGATGAAATTATTAATTGTGTCTATGATTTGCTGTTTCACCCATTCATTCTTTAGGATGAGATTTTTAGTTTGCAATTTCTTTTTGGTTTATTTTCTCCTGGCCCTTTATTAGATCTAATTTTTATTGCATTGTGATATGAAAAAAATGCATTTATTCTTTCAGCCTTTCTCCATTTGATTTTGAGGTCTTTATGTCCTAATATATGGTTGATTTTTGTATAGGTTCCATGAACTACCAAGAAGAAAGTGTACTCCTTTCTGTCTCCATTCAATTTTCTCCAAAGATCTATTATATCTAGTTTTTCTAGTATTCTATTTACCTCTTTAACTTCTTTCTTATTTATTTTGTGGTTTGATTTATCTAGTTCTGAGAGAGCGAGATTGAAATCTCCCACTATTACAGTTTTGCTGTATATTTCTTCTTACAACTCTCTTAACTTCTCCTTTAGTAATTTAGATGCTACACCACTTGGTGCATATATGTTTAATATTGATTTTGCTTCATTATCTTTGGTACCCTTTAGCAAGATATAATTTCCTTCCTTATCTCTTTTAATTAGATCAATTTTTGCTTTTCCTTGATCTGAGATAAGGAATAGCTACCACTACTTTTTTTTTTTTTTTCATTTCACTTGCAGCAAAAGAGATTCTGTTCCATCCTTTTACCTTTACTTTGTATGTATTGCTCTGCTTTAAATGTGTTTCTTGTAAACAACGTATTAGGATTCTTGCTTTTAATCCAGTCTGCTATCTGCTTATGCTTTATGGAAAAGTTCACTCCATTCACATTTGTGGTTAAAACTACTAATTCTGTATTTCCTGCCATCTTATTAACCCCAAATTATACTTTTTTCTTTCCTTTTCCCATTTTCCTCCTCTTCAGTATTTTACTTATGAGCACTACTTGCCTCAAGCAGGTCTCTTCCTTTAGAGACCCTCCCCCTTTCTTATATTTTTCCCCTTCTATTTATGTTTTCCCTTCTATTTAGTCCACTCCTTCCCTTTTCCTCCCTTTTTCTCCCACTTTTCTATAGTGTAAGAGAAGTTTCTTGGTGAAATCAACTATGTCTAATATTCTTTCTTTGAGCCAAATCTGATGAGAATAAGTTTCACACAATGTTCATCATTCTTCCTTCTGTAAGGGTTAAAAAGCCTCTAGAAGCAAGGAATGCAGTTCAAGGCATGTGGGAAGAACTGAGGGATGAGAGGTTCCGAGGCGCGCGTCCTACAGGGAGGTGGGGCAAAGCCCCAGGAGGCTGTGTCTGACCCCAAGTACCACGTCTCCCTCCTTAGTGCTCTCAAAGCCTAGCATGCCTCCCTCCTCCTTCTTGGGACAATCCCATTATGCCAAGTACCTAGAGGACCTCCCCTTCCCCCAGAACCTCAAGGGGGTATAAATATGTTATCTAAGAATAAAGTTCTCTTTCGCTTCACCCCTACCTCATGGTGGTCTGTCTCTATGGGATCCGGGTTGGTGCCTGAAGGCGGGTAAGCGTGGCCTAGCCGTGTGCCGTTGACAAACGGGCATTAAGAGTAGCTCAAAGAGGAACTACCGGGTTAGAGTAGAACATAGGGGCATAACACCTTCTTTCCCTCAATCATAATAGATTTTCTTTGCCTCTTCCAGAAATGTAATTTCCCTCATTTTACCTCTACTTTCCCCCTTTTTTTCTGGTATATACACCTCTAGATTTTTTTTTTTTTATAACAGTAAAATCATATTATACATGCACTGTCTATGTACACCCATAACAGAAATACGGTTCTCAAAAGTTCTTTTCTTTTTACCTTTTTATACTTTTCTTGAGTTCTATATTTGGAAGTCACATTTTTTGTTTAGTTCTGGTCTTTTCATCGGAAATAAATGGAATTCACCTGTTTCATTGAATGTCCATCTTCTGTCCCTGAAAGAAAGTGCTCAGTTTAGCAGGTAATTTATTCTTGGCTGCATTCCAAGTTCCTTTGCCTTTTGGAATATCAATAAAATGGAAGCTGCTAGGTCTTGGGTAATCGTTATTGTGGCTCCTCGATATTTGAATTGCTTCTTTCTGGCTCCTTGTAATATTTTTTCATTGGTCTGATAGCTCTGAAATTTAGCCACGATATTCCTTGGGATTTTAATTTTGGAGTCTCTTTGAGGAGGCATTCAGTGAATTCTTTCAATGGTCATTTTACTTTCTGATTCTATGACATCTGAGAAGTTCACTTTGATGATTTCCTGAAAGATAGTATCTAGGCTCCTTTTTTCATCCTGTATTTCAGGGAGTCCAATAATCCTTAAACTGTCTCTCCTAGATCTATTTTCCAGGTCTGTTGTTTTCCCAATTAAGTATTTTATATTTTTTTTTCTATTTTTTTTCATTTTTTTTTTTTTTTTTGGTTTTGTTTGACTGATTCTTGTTGTCTCATTGAGTCATTCATTTCCATTTTTTCAGTTTTGAATTTTAGTGAATTATTTTCTTCCTTTACTTTTTGAACTTCTTTTTCTATTTGTCCAATTGAATTTTTAAATGAATGGTTTTGTTCTGTGGAATTTTTTTCCATTTCACAAATTGTATTTTTTAAGGAGTTATTTTCTTTTTCCATTTCACAAATTCTGTTTTTTAAGGAGTTATTTTCTTTTTTCTTTGTTTCATAAATTCTGTTTTTCTGGGAGTTGTTTTCTTTTTTTGTTTTATCAAATCTCTTAATAAGTTATATGCCTTTTCCAAATCTTGCGAAGTTTTCATTTCCTTTCCCCATTTTTATTCTAGCTCTCTTTTAATATCCTTTTTAATTTCTTTTAGGAGAGCGTTGGTGATGGGGACCAAGTTATATCACCTTTTGGGACTTCATCTGGAGACAATCTGCCTTTAGTCTCCTCAGGGTTTGAAATTTGTTATTTTTTTCCACTGTAAAAATTGTCTATTGTCAGAATTCACTTTGCTGTTTTTAGTCATTTTTTTTTTTTAATTAAGATCTGCTTTTAGGGTTGGGGAGGTTTTCCAAGCTTCTTTTACAAGCAGTAGCTTCCTCTATATGTGGCCCAGGCTGTGTTGGATCAGTGCTGACTCACTCCTGGTGGTGAGTGGGCATGGCCATGTCCTGTGAGATTCTGGGGTTTTGGGATTTGCTGTTTACCTTTTGTGTTTGTGTTGGGTGTTTTATAACTTCTCTGCTGATCTGCTGGCTTGAAACCAGGGCAGAGTAGCCAGTGCTGCTGCTATAGATTCCTTCCCATAGATTCTCTGCCCATGGAATCCATACCACCTCGGGACCTTGTGCTGTCTGTGCTATCTGTTCAGCCTGCTTGTGCTTGGCTTGCTTTTCTCCATCCTGGACTAAAATAGACCTTTTCTGCCTATCTTTGAAATTATATTCTGCTGGTAATTTGTTGCACTCCCAATATTCCTGGATTCTGCTGGTCCAGAGTTAATTCAGAGGCTGGATTTGTTAATTGGTCTAAGAGTTGTAGGAAATGTTTGTCCTCTCGCCATCTTGGCTCTGCCCCTGGAAATCCCTTACTTGATTGATTCTTGATGTCTCATAGTCATTAGCTTCTGTATGCCCAATTTTAACTTTAAAGGAGTTGTTTTCCTGAGTTAGCTTTTGTACTTCCTCTTCCATTTCTTCAATTGTACTTTTTAAGCAGTTGTTTTTTTTCCCCAAGAGACCAAAATTTTTTTTTCATAATTCTCTTACATCACTCTCATTTCTTTTCCCACTTTTTCTTTGACCTCTCTTTTATGATTTTAAATTTCCCTTTCAGCCTCTTCCATGAGTTCTTTCTGAGCCTGAAATCCCATTTTTCTTTGGGGTTTTGCACATAGGTACACAAATCCTTTTGAATTTGTATCTTGGTCTTCCCTGTCATCGTACCTCCTCTCTCCTTCCCTCCCTCCCTCCTACCCTTCCTTCCTTCCTTTCTTCCTTCCTTCCTTCCTTCCTTTCTTCCTTCCTTCCTTCCTTCCTTCCTTCCTTCCTTCCTTCCTTTTCCTTTCCTTTCTCCCTCTCTTCCTCCTTCCCTCCCTCCCTCCTTTCCTCTCTTCTTTCTCCCTCCCTCCCTCCTTTTCTTTCTTTCTCTCTCTCTCTCTCTCTCTCTCTCTCTCTCTCTCTCTCTCTCTTCCTGTGGGTGTATGAATGGGCTTTTCTGCATTTCCCTAGGACTACAGTGAAGCACATGGTGGTCTGGCCTCTGGAAGATGCTTGTTTGCATCTATGCAAATGTCTATGATGTGTCTATGATGAACCAGGTGGTACTTCTCAGATCTGGAGTCTTCTGAATTCTCTGACTATACTAAGTCATGTGGGGGTTTTTGATGTTAGTCTTTGCCTGATTCACTACATTGGGACTCACTATCTCCCAGTTTTTGAAATGATACTTGCTGCTGATTTGTTGGCATGCTTCATGTCCTGGACTGCACTCTCTTTTTACTCTAGTGAGACAGGTCTTTCTTGCCAAGTTTCTTGGGCATCCCATCTTTTTGTTGATTCTGCAATTCCAGAATTTGTTTTGGGGTGGTATTTTATAGTGTTTAGGGTTGATTATGGGAGAGCTAAGTGATTTACTGCTTGCTCTGCCATCTTGGTTCCCAATAGTTCCAATTTCCAGAGATGTCTTTTAAGAATATTTTCACATAGGACATAGAATGTATTTCTATTAAAGCAAATGTTTTCTCTGAACCCTCCAAATGACACTTTGCAATATATGTGGGAACCACTCTTGCAGCACATTCAAAGCTCTGTTGCAAAGTGAATGTAGTATTAGTATTGCAGAATAGGTACAGAATGGAGAGAGGAAGATGGGCCCAATTCTATGTACATTTATGTATTATGGCCTTATTTTAATTTATATAAATAGCATTTTTAGCTATATTATTTAAATTGTTTGTAATTTAACAAAATGCTTCCTAGAATTTTAATTTTAAAACATTTACAAGTAGGGATCAGCCTGGATAGTTACCAGACTGACAATTACTCTATTTTGATGTCTTATGTAAGTGAGATTACATCTTAATTATTTTCTAGGATTCTTTAAAAGCCATTCATTGAACTGGAATGATATTGCACTGAAAGTCTGTTTATATTGCTTTAAGGATTTGCTTATATACTGTGAGGCCTATTTGAAATATACAAACTAGTTAAAATGGGAGATTTGGCTGTCAGGTGGAGCTGAGGGGGGAAAAGTCTTCAGTCAAGTCCTAGAGAAGGAATTGCTTGGAATTGGGGGAAGAGAAAAAGTTTCCTATTTTTTCCTCTTTCTTTGCCATAAGAGGATCTTATAAATTTTAAAAAACTAGATTTAGATTTTTGCTGAATGTCCTATCAACCTCCCTGGACTGTAGAAGCTATTGGAAATGTTGATCCTCAGTAGTTTAGGATAGACTGAATGTAATGAGGAAAGACAGATTCAAAGCTTTATGAGGAACTTGGAAGAAAAATTCTATCATAACTAGGGGGGAATTCTTGAATATCCCATAAAAAAGAAAAAAATAAACCCCAGCAACCAGGATCTGTGAATAATCCCATTTGGTACACATTGTTTTTCTTAAAGCTATAGTTCTCTTGGACCTTGTGTGGTAATGTTGAAGAGTTTTTCAGAGAGCTGGAGCTCTGTAGTAGAGTTGCAAAGGAGTGTTTTGTATCAGGTCTGTAACAATAAGTGATACTAATTTCTAAAAGCGCCCCTAGTTTAGAGCTTTAGAAGAGCATTAGAAGATTATCCTTCAATAATTCATGGCACCTTATAACTCTGAGGGGAAATGTAGCAGTGGGACTGAGCACAGAGTAAATGGGTACTTGGAGATTGACTCTGGAGTATGTGCTGTATATGTTATATAATTACTACTAGAATCTACACCTCATGACTTCATCTTTTCATGTTATACCTTTTGGTGACCCTTAATAAACACACATACACACACACATGCATATGTATATCTGTAATTTATATTACATGTGATGTATATGTCTATATGTCAGATGTATGTAAAATGTAATACATAAGCTATCCTGTGAAAATATAATTGCATATATTATAAATAAACAATTGCATGTGAACTTATTGTTTGTTTTTAGGTCTTTATTATCAATATAACTTATGTATAGATATATGATATATACACATGCATATTTATATGCATATATGTTTATATCTTATTGCATATCACACACATATATACATATTTATATTTTGTTTTTTCCTACGTTGAATTTCAAGCTGTTAGGGTAGAATTTGTTTCATTTTTGTAGTTCTATTCATGGCACTTAGTATAATGTATCTTAGGTGATAGGTGTTTAATAAATGCTTGTTGCTTGGTTTTAATTGATTTATCAAAATTTTTAGGTCAAGAACATAAAACCAAGACTTTAGCTTCTGGGATCTAGCTCAATTCCTAATAATTGCCCTTGGTCTATTCCAGGAATGACAAAGACAGATGAAAGATGACTAGTATTATATAATACTGTAAAATGCTATGAATTTTCCAATGGACAAATGTAAGTGTTCAGTAAATAAGATGGAGAGTATTTATATGTAGTGATTTTAAAAAATCTCTTCTTGTCAATTTATTCACATGGAGGTACTCATATGCAAGACCCTGGGGAATAATACCTGGTCTTGGGAAGATTATATTCTGTTGGGAGTACATACGACAGATACAAATAAGTAAATACAAACTTTATAAAAGTAATTTCAAGAGGGAAATAGCAGAACAATTGGGAAGATTAAGAAAGGTCTACTTTAGGAGATTATACTTCAACTGTACATATTTTGCTGGAGGTCACAGATACTTCAAGGTGGAGGTCAGCAGGGATTGCATTTCATACATGGAAAACACTCTTAGCTAAAGCTATAGCAGGTCCAGAAGGCAACAGCAGGAATGCAAATATGTCACTTGGAAAGGATTTTACATTAAGTCATTTGCTTAAATGAGCATAAATTAGTTTATTAGAACTTTTCTTAAATTACAAGGGTGGCATCTTATTTGATTTTTCTGTTCCCTGACAGCATTGATTATTGTTGTTCAGTTCCTTGTTTAGTTATGTTAAACTCTTTGTGATTCCACGGACCAACTGTCCAAAAGATTTTCTTGGTAAAGATACTGTAATGGTTTGCTATTTTCTTCTCCAGTTTTAGTCAGGGGGTAAATGACTTGTTTAGGGTCATACAACTTATAAGTTCTTGAGATAAAATTTGAATTCAGATCTTTCTGGTTTTTCTGACTAGTATTCTATCTATTGTACCACCTAACAGGGTAGGGAGAAGAAGTAAAATAAATTGATAGCAGGGAATGATTATTATATAATCATTCCGAATGTGTTTTTCAGTTTCTTTATAAACAAATTATTACTTTTAGGTATCTGAAAACTGTGTGGGTAGGAAAGATCAATAATGTTGACTTCTAACTATTATAACTTAGTAAATATTCCTGGTATATGGTGTTACAATATTATATAAATTTCACTCTCTATAGATGGTGATTATAAGCCTAAAAGAACATATATGCTAACACAGAGGCCCCTTAAACATTTTTGCTAACTGATCTACCTTAACCATTTTCAACAACTGATAGATTTTTTCTTTTTCACAAAGAAGAGCTTATTCATTGTATAAGCTCTTTGGAAAATGCTTTTCCATAATAGCTATAAATCCTTTATGCTTTAATTTAAACCTGCTTCCTGAATATAACCTCAGTGAAGAGATAGTATAAAGCTTTGCCCCTGTCTCCTGTTAAATAATCTCTCATAGTGTCATATACATAGTGTATGTTCAATTAATTATTTTTTCTTGTAGATTCTGCTGTTGCTGGTGGTATTTTCTTTCTCTGTTGTCCAAATTTAGTCTGTTTACTCTTTCTTTCTGATCTTTCTCAGGATGTTATTCTTGGATTCTTCTCCTTGCCCCATATCCAAGCCCCAAATTTATTCCAAATTTTTACTAATTTCCCATGAGTCTCCAAACTGGACTCACTAAATTGTATCTTCCTACTCTAACCTAAGCATACAATACCAACAAATCAAGCCAAAACATCCCTAGTTAATGCAAGCAGTTTACCTTCCTTCAAAATGTTCACAATTATCCTGGCCTGCAGAACAAAGTTGATTGGAACTCCTCGGTCTCTCATTCAAAATATCTCCGATCTTATGTTCTAATAATCTCCTCTTACATGAACCCACTTATCTACCTTTGAACTTTCTACTCATTATCTTTTAAATAGGATGTTTACATTCATACTTTATTCTTTTGCTTATATTTATATCTAGTTGGCTTTCTTTCATACAAAATATCTCTTTACCTTTTTTCCTAAGATTCCTTCAAACTTCTACTCAAGTCCTAGGAAGTTTTTTCCCTTCTATAAAATCTTCCTTAGGTAGACTTACCCAGAAACATGAAAACAGGTTGAAGTCATATTATATTACAAAAGATATTTAGTTCCACAGTTCTCTTAGTCTCAGGCACTGGGCTGAATGGCAAAAATCCTATCTTTAATCAATTATTAGGTGAAATGATATTACAGGGAATACTTAGTTCCATAATTCTCTCAGTCTCAGATGGTGGGCTGAAGGACAAATATACTATCTTTTATCAATTATTATACAACTTTGTTCTTTCCCCCTCTCTCTTCCCCAAAGTCTGGTATTCTTTGTTTTTTGATTTGTTCCTCCTCCCCCCCAATTGTTGTTGCTGAGATCTCTGAGAACAAAACAAGGTAGGGTTCCACAATTAAAGGGGGAAAACAATCTCTTCACTGCTGCTGCAATAGAAAAAGACGAACACTCTGCTGCACATCATTTTCACTTCTGTGATACTTTAGGGTGTCATACACATGGCCCATAGACTGCATAAATCCTGCAACACTCCCAAGTATGTCCCAGCCAGATTAAAATTAAAATTTCCATTAAAAATGGAAAATATTTAACCAAAAAAAAATACAATCAAACCTAGATAACATTACATTTAGAAAACTAAGTCAATATATGGCTAGCAGGATCTTTATGTACAAGTTAACGTCCTACAATTCCAGTAGAATTGGGATGGAAAATGCCAATTGTATCCAGAGAAAGAACTATGGACATTAAATTTGGACCAAAGCATAGTATTTTCACCTTTTTGTTGCCTGTTTTTTTTTTTTTTTTCTCATGGTTTATTTTCCCCCTTTTGGTCTGCTTTTTTTTTGTACAATATGACAACTATGGAAATATATTTAAAAAGATTGGATATATTTAATCTATCAGATTGCTTGCTGTCTTGGGGAGGGAGGGAAAGAGACAAATAGAACACAAAATTTTACAAAATTTACAAAAATGAATGTTGAAAAGTATATTTACATATAGTTGGGAAAATAAAATACTATTGAAAATTTAAAAAGAGAAAAAAAGCAAATCAATGCCCTAACCTTTTCAACTTGAATTTGACATTCCTGTTTTATATCACTGGTTCACGTCTCTTCTGCATAAAATTCAGCATATTGGAAGGGATGTCCCTTAAACCATGTAGTCCAAATTGGAGTATAGGAAGGGTTTGATGGCATATAGCCGGAAGATTTGGTTATGATTTCTATGCATTATTTTTCTCTTTTTGCATGCACTGTGGTTTTGAATTATATTCTAAGGTCCTTTGCAACACACTTCTTTTTGACTTCAAAGGGAGGACCTTTCTTTTTATGTTTACTAATTTGTTTATATGATGTGAAAATTGAATTTAAAGTATTTAGATATCTATTCTTTGGTCTTTGTAAATGCTGGTCGACTTTGATTAGTTGTTTTTGTACCTAATGCTACATGCTTTTTCTGCTTGTTTCATTTATGTTCCCAGCTTGTCCGCTAGTTCAGATTATGTAATCAACAATAACAATGAATTCTTTGCAAGTCTTTTCTCTTCCCTCATCACAGTCATCTCAAACTTAAATGTGTTGCATTTCCATTTTGCTTTGGTCTTACATAAATTGTATATCCAATAGAGTTACTAAATGAAGTTTTGGAGCATCTCACTTCTTCAGAAATGTAGGGTTTTTCTTTTGAGGTCTGTGTCTTCAAGTGAGTTTGGAAATTGTATTAACAGCATTAAGACAGTTTCTTCAAGAGTCAGAGATATGCATGACAGTAAAAGCACAAAAGTAAAGGAGCTGTGTTTTTGGAGAATGGGAGCTTCTTTTTTCTTTTTAGTTTTCAATCAGATTTCAGGGGATTCTTTGGATGATTCCCTGTGCTTGTTAAATACAGAAAAAAAATCCATCTCGATCACTGTTTGGGGAGAGAAATAAAGAGATCATTTCCTTGTTTTGGCTGAATTTTGGGCCCTTCATTTGCATTTAGAGAGCTCTTTTTGATGCCAAAAGTGGAAAAGGATTTTATTGAGAAAACTCTTTAGTGTCTGTATAATGATTTGAGAACCTCAGGATGATACTTGAGGAAAAAATTAGGTCCCGAAAGGTGTGCTGGTTGCATGAGAGAAAACCTTGTGGGACAACCATTTTGTGGTTTCTATATTCACATGATTGTATTAGAGACTTAAATCATAGGCTGACACTAGCTATGTGACTCTGAGCAAGTCACAAAAATGCCCCACTGGTCTTGTTTATTAAAACCTAAATGAATAAAATTATCTTCATCCTTATAGCTGACAAAACTGAAGGTCAGAGAAATGAAATGTATAATGCCTTAATACTTTGAGGGACTTTAATTTCATCCTTGCAAGTTTTTTATCCAACATATTCAATTGATATTGGTATCACCTCTCCATAATTTCAGTGATGGCCTTCTTTGAAGGAGAGCTTTGTTAACAAGAGGTCCTGTGATCCAAAAAAAAAAAAAAAAATTCATGTTATAATGCTCAAATGGAGCAGTCAGAACTTTTTCTTCAATGGTAAAGTTTCTGGGAGACCTGCATCTCTTTCATCCTATCAGGCGGTATTAGAATAGAATTTTGGTAGAGGATAGTTCTGTGCTGTATTGGAAAGAGTGCTGGATACTATGTTAGAATTCTGTCTCTGCTGCTTTTTATATATATGACTTTGTTCAAATCACAACTCCTCTGGGCCTTAGTTTCCTCATTTGTAAAATGAAGATTTTGGTCTGGATGACCTTTTAGATCCCTTCTACTTCTAAGCTTATCATACTATAATATGATCTTAATATTGTGTGTTAAATATGTCTTAAGGTATAGCAGAAAGTATTATAGTATTATATTTGAAGACAGAGGCTATGGATTTAAATTCTAGTTCTGCAATATCTTGCCTATATGACCTTAGACTAGTCATTGCGCTCTGAAGTTCATTCTAGCTGTAATCTTATGACACATGCATTTATCTCACTGAACAAAATATTTAAAGTTCAAAAACATATACAAAACGCCTATTCTTCTGAAAGCTTCAGCTCTTTTACTATTGAAGAACAAAGGTGAATATGACAAGACAGAAATCAATAAGTAGTAGGTGGAAAAGTGGCACAGGTTAATGAGACCTTAATAGGAAATGTGTTTCCTTTGTCACATGAACTGCTGTATGCTGAAAATCTGGTCTTTCCTTCCCCTCCCCTCCTTTTCCCATCTTTTTCCCTCCCTCCCTCCCTCTCTCTCTCCTTTCCTCCCTTCCTCCTTTCTCCCTCCTTCCCTCTCCCCCTCCTTCTCTCTCTCTCTCTCTCTCTTCTCTCTCTGTAACATTTAAAACATTAAACTATAAAAATCAACTGTTATTTATTAAGCATCTACTCTGTGCAGAGCACTATGTCATATATTTGGAGAAAAGTTTAAATTAGATAAACTGTACTCTTTGTATTTGAATTCTTCATCTTCAAATTGTCACCTATTTTTTTGCCATTTAATAATATTTTATTTTTTTCCCAATAAAGATATATATGTGTATGTAATTTTCAACATTCACTTTGAATTCCAAATTTTCTCTTCCCTCTTCTCTTCTCCTCCTCCCCAAGACACTAAACAATCTGGTATAGGTTCCATATGCACAATAGTGTTAAACATATTTCTACATTAGTTATGCTGTGAAAGAAGAATCAGAAAAAAGGGAAAAAAACACAAGAAAGAAAAAACAAAAAAGTGGAAATAGTATTCTTTGATTTATGTTCAATTTCCATAGTTCTTTTTGTGGATATGGATAGCATTTTCTATCATGAGTTCTTGGGAATTGTCTTAGATTGTTGAGAAGAGTTAAGTCTATCATAGTTAGTCATAACTGTTTGTCAGCTGTTTTGAATATGCACATTTATATTTTATGAGCCTCAGTTTTCTTATCTTAAAAGTGGGGATAATAATGCTCTTGGGGAGTGTTGTGGGGAAAAACTACTTGAGAAACTCTAAAATGCTATGTAAAGATGGCTTATTATTATTGATAATTTGCAAGAAGAGCATGCTGGTGTCCAGACCTGCTCACTTGAGGATTTCAGTACCAGCCCGAATCCTGATCATGGGGGAGTGAAGGAGCAGAACTCTCAAAGATGGTCAAAACAGGAGTTTATTCACTCAAAATTTCCTCAGCCTTATACACCATAATACTCTTACACACCTATAGCACACTGCACATGCACTAACTATATACTGTGAATGTAGGACCACATATTGTGTGCAGATATTTTCTTGCCACTTAGTATATATAACTGCTTTAATTACAACACAGGTTATCATACCCCTGACTTCTCAGGAAAGCTGAGGCACCCCTAGGGAGGATGGAGAGCCAAATCATACATGTCAGCAGGTTCCCTTGCTGGGCTTGGAGGGTCTTATACCTCACCCAGAGTTTCCCCACTATCTGTGACCTTCTGCATGCTGGGATATCTAGAATTCTTCAAAATATATGAATAATTTCATGTATTGAATAATTTTTTTAAGTTTTAAATTTTATTTTAAACAAATACAACATAAGAAAAAATTACCATGTATAGAGCAGAAATTAAGAGAAGATTCAATACAAAATAATAAATTTCCATGTCAAGAAAATCTACATAATAAATATTACCAATTGTTTTTGAAACTGTCCATTTTTTCTTTGTTTCCTTGCAGGTTTTCTTTTGCTTTCTGTTGTGCACTTGATATTTAGAAACATAATCATATACACTCATAGACATATATATATATATATATATATATATATATATATATTTACATATATATATATATATAAAACATTTATTGTGTTTACTTCCACTTGTTATCTGTTTCTCTAAAAGTGGATAGCATCTTCCTTCATAAAATCAATTTTTTCCATGTCTTTCCAAATCAACCAGCTTTCCAAAGTAACCATTTCCTACACCACAGCAATATTCCAATCCAAGAACATTCTATCTGAGAGATTATCTATGAAAATTTATTCCCAACTTCCTGCTTTTCTTCTATTCTTAGTTGCATAAATTTTAATTATATAAGAAAATTTTAATTTAAAATAATCAAAATTATCCATTGTATGCTTCAGTAGTTTTCTTATCTTATAATATAGTTTAAGCTCTGATAGTACTGAATCTGCTTCCTTTACATCTTTTCTCCCTGGTTCTTTTGAAGTTACTGACTTTTTGTTCTTTGTTATAATTTTTTCTAACTTAGTAAGATAACTTTTTAATCTTTTAATTAGGGTAACATTTTTATAAGCATATTAGTTGAGTAAAATTGTTATTTTAAAAAATTATCTTTACCTATGAACAATAAATATTGCTTCAATTATTTGGATCTAATTTTAATTGCATAAAAATATTTTATGTTTATATCAGTTTCTGTGTCTGTTTTGGTGGGATACTCTCAGGATTTTATATTGTCTAGTTATTGTGAATGGTCCAAAACAATAATAATAATGTGGCTGATATGGAATATAGTTTTTCTGTTTTTCTCTTTTGATTAAATCTATTTTAGTTTTAAATTTGTCTGAGATTGTGATTGCTACCCTGTTTTTTTACATAATAAATTCTGCTCCTAACCTTTATTTTATGTTGGTATGTGTTTCTCATTGTTATAGCATTTCCTGAAAGCAATTTATTGTCCAATTTTTAAAAATCAGCTATCAATTTCCATTTTATGGGTAAATCTATCCTCCTTACAATTTTTGCTCACTATCCTTCTTACCCTATTTCTATCAGTTTCATTGTTCTGCTTTATTTCAACCCACTACCTTGCCTTTCTATTCCTTAATCACCTCAGTGTTGAAAAGAGTCACATAAAACAGAACTGATCATCATATAATCTTGTTGTTATTGTGTATAATGTTTTCTTGCTTCTACTCCCTTCACTTAATATAAGTTAATGTGAGTCTCTCTAGGCCTTTCTGAAATCATCCTGCTGATTGTGACTTATAGAACAATAATATTCTATAACATATTGAGCCATTCCACAATTGATGGCCATCCACTCAGTTTTCAGTTCCTTGCCACTACAAAAAAGGTTTCCTACTAATATTTTTTGCATATGGGATGCTTTTCCCTTTTTTTATGATCTTTTTGGAATAGAGATCCAGTAGAAACACTGCTGGATGAAAGGGTATGATAGTCCTTTGGGCATAGTTCCAAATTGCTCTTCAGAATGGTTGGATCAGTTCATAACTCCACCAACAATGTATTAGTGTCCCATTTTTCCCCACATCCTCTTCAACATTTATCATTATCCTTTCCTGTCACCTTAGCCAATCTAAGAGGTATGTAGTAGTACCTCAGAGTTGTCTTAATTTGCATTTTCTGATCAATAATGATTTAGAACATTTTTTCATATGATTAGAAATGATTTTAATTTCTTCATCTGAAAATTGTTTGTTCATATCCTTTAGCCATTTATCAACTGGAGAATGGATCACATTCTTATAAATTTGACTCAATTCTCCATATATTTTAGAAATGAGGTCTTTATCAGAACCCTTGGATGTTAAGGTTTTTTCCCAATTTTCAGCTTCCCTTTTAATCCTGGCCAAGCCTTTTTTTTTTTTTTTTATTTCACCAAAGTAAAAATGATAGTTAAAAAAGAATAGATAATATTTTCATATATAAGAAGTAAACAATTTGATTTTATTGAGTCCCTTATAATTGGTATTTAATGTTTATTTTATATTTATCCTGATGTTGAATTTTCCCTTATATGCTGTTGTTTATTTCTCACAAATATCTAAAAGTCTTTCAGTTCATTAAATGTCCATTTCTCTCTCCTTCTCCCCTCCCCAATTAGGATTATAATTAACTTTGCTGGATAATTTATCCTTGGTCATAACCTCAGCTCTTTTGCTCTATGAAATAAAGTATTCTAAGACCTATGATCCTTCAAATATAGTGCCTGCTTGAATAATCCTTTTTTTTTTTTTTTGAAGTTTTTGATATAATGGTGATAAAAAACAAAAACATTTTATGGAATATTTCTTATTTTTTAAGGCTCAAATCTGTTATTCCTTCTGTACTAACAATCATCACCTTAAAAAAAAAAAAACCCCTGCATTTTACTTTAAACTAGGTAATGCTTCCTTTCACTTCACTTTTCTTTCTGCCATGTTTATAATTCTGCAGATGGTCACTGCTGGCTTCTATGCTGGAATGACCTATCATCAACAAATGTGGAATCAGCTACATAGATTAACCCCCTAGAGTCACATTATTACAAATTCCCTTCTGTCATAAAGTAAGTGAATATTGCAAGGTTGAATAGACCCACCTTTGTCCTTCTAAAGCAATTCATAGATCTTGGAGTCAGGGTAAGACTGATTCCTTTGTAGTATGTAGGACTTGCATTGCCAGTAGCAAAAATTGGTTTATTTAAATTGATCGGATTTCCTGGTGACTGGAATTTTTAAATTTTTTCTCACCTTATGTCTGAGAGCAACTGAGATTAACAATGAGACATCATCAGTGCCCTGTTAGATGCTTTTTCTAGGGCATCAGGAAAAAACAAAAGGAATTTTTCTCCATCTCAAAAAGCTTTACTATTAAACTTTTTTTTTCCTCACTGAAAAAAAGATGGTATTAAATAATAGATTCATAGAATTTGAGGGTTTGAAGCGAACTCAAATGCTGTTCCTCCATGAAAAAAATATCTACTTTATGATACTTGTCAAGCAGTTGTCCTGTCTCTATGAAGAAATCCTAGAGAGTCAGATCCTGCCACCCATAAAGCCAATTTTTCTCCCTGGGATTATTTTCTACTCAAGACAAAGATTTGACTTTTATGCCAACTGGCTTTCATCATATTTGATTCCAAACAATACTCTATACCTATCAAGATTTCTTTGGGTCATAACTGTTAGCCATTATGTTAGCTAACCATTCCAACTTAATTTCTTATCAATTTATTGAGGATGCATGCCATCCATGACTTTATTTAAATCATTCAAAAAATGTCCATAGTGTGACATGAATATTTTTTCCCCATTCAGCTTTCTTAATATCTTTAGTGTCATCTTAGATGTTTAAGTAGAAGCAAAGAATTTTCTCCAATTTGGAAAGTCTGGACAAGAAGTTTTTATAATCTGTGCCAACAAAGTTTGTATTTCTATATTTGATTTATGATATTATGACCATGTAAAATGTGGAAAATATTGCTCAGATTTGTGGATTTCAGGATCACAGACTAATAGTATTACAGCAATTATGATTCTACTTGGATTTATAAAGTCAACAGGTATGTATGAAGTATTTATTATGAGCTAAGCATTATGCCAAATGCTTGTAACACAAAAATAGAGTACCTGTCCTCAAAATATATACTTTCTAAGAGAGAAATCAAAACAAAAAAGGAAGCTGGAATAGTAGGGAATGGAGGCTGGATGGTAGGAGGTGATAAATATATCTGGTGCTAAACCTTTGTAGAGAAAATATGGATTAAAAGTTGGAGTAGAACAACTTCTGAGGGTGAAGCCATGATGGCAGAGTAAATCCAGGAAGTTATTGAAGCTTTCCCAGTTTTCCTTGAAAACTATATGAAACAAAGCCTCAGAAAAGAGTCTGACTGAATGAAACTACTCTCCAGCTCAACATAGACTGGAAAAATCTCAAGAAAGGTTAGTCTCACTGAAGTGAAAAGGATGTCCAGCCAAGCTCAGATGGATTCTGGAAAAGCCAGTAAGAGGGTCTTAATGACAGCAAACCAATAACTAAGACTCTCGGTCCTGGTTCAGTGGAGAAGCAAATCAGTGGGGCAGCTTCCAGTCTCAATTCAGATAGAAAACTATGGGAAAGACTGTTTCCTGAAAAGAGCAGACAAAGTTATCTACTGAGAACAGAAGATGTCCCAGAGTTGCACAGGAAGCTTAGGACAGTACCCCTTTACTCAATGAACAGAGCTCAATCATAAAAATAAAAAAAGAAAAGAAAAGAAAGTGAGCAAGAAACAGAAAAGAACCTTGACCATAGAAAGCTACTATTTTGACAAAGCAAACCAAAACACAAACTAAGATAAGAAAAAATGTCCATAGGAGAAATCTCAAAGAGTGTTATGAATTGGTCTCAAAACCAAAGAGTCTTCTTGGAAGTATTCATAGAAGACTTTAAAAGGCAAGTAAGAGAGGTAGAAGAAAATATGAGAAAGGAATTGAGAGGTATGAATGAGATTAACAGCTTGGAAAAGAAAGGAAAAAAAATTGAAAACAAATCCTTAAAAAATAGAATTATCGAAATGGAAAAAGAGACACATAAGCTAATTGAAGAAAATCACACATTAAAAACTAGAGCAGCACAAATGGCAACTAATGACTTTATGAGATATCAAGAATCAGTTATACAAACTAAAAGGTATGAATAAATGAAAGAAAATGTGAAATACTTAATTGGAAAAATAGCCAAACTGGAAAATAGATCCAGGAGAGACAACTTAAAAATTATTGTCCTACCTGATGGCCATGACCAATAAAAGAGCCTTCAAGAGATCATTAAGCCAACTGCCCCGATATTCTAGAAATAGAAAGGGAAGTACTTATTGAAAGAATCCATTGGTCCCTTTTGAAAAGAGGTCTGGAACATTGTTGCAAAATCCCAGAACTACAATCTTAAGTTAAAAATACCGCCAGACAAAAACAATTCAAATATCAAGGAACAACAGTCAGGATTACCCAGGATTGGAAGCTTCTAAAGTAAAGGATCAGAGATGCTGCAATACCATGTTCCAGAATGCAAATGACCTAGGATTATAATAAAAAATTAATTACTCATCTAGACTTGGGGAAGGGAATGGAGCTTCAATAAAGTAAAAGAGTTTCAATCATTTTTGTTGAAAAACCAGAACTAAACAAATTTTAATCTGTATACAAATATAGGACTCAAGAGAAGCCTAGAAAGTTAAAAGGGGGTATATATTATTTAAAGGTTAAAATGTTTATATGCCTAGATGAGAAAATTATATTGTAATTCTTGAGAACTGTATCTGTCACTGGGGCAGAGGGGGAGCATCATTACAGATACTGAGGGTATGGTTGTGAATAGACTCTTATATGATGATATCAAAGAAAGGACATTAAGAAGTGAAAAAATATCTATACTAGAAAAAAGAGGAAAGGGAAGACATAATAGGACAATTATTTCCCATGAAGAAGTACAAAAGACTTATTACAGTCAGGGAAAAAAGGAAGGGGATGAAGTTGTCTGAAGTTTGATCTCATCAATAACTTAATAACAGGGAATAATTTATTCCTTTAGTTGAGTATAGAAATTTATCTAACCCTATAAAGAACTAAGAGGAGAAAGAGGAAAGAAAAAGGAAGGGGAAAGAAAAAGGAAGGGCAGAATAGAAGAGAGGGCAGAATTATGTGGAAAAAAGGTAAGAGAAAGGATGAAGAGGTAATAGAAGATAAGAATTGGTTTAACAAACATTATTGAGAGAAGGGGGGAGGAGTGATAGAAGATAAGGCCATGGGTGGGATAGGTAAAAAAAAAAAAAAGACAAGGGCAGGATGGAAAGAGAGGAGAAAAGTATATACAAGGGAGAAAATAGAAAGTAGGAAAAAATACAGAGCTGGTAACCATAACTGTAAATGTGAATGGGATGAACTCTCCCATAAAACAGAAGTAGAAGTGAAATAGCAGAGTGGATTAAAAAACAGAATCCTACAATATATTGTTTACAAGAAACACATTTGACACAGAGAGACATATACAGAGTAAAGGTTGGAAAAGGTTGAACCGAATTTATTAGCTTTCAACTGAAATAAAAAATAAAAGCAGGCATAGCAATTCTGATCTCAGAGTAAAAGTTAAAATACATCCTATTAAAAGAGATAAATAAAGAAAGTACATCTTGATAAAGAGTATCATAAATAATGAAATAGTAATGATACTAAATGTGTATTCACTAAGTGATAGACTCTAAGAAAAAAATTTCCAGGACCAGATGGATTCACAAGTGAATTCTACCAAATATTTAAAGAACAATTAATTCCAATATTATGTAAACTATTTGGAAAAATACAAAGTACTGCCAAATTCCTTCTTTGACACAAATATGGTATGGATATCTAAACCAAGAAAGAAAATTATAGATCAATCTTCCTAATGAATATCGATGTAAAATTTTTAAAATAAAATATTAGTAAAGAGATTACAGCAATTTATCAGCAGGATAATATCCTATAACCAAGTGGGATTTATACTAGGAATACAGGACTGGTTCAATATCAAGAAAACTATTGTTATAATTGACTACATCAATAGGAAAAACAACAAATCATTTAATAACCTCAGTAGATGCAGAAAAAGCTTTCGACAAAAAAATAGCTCCCATTCCTATTAAAAATACTAGGGAGCATAGGGATAAAGGGAGCTTTCCTTAAAATAATAAGCAGTATCTATTAAAACCAATAGAGAAAAGCTGGACACATTCCCAATAAGATGTAATAAGGATGCCCATTATCACCACTATTCAACATTGTACTAGAAATGTTGGCTTTATCAATAAGAAAAGAAAAAGAAATTAAAGGAATTAGAATAGGCAATAAGAAAATAAAACTATTACTCTTTGCAGATGATATGATGATATACTTTGAGAATCTTAGAAAATTATCCAAAAACCCACTAGACAGAATTCACAGCTTTAGCAAAATTGCAGGACATAAAATAAACCCACACAAATCATTAGCATTTCTATATATTACTGACAAAGCCCATCAACAAGAGATAGAAAGAGAAATTCCATTTAAAGTTGCTGTAGACAAAATAAAATACTTGGAGATCGACCTGCCAAGACAAACCTAAGAACTATATGAATACAATTACAAAACATTTCTCACACAAAGTCAGATCTGAACAATTGGAAAAATATCAACTGCTCATGGGTAAGCCAAACTAATATATTTTAAAAGACCATTCTGCCTAAATTGATCTACTTTTTCAGTGCCATATGAATCAAACTGCCAAAATAATAACAAAATTCATTTGGAAGAACAAAAGATCAAGAATATTAAGAGAATTAATGAAAAAAAAATACAAAGAATGGTGGCTTAGCAGTACTAAATCTAAAACTATATTATAAAATCAATGATCAATTTTTAAATTTTACTCATTCATATAAGATGTATATTGATCAATTCAGTAGCAGATGAACTTAATTTCTGTTTTGTAAGGATCAATCTAAGAATGGAGAGACTGATTGGCCCTACACTCACACTAAAGCTAGGAGACTGTTGACCAATTTGTAAGCCTTTATGGCTTGTATGGAGGAATTAAATGACTCATCTAGGGTCACAAAGCCTGAGGCAGATCTTCCTGACATCAAGCTCATAAACCTAAGGCTTATACTCTATGTCAATTGAGAGAATAATCTCATCAGTAAAATTGAAGACATTTGAAGTAGGGTTACAAAAGTTTTCAAATCATTTGATCATCATAGTACTCCTGAGTGTTAAAAGAGAGTACAAATAAAGATTATATCTAGTTCATATATGAAGAAGTTGGTTGTTTCTTCAATAAGTTATATGCAAATTTCAAATTAAGTTGGTGGGGAAATCAAAATCCAACCCCATATTTTAGAACTGTTAATTTATTAAAACATTTAGAGTCTATTAGTAACATATATTTTGTAAAGTGCCAACTATTATGGTAAGCAGCAAGTGAATGATTTGAATCAAGATTTGAAGCTCTATCTTTACCTCCAACTTGGATAATTTCTTTGTATTGTTGAAAACTCACCACTAAATTGCTGGTTTAAAATGCTGTGGCAGAAAAGTATTCAGGGGGTGGTGTCCTATTAATGAAATAAGGTCTGCTTCTATTAGGAACTGGTCATTATGAAAAGTCATTTAGACCATTTAAACAAAGAGCAAACTCATTTGAAAATATTCACTGTCCTTGGGCAACAAAACACCAATATACTAATTAGACCTATTAAGGAAATTAAGAATCCTATAAATGATTCAAAAAGTTGTGTTGGGTAATTCATGGTATTAGGGACCCAAAATACGTAAATAAATAAAGCCAAGCATTCCCTATTTTTCTAAATGAAGATAAGGAGGCCTGGTGATTAATGTCAACACTGTTTAGTTAATTTGCAACAAGGCAACTGCAGAAAACATTTCCATGGGCACAGAGTAATGATTGCAAAAAGCTGTCTTACCATTGGGAAGTCATTCTAGTGATTTGTCAAGAAATGCTTTAGTAACAAAGGGGAAAACCCAACCCACCTGTTGGTTAGAAGGAATTAATGCTAAAAACTTCCTCTTCTATTTCACAATCCTTAGAAATGGTCATATCTTTGGGAGCAACTTTGATTAGTGAATAATGTATTGAGTCACTTGTAAGTATTAGCTTAATAGCTTTTTGTAAGTTGTGAATTTTCTTAGGTCACATCAAACTCAGTATGAATTTCACCCCCATTCCCTAAGTGAGTTGTTATTAAGTAGATTATATCTGATATATTTTTGAATCATGGTGAGTCAGTTAACAGACATTTGTTAAGCACTTTTTATGTGCTAGTCACTATACCAAGAATGAAGGATACAGGGAAGGAAAAGATAGTTTCTGCTCTTAAATTGGGTGATAGCTAATCTGGGTGAGAGTCAACATGCATACATTATGTATAAACAAGACTATTTATATACACATATGATAAATTGAGAATACTGGATGAGAGACAAGCAAAAATATTATGTATTAGTAAGACATAAATATGTACATGTATGTACATATATATGATAAACTGGGAATAATACAAGTTCTTTAGTTGCTTACAATTTACTGCATGAGAGACAACATGCAAACATGTGTGAACAAGACTACATATGAATGAATGTATGTGTGAGTGTATGTGTGTGTGTATATATACACACACATATGTGATAAATTGGAAATAACATAATTAAGGCACTAGAGTTAATGGTATGGTGAGTAGGTCACTTTGATTTGAAATTAGGATTAAATCTCACCTCATTTATTTGCTAGCTTTGTGACCCTGGGCAAGACAATTCCTCTATGCCTCAGTTTCCTCACCTATAAAATGAAATATTTATACTAGATGAGCTGGAGGTCTCTTCCAGTTATAAATATTTGATTCTACCATTCTCATTTTCTATTTATGCCATATATCTGTGATACAAGGAATATTATAGCTCCTAAAGAATTGAAGTTGGGAATTGACCAGAGGACAAGGAGAGGTATTTGATAGGTACAAGAAAGCTGCCACAGAGTGTACAGCAGAAGTAATAGTAAAAATGCCATCAAAATATAGAGAATTCAGTGAAGGTCATTGAATGGACTGTCTATGATAAATTGATGGGAGAAGAAGAAACAAGAATGGTACTTGGATAGACAGGCATGGGTTGTGAACTCTCATTTTCATGAATTTCCACATGTATCCAATCCCTTGGTATAGAAATGCATCTGGGATCTACAAAACCTATAAAAGAAGCTGTACAACCCAGACTTTTGAGAGACTATTTTCTCAAAGTATTTAAGAAGCGTTAATTAATTTTCACAAGCCCTCCATGAGACATCTGCAATAAATATGACTATTCCCACTCTTCAGATGAATAACAGACTGAAACATTAAGAAACTTCCCCAAGGCTGCTCAGCAAGGGAGGAGCAGAAATGAGATCAGGACATAGTGTTCCTTACTCCCAATTCAAGCACACGATGGCTGCAATGAGATGCTCCATGATGTTATGTCCTTATTTCCCCAGTCTTTACTGCCTAATGAATTTTCTTGTGGTTCTGCCTTGCAGCAACACATTGAGCAAAAGCATATTTAATATTATTCACAAGATTACAACAGATGTGCAAAGCCAGTCAGGGCAGAATAAGCGTGAAGGAAGGGCAACTGACAGCATATGTGCAGATGTAACATCTATTAGAGACATCCTCAGTGGTTTTGCCAGTGAATGGAAACCATCACTGCAACTGCTTGAGGCTGCAAAATCTCAAATGATGCTAACTTCAGGAGCAAATGACAGCATAACAGCTTAGTTGTTTTGATTTTGCATTAATGATTGTCGTTCCCATTCAATGTTTCTAAAAATAACAAATATTTGTTTATAGATTGATATATACAGCATGCCAAAATGAAAGGGCCTTAAAGATAGAAAAAATAGAGCTTAAAATAATTAATAGTCTTTCATAACTTCTAAAATATAACATTATCATGAGTCCCAATTTTAAGTTATCTGATTGATCTTATTTTTCCATCATAGCTCTTGTGACACATACTGCATTGAGGAGTGTCTTCTGTGAAATGATGTATAAAAATCAACTCTATGCTTTTTTAGTGTCTGAGGTATTTTAATTGATCCTGGTGAAGTCATTTAAACTCTCTTAGTCTCAGTTTCCTCATTTATAAAATGAGAATAATAATAGAATAATAATAAAAAGAGAATAATCCTACCTCAGGACTGTGAGGATCCAGTGAGATTAGTATATGTACATACTTTGTAGTGCTTGAAACTCTACATAAATACTGAATGATGTCACTAGCTAGTAATCCTAAATGAACTTGAGGGAGAAATAAATCCCCCTGCTATCTATTGTATAGGACAGTTCTTAGTCTGTTTGCTGAGATTACCTTCAGAATGATTTAAAGAATTTTAGAGTTCCTATGGATAGGCATTAATGTATCCCACCTACCCATCAACAGTTTCACTTTAGTATATGGCAACTCCAAAGATTCATGAAGACCTAAGTATTATCTGCCTTCAAAACAAAAACTCTTATTGTTTCTATAGCTTGTGCTCCATTTTTTGTTTC
This sequence comes from Sarcophilus harrisii, assembly GCF_902635505.1. Taxonomy (NCBI): domain Eukaryota; kingdom Metazoa; phylum Chordata; class Mammalia; order Dasyuromorphia; family Dasyuridae; genus Sarcophilus; species Sarcophilus harrisii. The sequence continues at coordinate 408,639,604 of NC_045429.1, read as the reverse complement.
CATCATACCCTAGACTTTAAAAAATGACATTAATTTGTAGAAATTGTTTCCATTTTCATATTTTATAAAGTTATTAAAATTTTAATCTATAGTTTGTAACATTCTTTATACAACATTTCTTTTGAGATCTAGAGCTGATATATACCTTAAAGGCTACCCAGTCCAATCTTCTTATTTTACAAATGAAGAAATTGAGACATAGGGGTATTAAGTAATTCACCCAATGTCATAAATGTTAGAAGTTGGATTTCAACTCATGTAATGACTCTGGGGCTAGTGCTCTTTCTGCTGTACCACCCATAAGGCAGGTACTATGGGTATTATCTCTACTTTACATATGAAGAAACATCCTCAGAGAGGTTCATAGGACTATGGATTTAGAGCTGGAAAGGATCTCTGAGGTCATTGAAGCCAGCTACATTCTTTACAGATGGGGAAATTATTGTGACTTGTGATCCCAAATGGGTGTCTGGGGAGTTCTCATACCTATAGTTTCCCAGTTCCACATCTGGTGCTTTAATTATTTTGCTGTTAATATATATATATATATATATATATATATATATATACATACACAGAGAGAGAGAGAGAGAGAGAGAGAGAGAGAGAGAGAGAGAGACACACACACACACACACTTAAACCTTCCTGATTGCAGGAATTCTTTCCAGTAGTCCATAGAAATGTCACAATGTCTGTGGCATCAGGCATTCAGCCTCCATTTTTTTCCCTGATTCACCAGTATTCCTTCTATTCTAACATACTGATTCCTGGGTGTCCCTTAGTTGAAAAATGGTGATTAGAGTGTTTTTTTTTTTCCTTAGGAAGCAGTTAGGTGGCAAAGTGGATAGAACACTAGGTCTAGAGTTAGAAAGACTGGAATTTAAATCCAATTTTATCTACTTGCTAGCTTTGGCTCAACAAATGACTTCAGTGAGTCATTTAAGCTCTGCTTGACTCAGTTTCCTCAATTGTAAAGTGAGATTAATAATAGCTTCTACCTCCCACAGTTGTTGTCAGGATCAAATGAAATAAATAATATTCTCATGGTACTTAGCACATAATAGATACTTTGTAAAATATTTTTGTGATTATGATTAATATTTTTATAATTATAAAACTATAATTATTTATAATATAAATTTCATCATCATCATTATTATAGTTTATTTCATTCTGCATCTTATCTATAAATGTTTATATTTTCTTGATTTAGTGACATTGATTGATAGTGGTGGCAGGTTAATAGATATGAAGGATCATGAATGTTCATGATAAAGGCAGAGAATGGGTAAAATCCTTTTGGTGTTACTTCAAGTGAGCCTTATTTATAGCATAATATTTGAGATCAAGGTAGGGCTTGAATGCCCATCCCTGCTTAGCAAATAACGTTGAAAAGGGTTGAGACAAAACCTGTGTTATAGTGTCCCCCATCTCTCTAGTGAATGAATATTGTCATCTAATGTATATACCTGTTAATTGTTTAAAGCTCAATATTGTTCTCTAAACTTCTCCAGGGACAGACATTATGTAGATATAAGAAAATGACTGCAAATAGCAGACCAATTTAACTAACTCTCTCAGTCATTATTTTGTAGTGTCTTGCAGTGATGGAAAACTGTTGAGCCATCAATAAGATCTTACTTTGTCAACATGTTTCAACTCATGAAAGTATTCCTATGTTGGTAGACTTATTAAAACTATGTGGATCAGTGATGTTCAGTTTTACTTTTGTAAGTTTGAAGGCAGATTTATTTTTTACTCAAATTTTCTTTTACTCAAATTTATATTCAAATTTTCTTGGTGCCTTGAGAGGAAATATATTTCCCCTATTTACTACTTTAGCTTTTTAGTCTTCAGTGATATATTTCTGTTTACATGAGCTAGAGGATGGCAGTAATGATACTTTTAGTTCCTAAACATAATCATTTACTTAGTAAAAAAGCAAAAAAAAAAATACTATCAGATACTAAATTCACACACACATACATACATGCATGCATGTATGGGTCATGGTCTCCCACTAATGCATGTGATATCTATAAGGGAGAGTACACACATGCAGCAATCTGGCACAGAAACACATGAAGAAGAAAAATTCATATGTTTGGGTAAATAATAACTTTGAACTACAGGCTTTGATGTCATTGATCTTTTGAGGAATACCAATTTCATAAGAACTCACTTCTCTGGTGACTGCTTGTTTATTGCTCACTCTCCCTGAACAAATCCACTTCTCTGGGAGAGTAACATGTTTATAAGCTTTTTCAGTTGACAAAAGGGTTAACCTTTTTTTTTTTTTTTTTTTTTTGCTGAGGCAATTGGAGTTAAGAGACTTGCCCAAAGTCACACAGCTAGGAAATATTAAATGTCTGAGGTCAAATTTGAACTCCGGTCTTCCTGACTTCAGCCCTGGTGCTCTATCCATGACATCAACTAGTTGCCCTGAAAGAGCTAACTCTTAAAATGAATAGCAGTTCCTTTTAATCCTAAGAGCTACAAAGATCATCAGGTTCAATAACTGAGATGTAATGACTAGATCAACTCAGGTTCTGAAATGCCACAATAGATATCACAATGAGCAATTCAAATTGACTCTCTTTTCAATGCAAAAACATACTAGTCATGTTTTCTTACCTAGTAAAAACCTAATAGTACTTGTCTTTTTCTTATATATTCCCCCCATCTTAAACCAGAGGGAATAGAAAAGGGCAATATTCACTTTTGAGAAACTGCATTTTTTAAAATTAAAAAAAAAAAGTTAGTTTTAGATGTTGTCGAAGGGCAATATCTGAAACTGAAGTGCAGGTCCATCAAAGTTGAACCTGTCTTGAAACAATCAAAAATCTCACAACTGAAGCCTTCTGTTGGCTGATCGCTCTGGTGCTTCTTTCCAAGCAATTCTGCAACAACCACTTTTGACCCTTGCTATTTAATTTTCACTTACAAGGTTTTTTTTTTTTTTTTCCCTGTCTGTCTCCCATTTCCTTTCTCTTATGATTCTAATGCCTTTCAATACCTTTAAATTGATCCTTCCTTCCTTTCAATAAATCATCTTGCCAAATTTATCCTATGAAATTTACAGTTATTTAAAAATATCTGTCCCAATATTCATGATTTATCGATTTTTAAGTTTTGCCTTCTTCAAATAAGCTGATGGACCATAATATTTTGCAGATTTAAGTTAAAGTCTCCAATACAAAGCCCATTTTGTGTCCTTGAAATTGTTTTTCATATTATTCTTTTTATAATTTTTGATACAAAAAAATTTAATAAATGTTTTTCTCTGTCTTTTAAGTCATCAAATCATTTATAAACAACCCAAATATCCTATATTCAGTCTCCAGTTCATTTTATTCCCTAAACAGCTCAACTCCCATCTGAAAACTATGTCTCTTTATATTTACTTTTTAACAGTTTTTGTTAAACCAAAATTCTTTTTATTTCCTGCTCCTTTTAGACATTAAAATGTTCATTTTTAACATTGGCTATATGTTACCCACTTCAACAGTTGATTTAAATGATTTCCTTTGCATAAAACTTGTTTTTCTGCCCTTTCAAACTGCTTTATATGAAAAATACATTTTAAATATACGTTAAAAGCTAATATATTACATGAAGATAAGAATTTAATATGTTTTCTCTAATATCCCACAAGCAACTGTGATTTTTAAAATTTAAATTCTCCTATTCCTTAGGAGATGCTCTTTGTCAATTTCTGTTGTTAAAATGTATAATTTTCTGTGTCCAGACTAGTGATTTTCCAAATTTCGCTCAACTGGTCTTTGAACAATATATTCAGACAACTTCTGACTCTAGAATTGCTAGCTTGACAGATATATCATATTTATTTTATTCTCCAGACCTTTAAGATACCAAGTCACCTATTAGACTTAAAGTCTGATTTTAGTGAAAGAATATGTTTAATTATTTTTACTTAGAGGAGAGAGAAATCCAGAATACATGTAATATGTTCCTATTCCTTCTGAAAGACTAGATGAATCACTTCAAACAGATAGATATCTGTCACATATTTAAAAAAATATTTAGTGAAGAATATTCCAAAATATTTTGCTTGAAATGGTTCAAATCTAACTATCATGTTGCATTTCTTTAAGGCTAACCACAATATGCCATGTCTTAATTTAAATTAATAAGTTTACTAACAATATCTTAGTCTTTTTTTCCTTCCTAAGTAGAGACAAGGGAAATGTTAATTTAGAGTACAAATTCATTTATAAAGAGTGGTGAAAAACGATGATAAAGACAATTAGCAGTATTATGTAATGGGAAAACATAGTTTAGGAGAAATCAATCTTGAAGGGAGAATTATGGTAATACATTTAAAATGGATTATGCTGAGGTCATTTGTATATGAAAACAGGAGGACAACACAGAGATGTGAAATGGAACAGAGCTGCCAGCATTTTTATATTTGTCTGTCTCTCGCTTAGTGACTTTGGAGCCAGTCTTCTATCCATTGGGCCATCTAGCAGCCCTGATCAAGAAAACAAGATTGGGAAATACTGTTGAACTTGGCTTAGCAAACAAATCTGCATTTGGGATTTATATAATCTCAAAAGAATATAAGTATTGATCTAGATATTTAAAATAGAGAGAAGATTTCAAAAGAATGCTAAAGATCATGGATGGTGACTTTGCTAAAAGAAAAGAAGGTTATAAAAACATCAACAGCTGTTGATTATACACATACACACTATGTATTCACACTATGCAATACACATACATGCACACATGCAAATATTTATACACAGCACGACGTACAGGAATACACACATGTTGCACAATACACTCACACAACTACAATACACCAAACATGCAAACACATGTGTGCACACATAATACATGCATGTGTATGACATCAGTGCATTGTGCAATGAACTATAGCTATATACATGCATGTACATATGCAAATACACACACACAAGTTTCCATGTGTGCACACAATATATGTGTGGACACATGCACATACATACATATGCACATATGTGTGTATATGCACACATAGATGTATATATGCATACATATCTTTATATGCCTGCTTTTCCAAATATATAAAATTTTCATGCAGATAACCTGGGTATACTCCATGGAAATATTTTTTAAAAAGGGACCTAAAATTTTTTAGGATCATTTTCGTCATTAGTCCTAATCTTTAGTCAAGCAGTTGACTGAGAAATTTACAGAATTAGGATTCTATAGGCTTTATTGGTTATTGATTATAAGAAAGAATTTGCCTAAATGGAGCAGAAGAAAGCCTTGAAAAATTTGTATTTGAAAAGTGCATTATTTTTATGAAGTGGGTGAGTATAGTGAAGAAAATGTCAGCCTAGAGAGTTGAGAAAGACTGTGTTTAAATCCTGCTGAATATGAACACTAGTTATGTGACCGAGTGCAAACCACTTAGATTCCCTGAGTCTTGGGAAAATGAGAATGATAACATTTGGGTAACCTATCTCATAGCTTTTTTTTGGTTGTTGTTTGTTTTAATGCCAATCATATGACATAATATATTTTTTTAAAATTTCCATTAAGTATTTCTCATGAAGCTACTATGTGCCAGACCCTATACTAAAGCACTCAGGATTTTGTAAACTTTAAACCACTACTAATATATTGTTAATTGTAGAACTCTATATCCTGATATATTCTTCTTCTGGTTTTCAGTTGTGGTTCATTCATTTATTAACTAAACTCAAATTATTTAGAATTGTAGTCAATTGTATGCGGAGCATTACACTGGTTCTACCATTATCTAACTAGGTAACCATGTCCAACTTGTTTTCTTTTCCATGGATTAAATGTAATGTCTAAGGTCCTTTCTGTTTCTTATATTTTACCTAGAGTTTTATAAAATGAATACAAGTGAAACAAAACTAGGAAAATTACAAAGTGACATATACTCTTCTAATTACTGGGAACTCCAAAACAAAACAAAGGAACTGTCTTTCATCAAGGAGCTTTCTATCTACCAAGAAAAAAAAAATGCAAAATACAAGCTAACTAAATAAAGAGTAATTTGGGGATGAGGAATTCGTTTTTAGGGGGATCAGAAAAAGATTAATTTAGGAGATGGTATTTGAGCAGAGCTTTGAAAGAGGCAAGAATTTTATTTTATTTTATTTATTTATTTATTTATTTAATAGCCTTTTATTTACAGGATATATGCATGGGTAACTTTACAGCATTAACAATTGCCAAACCTCTTGTTCTAATTTTTCACCTCTTATCTCCCCACCCCCTCCCCCAGATGGCAGGATAACCAGTAGATGTTAAATATACCAAAATATAAATTAGATACACAATAAGTATACATGACCAAAACGTTATTTTGCTGTACAAAAAGAATCAGACTCCGAAATACTGCACAATTAGCTTGTGAAGGAAATCAAAAATGCAGGTGTGCATAAATACAGGGATTGGGAATTCAATGCAATGGTTTTTAGTCATCTCCCCGAGTTCTTTTTCTGGGCATAGCTGGTTCAGTTCATCACTGCTCCATTGGAAATGATTTGGTTGATCTCGTGAGGCAAGAATTTTAAAGATGAGAAGTGAATGCATTACAGGTAAGGGAGACATCCTGTGTAAAGTCACAGAGACAGGAAGTAGAATGCCATCCAAAAGGAGGTACAAATTGATCATTTTGGCTGGAACTTAGGGTGTATGAGGAAGAGTAGTCAGCCTGGCAGATATGTTGGGATTAGCTAGTTCTATGGACTTTCAGTGCTAATCAGAGGGAATCTGTGTTTTATTCTAGAAACAAGGAGCCTCTGGAGCTTGTTAAATGATATGGTAATACCTATGTTTTATGAATATTCCTTTGATAGCTGTGTTGACTATGGATTGTAGTGGAGAGAGAGACCTGAGGCAGCAAACCTAAGTAGTAAAGGGTTGCAATAGTCTGAATGAAAATTATTAGGGGGGGGCAGGAACAAACAGAAGGGACTAATGAGAACAGGTATAAAATTGAGAGTACAGGTGATAAAGTACATGTAGAATAAGTTAAGTTTATGACATTAAATTGTAGATACCAAAGGACATTTTGGGGCATATTGGACCCTAGAAGAGGAAAAGTATTGGAAATAGAGGGATGGATTCAAAAATTGTTGATGAATACATGGTCATTGAAAGACTACAATTAGTTGTGAATGTAGAAAAAGATTAGGTGTTTGGGATAAGGATTGAAATTAGGGTATAGGAAAAGCTCAAGGAAAAGCGGCATAAAGAAAAACCTACCATTAAGAGTTGTAAGGGAATCTGATCACAGGTTGATAACAAAGGTAAGAATAATTTGGGTAAGAGGGATAGATAGGCAAATTCAATCACTAGGCGTTATGCTATCTGTTGGAGATGCAAAAACAAACAGAATAATCTCTTGTCTGGAGGTATTTAGATTCTATCAAGGGAGATAACAAATACTGTTATATATAAGCATATAGAGAACATACATAAATAATAGAAATTTTTTTGTTTGTCTTAAGGGCAAGGCCATATTACCATTTTGTGTAAAAATACTTTTAATTAATATATTTGAAAGGTGAGGTAAATTCATCTGGAAATAGAAACATCAGGCTGTCAAAGATGTAACTAGATATGAACATAACTGCCCTGATGGGGTGCTCCTCCAACATAAAGGGAGAATAGATGGCTATTGACCGCTTTGAAATCATATAACATGATAATTGTTGAGCAAGATTTTCATTAATATGTTACTTATGAGAACTCTGAGAGTTGCATTAACTATTTCTTGAGTACTAGGTTACTATTGAATACCCCAAAGCAGTGCTGTTATTTACTGAATGAGTCAATTTACAAACATTTAATGACCATTCATGTTTATGGAGGACAAATCTACTCAGATATTACAGAGAATTTCAAGTGCTGTTCAAATCAATCATTTTCCCTAACCCCCTCAGACCTAAATTCCTGTTTTTGTTAGTCTCAGCAATATCTGGAGACCTCAAAATTCTAAAGCATCTTTCCCAAGCCCATCTGAAATGAGCAACATCAGGGTATAGGTGGAAAAAACATGACATACTACTGGGAATCGAGAGATTAAGTCTATCCTTTTCTTTGCCATTTTGTAGATGTAATAACACAGCTTTATGGAATCTCCCTGTGCCTGAGTTTATTCATTTCCAAAATAAAGGATTAAATAAATATTTTGAAGCAGGAAAAATAAAATAGTAAATGAGGGCAAGAAAGATGAGGTTTGAAAGATAAGGGGGAAATAGCACTTCTTGATTCTTCTCTAAATGGTGACAATGTATAAAAACAACCACATGAAAAAATAATCTGGCAACTGTTTTTTCAAAAGACTTGATGGACTATCCTGAATCCAAATCTATTTAAAAGAAATATTTTAAAATATATTTGTAATTTACATTCTTGGTTTGCAATCTTCAAACAAGTATAGCTTAGAAAATTGTAGCACAAAAGAGCATATCCTGCTAAGTTAAACTATTTAAATAATTATAGTTTGCATATCCCATCTCAAGACTCTGAATTGAATATATTTTCAGGAAAGTTTTGTGTTTAAAGATAAACTAGCACAAGTCTTTAAATAAATAACAAATTATTTTTTCCTTTTCTGTAGAATGAGGAGGCTAGACCTTGATCTCTAAGGTCTTTTTCAGCTCTAACTTCCTATGTTATGTGATCTACTTATCTAATCATCTCTGCTTAGGCCACTGGCGTTTATCTGCTTATAAACCTGCCTTGATAAGAAAGATGGAAAACTTCAAATACTCCCCCTCTTCCCCCTCCCCAACTCCTCCATCTCCACCATTCCCATTTGCATCTTTATGATTACCCTTAAGTCATACCTTCTTTTAGTCAGTCCAGTGCAAATCTGAGATTTTAATTGGTTTGTTCAGATTCTCTTCTGCTTTTTTTTTTAAATTATGGTTTCCACAGATCTGTTCATAGCTTGTTAATTACCTGAGGTCTCCCTGTACCCCATTAGTGGTATATTAAGATAGAAATGTATACTTCCTAAAAGCAATTTAAAATTGCATACTTTCAAAAATTATGCAAATTTTGCATATTAGAGCCATAAGATTTTCTGTTAAATGGAAGTCATCTAATTAGAATTATATAATTTTGTTTGTAATTATAGACTACCTCAAACGTTTCTAAAGATAACTGGCAAAATTGTGTTTGACCATTCACATGAGCCCATGCAATGAAGATGAGGAAATTCTGACTGCTCATGATAGTCTCCATCCTTTCCCTTTCTGCTTTTCCTGGTTTGGACATGTTATTTTATCTATTGACTGGCAATTCCTCTCTCAGTTGCAATTCTTAGATTTGCCTGGTCATCCATCTGTAAACTATAGTCTTAGATTTACAAGGTAGCACTGAAATATATCCATCACTATACAACTTCCATGTATCAGAGTTAGGATTCGAATTAAGGTCTTAAATCTAAGACCAACCTTTTAGAAACTACATTACATGATTTCCCTAAAGAATCATCTTATAAATCAGAAATTACAAATCAATTAAATAGAAACTCAAGACAAATGGCAGAAAATATCATATTTACCAAAATGTGATGAAAATGATCTTTAAAACATAAGAAAATGTGATATGATAATTAGAATATTGTATTGGAAGTCAAAAAGACCACTCACATTTAAATTGATTTACACACACACACTAAATTTTTTTAAAAAATTAGTTTATTTTAATTTAATTTTTCAAGGTAAAGATAGTTTTCATATTTATTTTATTAGATTTTGAGTTCCAATTTTTTCTCCCTCTCTTATTTATTTATTATTTTAAAAGTTTTTTTATTTTCAAAACATATGCATGGATAATTTTTCAACATTGACTCTTACATAGCCTTGTGTTTCAGATTTTCCTTTCCTTCTCCCACCCCTTCCCTTAGATGGAAAGCAATCCAATATATATTATACAAGTTAAAATATTTGTTGAATCCAATATATATGTAAACATATTTATATAATTCTCTTGCTGCATGAGAAAAATCAGATCAAAAAGGAAATAAAATGAGTAAGAAAAAAATGCAAGTGAACAACAACAGAACAATTCCCACAGTCCTCTCTCTGGGTGTAGATGGCTCTCTTCATCACAAGGTCATTGGAACTGGCATCAGTCATTTCATTGTTGGAAAGAATCACATTCATCAGAATAATGTTGAATAATAATATTCAACAGAATATTCTATGTTACTGTGTACAATGATCTCCTAGTTCTGCTCATTTCATTTAGCATTAGTTTATGTAAGTCTCCAGGCCTCTCTAAAATCATCCTCCTGATTGTTTCTTATAGAACAATAATATCACTTAACATTCATATATCATAACTTTTTCAGTCATTCTCCAACTGATGGGCATCCACTCAGTTTCGTTTCTTGCTATTACATAAAGGGATGCCACAAACATTTTTGCACATGTGAATCCATTTCCTTCCTTTAAGATTTCTTTGGGATATAGCCCCAGAATGAACACTGCTAGATCAAAGGGTATACATAGTTTGATATTTTTTGAGCATAGTTCCAAATTGCTCTCCAAAATAGCTGGATTCGTTCACAATTCTACCAACAATGTATTAGTGTCCCAGTTTTCCCACATCCCCTCCAGCATTCATCATTATTTTTTCCTGTCATCTTAGTCAATCTGAGACATACTGAATTTATATGGAAATCTATTTTACCCAATAGAAAAAATAAAGAGAAAAAGGAATAAGAAAAAAGAGATGGGGGAGGAGGGTGTGGGGGAAATAGGTGAAAAAAAAAATCCTAACTCTGATACATGGAAGTTGTATAGATAGATAAAGGTAGATAGTGATAAGTAAGACAGACTTTAGAGGAGGGACAAAAAAATATAGAGAAAAAAGATAAGATAGAAGGAAATGTAAAGTTGTAATCATTACTATGGAGATATAAATGGTTTGAATTAATCCATAAAACACAAAAAGCTAGTAGAATATCTTAGAAACCAGGACTCCCATACAATGCTGTTTACAAGATACAGGCGTATGTACACAGTTAAAATAAGGAGCTAGAGCAGAATCTCTTTGACTTTAACTGGAGTAAAAATAAAAAACAAAAAGCACAACACAACATGAACAACAAAGGTACAGCAATCTTGATCTCAGAAAAAACAAACAAACAAAAAAAGACATGTAAAAAGGATCAAGGAAATTAAATCTCATTAAAAATATCATAGACAATGAAGTAACATTTATAGTAGCTATATACTAAATGGTATAACAGCTAAACTGTTAAGGAAAGGTTAAGTAAATTACCCAAAGAAATAAGTAGTAAACCAATACTAGTAGATAGTAAAACAATATAATACTTTCCTTGCTCAGAACAAGATAAATCAAACCATAAAATAAATTAAAAATAAATCATTAGGGTGAATAGAGTTTTAGAAAAAGTAAATGTGATAAACCTCTAGAGAAAGCTGAATTGGAATAGAAAGGAATATAATTTTTTTCAGCTTATGTAGCATCTTCTCAAAAAAGTAACCATGCATTTAGTCATAAAAATCTCAAAGCCAAACACAGAAAATCACAAAGATTAAATGCACACTACCAACTATAATGCAATAAAAATTACATTCAATTAGAGGTTGTGCATAGATTAAAAAATAATTGGAAACTAAATGATCTCATTCTTTAAAATGACTGTCAAAAATAGACCATAGAGGGGAAATCAATAATTTCATTAAAGAGAATGACAATAATGAGAAAATATTTAAAAATTTGTGAGATGTAGTCAAAGTAATACTTAGGGAAAATTTACTTTTTTAAAATGTGTATGTCAGGAAAAGAAAGAGTAGATTGATGAATAAAGTATGCAACTAAAAATGAAAAGAACAAATTTAAAGCCTCCAATTAGCCACCAACATGGAAATCTTGAAACTAACTGGAAAGATTAATAAAATTGGAACTTAAAAAATCTCATTTAACCAATGAATAACTTAGAAGCTGGTTATATGAAAGTAAAAAAATGGATAAACCTTTTGTTGATAAGATATAAAAGAAAAAAAAATTACTAGCTTCAAAAATGAAAAAGGATGAGTGCATCACCAATGAAGATGAAATTAAAGCAATTATTAAGAGTTAATTTGTCCAAATATATGCTATAAATCTGACAATCTAAGTGAAATGGAAGAATCTAAAAAAAATAAGAGAAGAGGAAATAGAATACATAAATGATCTTATTTTAGAAGAAAGAAATTGAACAAGTTATTGAGGATCTCCCTAAGGGAAAAAAATCTTCAGGTCAGATGAATTTACAAATGAGTTCTACCAAGCCTTTAAGGAACAATTAATTCCAATATTGTATAAATATTTGAAATTATTGGTAAAGAAACAATTCTATCTAATTCTGTTTAAGATACAAATATTATTTTTATTTCCAAATCAGGAAAAGCAAAAACAGAGAAATAAAACTATCAACCAAATTCTGTAGTGGATAGCAGTCAAAAATTTTAAATAAAATACTAGCAAAGAGATTACAATAAAATATTAACAAAGATCATAAACTATGTATGACCAGGTAACATTTGTACCAAAAAGGATGGGCTGGTTCAGTATTGGGAGATTATAATCATAATTTACTATATTAACAACAAAATCAACAGAATTATGATTATAACAATAAATACACAAAAAACCTTTGACACACTACTCCATTTCTATTAAGAACACTAGAAAGCATTGGGAATAAATGTAACTTTCTTAAAATAAGCTCTATCTACCTAAAGCTAAAAGCAAGTATTATATGTAATGAGTATAAATTTGAAGTTTTCCCAATGAAATCAGCAAGTTATTGTTGTTGCAAGGGTGTCCATTATCATGACCAATTTTTTCCATATTATATCAGCAATGTTAGTTATATCATTAAGACAAGAAAAATAAATTGAAAGAATAAAAATAGACAAGAAGGAAACTTGACTATCACTCTTTGCAGATGATATAATGTTATACTTAGAGAACCCTAGGGAATCTACTAAAAAAACTAGTTTAAATAATGAACAACTTCAGCAAAGTTGCAGGATATAAAATAAAATTACATAAATCAGCATTTCTATATCCCATTTTAAAAAAAAACAGCAGCAAGAGATAAAAGGAGAAATTTTACTTAAAATAACTATGGATAATATAAAATCTGAAAATATAAAGACAATTCCTAAGTACACATCATGAACTCCAGAGAGAGAACTGATTGAATGCAGATTGAAGCACACATTTTACCTTTAATTTTTTTTTTTTGCCTGTGTTTTCTTTTTAACATGACTAATATGGAAATAGGTTCTGCATCACTTCACATGTATAATTAACATTAAATTGCTTGACTTCTTAAGGAGAAAGGAAGGAAGGGGGAGAATTTATAACTTTAAATATTTATAAATAATTGTTAATTTTTTACATGTTATTAGAAAATATTTAATAAAATAAATGGAATATATGAAAATAAAAGATATAGGAAGAACAGTGTGCATTCTTGTGGTGTAGGAGTTGAGGAACTCATACCAGATTAGAGGTATAGTCAGAACAAGAAGGCATATGGTGGCAATAGTTTCATAATTTTGGATTTTGCAAGATGGGAAGAATGATGTTATGAAATATGACCTGGAAAGAGACATGAGTCTTTGTATCCAGGTTATGTTGCCATAGTGAATCATTTTGGCTGTGCTGTGAACCATTTGGTGGTTCATATTGGGATCTCTTGTGGTAGTTGAATGCAGGACAGATGATTGATCTTATTTTATATTTTTTCTTTTTTGAATTTTGAATTTATATCTATTTCATGAATTCATTCTATTGGTAGTCTAGTGTGTTCTTCTAATTAATGTGAATACACATCTTTCCCTTATACTATACTGCAAATTTTGAATTAATTTCTACTCATACTGGTCATTAAGATTGTTGGATGAGAATTCATATACTGAAAAAAGTGATAACTATTTTTAAACTATTTTTTTCTTTGAATGAGTCAGACTGAATATTATTTTTAATTTATTAAGACATGACAAATACATGTTGACAAGTAGTTACATGCTGTAGTTTCACAATAGATGCATTTGAATTAAGTTATGGAAGTTATTTTAATGTTGCTTTTTTAACTGTCCATTTCCATGGCTCTAGAGACTCATTAAAGTCCTTAGAACCACTGAAGAAGCCCCAGTAGGTCTGAGTACTAGCTCTTTCAAATACGATGCCTATTTGCAAGAGGAATAGCCATTTTTTTTTTCTTGCAAAGTAATCTCTCACGTTTCCCAGATCATTGTGGTTCCCTTATTTTGAATCCATTGAATGAGTAAACATTTACCCAAAATTGTGTGATTAGGTCACCAGGAAAATAAACCTATACAAAGAGTAAGAATTTTAACTATAAGGTAGGTTTGGAAGGAGGCCACAGCAACTTGCTTATATGATGTGTCATACTGGAGCATCCAATGGCGTTTGAGGTAAGTCTTAGAAGTTTACTTTCTTGTTTGTTTAATTTTATTTATTTTTAATTTTTAACAGTATTTTATTTTTCCAAATACATGTGAAGACAATTTTCAACATTCATTTTTGTAAGACTTTGTATGCCAATTTTTTCTCCCTCTCCCCTTTACCTATCACCTCTCCAAGACAGCAAGCAATCTAATACAGGTTAAATATGTTTAATTCTTTTAAACACATTTCCCTGTTTGTCATATTGTGCAAGAAAAATCAGACAAAAAGGGAAAAACCCCAGAGAAATAAAAAACAAACATAAAAAGGTGAAAATACTATGCTTCAATCCATATTCAAGTCTCCATAGATCTCTCTCTGGATATGTATGGCATTTTCCATCCCAAATATATTGGAATTGCCTTGAATCATTGCATTGCTGAGAAGAGTCAAGTCCATTACATCATGTAATCTTGTTACTGTGTACAATGTTATCTTGGTTCTGCTCAATGGAAGTTAATTGCCAACATTTTTTCCCTCAAAAATCAGTTTTAAAGTGAAGAAACAAAGGCGAGATGAAAGGCACAATACAGGAATTGAACACAAGCTCCTATATTCAGAATTAATCACATACCTTGAAGCTATGTTCATTTAGGGAAAAGGAAAAGGGCGAACAAACATTTATTCAGATTACCTGTAACTATTGTTCCTTTAGAATGTGATCAATTTCATTGCTGGGAGGAGTTGAAAATAGACTTGTACAAAGAGCAAAAAGAGGTAATCAATTTGCAATTAGCATCATTCATATAGGAAGAGTTTGGTTGTTAAAAGGAACAGGAAATGGAATTATATGGCTATTAAATTGACAAAACCTATATGAAGAATGAAGATACACAAGATCTTAGGAGGATTGGATAGAGAATTTTTACTTGGAAGAATGGATCTGTTTGAAGGCAGAAAAATGACTTAAGTGTGCTGAGAATGTGGTTCTCATTTACATGCAACTTGTTTGTTTCTTTTCTTTTTCTTAGAGCTTGAGAAGTTACAATTTATAAACCAAATAACTCTTTGGAAACTATGAAGAGAAGAATGAAAACTATTATATCTTACTCAAATATAGAAAACTCAGTTAGAATATTTGATCCTCACTCATCCACCTGAACTTTTTGGAGTAGTCAAATTTAGATTAATGATTTAGAGCTGGAAGGAGCATTATGAGAATATCTGGTTGAATCTATTTATTATGCAAATAAAGAAGCTGAGGTCTAGAGATGTGAAGTTACTGACTTGCAGTGAGTTAGTTCAAAGTAAAACTGGGATTACAGTCAGTTCTCAGACTCTCCATCAAGGTAGCTGCTCAAAAGCTGTACCTCACTGCACTTGCTTTATATGAGGATTTTAATTTGTTCTTTTCTGTAAGAAGCTGAACAGAAACTGTTCACCAAAAATGTCCATAAGACCCTAATCAAAGACCCTTTTTATCTATTCTGTTTTGACAAAGGTTTTTTTTATTTTATTTTATACGTAGAATTTTTATCACTCTATGAGAGTATTTACAAAGTGCCTTCTACTAGGCATTATGCTAAATACTGGAGTTACAAATGCAAAAAGGATATAGTTCTCTTCTGCCAAAGAGATAACATTACATAGTTAGAGATGAGTGTGTGTACATAATTTAATATGTGTGTATATATGTTTGAGCATGTGTATATACTTCCATCAGCAAAAACATAAATGCTTTGTTTACCTTCCTTGCCTAGCAATAAGTGTTGTTTTTATCTGTACAAAATAAAAGAGAAAAACAGAATACTTATAAAAAGTAAGCACATTTAAGCAAAATAAATTCCCATATTTATCATGTCTAAATATGCAAATATTATTTTAAACCTTGGATCCATCATTTCTTTTTCAGGAGGTAGGTCCCATATAACATTATTAATATTTTGGAGTTGTGATTAGACATAATATTGAGCAGAGTTTTTGACCTTTTCAAATTATTTTTCTTTGCATTATTTTTATAATGGTATAAGTTAATCTGGTTTGGCTAACTTTAGTGGGCACCACTTCATACAATTCTTCCCAAGTTTCTTTGAAACTGTGCTTTTCATTATTATTATTATTTTTAATGAAAGAACAATATTCCATCACATTCATAGCCATATTTTGTTCATCCATTTTCTTAACTAATGGATAGTTCTTTTTTTTTTAACCCCTAATTCTTTTGTATGATAAAAAGTGCTACTATAAGTTCTTTTATCCTTTTTTGATTATATGTTTGGACTATAAACCTAGTATTGATATTTCTCAATCAAAGGATATATATAGATATATAGTTGAGTAGATTTTTGGAGAAAGCAAAGTTTTTCAAGGTGACTTTAATAGTCAAGATGTTGTTTTGCCATTACTTATGTTATAGAATAGTGTTTGTAGTTCACTGAAAAGTTTGTTAGCACTGGTGATCTGTGCTTGAATATTTGGTTTAATAACTATGATAGTTACTCAGGCTTTTAAAGATTAGTGCTCATTGATGTGACTGAACACAAGGGAGAAAAAATCTCTCAATTGTGTGCTGGCTTAGTTTCCTTTTTCTTAAATTTTAAGTATTAAGTCATTCACCGATTTACTCACTCAAAAATTATTTCCTGAGTTTATGGAAGGAACAAATCAAATGGATTCTCTGGGAAAAGAATGTGTGGCCTCAAGTACAGGCTCAATGATTTACTATATTTTATAACTAGAAAAAACTTTTCTATATATACTTATAATATACATATATACATATATATTAGTATGTGGATATGTATTATATGCACACAGAGAGAAAATTTAATGTATATACATATTAAAAATTTTATGAGAATAATCTATACAGACTTTGAAGGTATAGATATCGCAAGAAAACAGGCAGGCTTTCACAATTGACATTCCAAAGTAGGTCATATCTTTTTCTTTGGGCAATTGACTCAAAAGATGTAGACACTTTTGGATTCCCCTCTGATTATTGTTTATTAACAATAAATAAAGGCATCTGATTCAGGAGACAAAAAGAGATGCCTTTAAGGCTCTCTTCCCACAAGATATTTCCTATTCACTGAAAACCAAAATAACAGTGATAGCATTATTTGACAAAAACTTGATCAAATGAGACTTACAGTTAGAAGATGAGGTTTAGATCCCAGGTCCAAGAGGGATTCTCATTATAAAGTGAAGTTTATCAGCTCTAATTTTCTTTAGTGAATGATATTTTTTTCTGATTTCGTCAGGCCTTAGAAAATTGTAGAACCTCTTAAATATGATACATAAATATCTTAAAAGCAATTTGCTTTACAATTC
The DNA here is from genome assembly GCF_902635505.1 of Sarcophilus harrisii. Lineage (NCBI taxonomy): Eukaryota > Metazoa > Chordata > Mammalia > Dasyuromorphia > Dasyuridae > Sarcophilus > Sarcophilus harrisii. The sequence continues at coordinate 408,621,831 of NC_045429.1, read as the reverse complement.
ACACCGGACTGAAAAAAGGGTATGAAGAATGCATATATGTATATATATACACATACACACATTGCATTTTTTATAGATACATAAACATATACATAAATGCATCCCTATAAACATGCATACACAGAAACACGCAAATACATACAACATGTATGTGAACATGTAGAAAGTATAAAGAATTCCATTAAAGAAATATCTATTCAAAAAAGAACATGTTTTGGTCACAAGGTAACGGCAAAGACTAGCTTAATGGATAAAACCATTGTTATTTGACAACTAGAATGTAGGTGGGCACACCATAGTGAATTTTTGTAGGAGGATTTGAATATGAAGAGCATAGGATAGATGAATTTAGTGAACCTGTACTTCTTTTTTCACTGCTAGGTGGCCAAATTACCACAGAATTACCTTAATTTTGGTATCAGATTTCTAGGTCTGAAGTTTGTTTTTGTTTTTAAAAGCATAATTGAATAAATTTTCCAACCCTCTTTTATCAATTTCAACAATTATCTTTAAATAAATGAATTTTTGGTAACAACACAAAACCAAAGAGATAAGGAAATTCATGTACAAGACAAGTTTTCATGAGTTTTATTGAAAGATAATCATTGCAACTAGTGGAAGCTTTGATATGTCTAAAGGCAAAAGACAAGGGTGTGTTTCATAAAACCATAAATTTTTAGTGGGAAGACACTTTAGGTCAAATAGCTTAACCCCATAATTTTATAAATGATTAATCTGATGGAAGTTAAAGACTTGGTCAACATTACACAACTATGTAGCATCTGAGGTGTTAATTTTAAACCCTGATTTTCCAGACATAGCACTTTATTCACTTTAGCGTCTTGAAGATCACACACTGCACACAGAGATAAACAGACAAAAAAACACCCACTATACTCTTTATAATCTTCACCTTGAAATTTTCTAACACCTCTCAGGGCAGCATAGGGGCTGGGATTTTCAGATCAGCTCATGTGAGTGAAATTACCTTAAGGTACCTCAATCAAAGTGAGCTTTCCATATTTCCTCATTTATTGAGTAAAGGTTTCATTTGTCAATGGTATTTAATCAGGTTTGTTTGCTTGCTTTTTTCACTTCCTAGTGGTTCTATAACCTAGTGACTGGTGAGGTAACAAAATTTTATCTGTTTTCTTTACTCTAAGATCTTTGCATCTGATCTTTTTTAAAAAATAGGATTACTAAGAAAACCATATTATTGAAATAATGTAATTACTATGTATATGTGTATATATACAACACACATATGTATGTATGTATTTGTATATGCAAATATGCATGTGTATACATCAAAGCATGCATGCACACACACACAGAAATGTTCATGGACCTTAGGTCCAGAATCTCTCCACTAACGTGATTCTTCATGTTCAATTCTGGCATTGAAACACTTTCCATTTAACTCTCATCTTTCCTCCTCCTCCTCCTCCTCCTTTTTCTTCTTCTCTTTTTATTTTTTCTAAATACATACAAAGAGAATTTTCAATATTAATTTTTTCAAATTCTTGTGTTTCAATTTTTTTCTTCCTCCCTCTCCCCTCCCCCTTCCCTAAACAACAAACAATTCATTATAGATTAAACATATATACAGCTGAAGTCACTTAACCCCAATTGCCTCAGCAAAACAAAACAAAACAAAAAAAATTTACACATTTATTGGCCTGATTCTCATGGCTTTCACCAGTGTATAAGATACTGTCCTGAGTCCCAGGGACTGAGTCTACTTTCAAATAAACAGCAATGGTTTATTAGAGCAGGGGTTTCAGAATTGGGAAAGGAAACAATGGCTAATAATTTCTAATTTGACACTTAGCTCTCTTGGTCTTCAGTTTCCAATAAATGGATGACTGGAGACAGACCAAGAGTCAATTGCTAGTGGTTGGAATAAATCCTACAATAGTAGGATGAAGATGAATTTGTGATGTGCATTGTTGATGGGAATGGCCACATTAATAAGATTATAGACCCATTGCAACATTAATATCATTAGTTTTTGTCTTAGTATTCCCAAATATTTTGTTATTTGTTTAAACTTATTTACTTCTCTTCCATCTATGTATTTAGGTGGTCTGTATAGTGTGTGAAGAAAAGTAATGTCTAATAAGGTTGAGATGGATGTAGGAATTAAATTGTAAAGGGTTTTAAATTCCAAACAGAGATCTCAAAAGCCATTTTTCAATTCTAAAATCTTGTGATTCTTTTTCAAGGCATGATTAAAACCAAATGCTCACTAAGATCTTTTTCTACTCCAAAATATCTGAAGTGATAGGAGAGAGAATTCTTTTCTTTGTTTCTCTCAGAGAAAACTTGAAGAATGCTCATCAGGAGTTTGCATTCTGTTGAGGGTCATGTAGTGGTTACTTTGTTCAATATTTCAGTTATGTCCTACTCTTCGAGACCCCATTGAGGTTTTCTCATCAATGATACTGGAGTGTTTTGTCATTTCTTTCTCCAGTTCATTTTGCAGTTGAGGAGACTGAGCCAAAATAGGGCTAAGTGATGTCTCCAGGACCACATAGCTATTAAGTATCTGAGGGAGGATTCAAACCTAGGTCTTCTGTGGCTCTCTTCATTGTACCCTTTACCCACATGTACCCAAAGAAGTATAACATAGAAGACCTTTGGAGGAAAAAACATTAAGGACTTGAACTTGGGAGCAGTGAGAAGAGGGAGGAATCAGAGAAAGACTATTTAGAGAAAGTGGCACCCAAATCAAACCTTGAAGAAGCAGAGGGGAGCCCCCCACTTATATTTTGAAATTGTGGGGATCCAAATAAGAATTTCAGAAAGCACTCCCTTAAAATAAGTTTAGAAATATATCCAGTTTCGGGTTCCCTCCAGTAAAGAACTATTTTATCTAATTTTTACTGAAAAGAGGGGTAAAAGAGGACTTTTTTACTGAGAGATTAGGTGAGTGTCCTTAGTATATAATTAATAAACATTTTTAACCACAATTTGTACTCAGAACTTCCTTCCTTCTCTTCCAATATGCTGTCCACTACTTGTACTATGCAGATCAGTCAGTTCAGAGAATCACAAAATGTCATTGTTAGAAGGGACTTAGAGGACAACTACTTCAATCAAATAGGTGACCAAGAATCTGGTCTAGTAACATAATCAAGTGATTATCCAGTCTTTCTTCAGGCATCTCTAGTGAAAGGGCTCTTTTTATGTTCCAGGGAAATCTAGTCCATGATTGGACAGTTCTAAATGTTAGAGTTTTTTCTTCTATAAAGCCAAAATCTGCCTCTTCCTTCCCAGTTTCCACCCATTGTTCCTAGTTTTGTCTGCCTAATTCCCTTTTCACATGACAACACTTCAAATGCTTAAAAGACAGCAATCAAATATTTGAAGGGCAGTTGTGTCATTCTGAGATTAGTCACTTAGAATTCAAGACAGAATTTGACATTTACAAATGGTATGTTGGTAAAAGATATTTTATATGCTTGTCCTTATTGATTGAAATTAATTTCAATTCAACATGTATTTATAAAGGACCTGTTTTCATAATCATGTCAGAGATGCATGCAAAATAAATAAAAAGCATATGATATAAAGCAAATTCTTTGCCCTAAAGGAGTTTACAATTTAATTGGGGAGAGAAGAAACACATAACACTTCCCATAAAAGAGTATATAATTGAGTGAAAAACCATGTGGCATATGCAGTACCATTTTTCAGCTGATATGACAGCAGACTGGCAAACAATGGCAGCATATGGTCAAATTTGCCAAAAGTGACATGTTTACTTGTGCATTGTAGATTTTTAACTTGGAGTCTAAAACTACACAAAGTAAGGAAAAATGCATGTCTCAACAAGTTTAAATAATCTTTCTTTTATTTGCTATATACAGAGTCTCTCATGGCCATCACTACTGTCACTGCCATTGCCAACACTATCACTACTACCATCAGCCCTACCACCACCCCAACCATCATCTCTAGCTGAAATCAATTCTTTTTGATTGTGAGCAGCTCCAAATCCATAGCTGCCATTTAGAATCGAATGAGAGGATGGTATGTGGCTAATTAAGGATCTGAACATTAGTTCAGTTTTACCTTTTACTCAGGGTTCAACATTTAGCCATTGTGAGTCATAGTACAATAGGCTCTATTTGCTCATGTTTCTTTTTCTTTTCTTTTCTTTTCTTTTTTTTTTTTTTTTTGTTGTTGCTGAGGCAATTGGGGTTAAGTGACTTATCCAGGGTCACACATCTAGGACGTGTTAAGTGTCTGAGACCAGATATGAACTCAGGTCCTCCTGACTACAGGGCTGGAGCTCTATCTACTGTGCCACCTAACTGCCCTTGCTCATATTTCTTAACTCCTTGGATAACTAATTATGAAAGTAGCTACATTTTCCCTCCACCCCATTAAAGGAATGACAAATGGGTTTGGCAACTTTGCAGTTGAGGAGGATCAGGATAAATGTAAAACTACTATGGAAGGTCAGGCAGAGTGGGAAACACATTTGCAAAGACTTCATGGTAGACATAAAATTTAAATTGGGTCTTGAGAGTTGGATAGATTAGAGAAAGAGAGAACAGAGGAGATGTGGAAAGGAGAAGTGGGCAACAGAATGGAGAGAATTTCAGGTTGTAACATTAGCAAAGGCATGGAGACAGAAATGATCATTGCCTCTGTGAGGGAACCATAAGGTGACTAGTCTATATTGGCACCTGCCAGTATACAGTAGAGATGTGGGCTGTAACTTAAATATTTTACAACTCTCAACGTGTTAAAGAAATATAGGTTTATTTTTCAACTTTCTAATGCAATTTGAGTGTTTCAACATTCTCCATGCACCTTGTTAGAGCTAAAGATACACACACATGCACAGACATATTTTTATATATATTTATAGTATGTCTCCTTATTCAGCTTGTATGAGAAGATTTTTTTCCATTAAAATTAGCTCAAAGACTTTATTTAGCTTGCCTCCACAGTGGAGATTGTATTTGTTATATCCCCAGAGTCTTAATATTATGATTTCTTTATGAAAAGAACTGTCACTTACTTGAAGCTTTTCTTTCAAAGCTTTCTTTTTTATGTAGAGGATGAAAACTTGCTTTCTACAATAGGCTTCTCTCCTCTATTTGAAATTCCATCATAGCCTGTCTCCATCCTTAGAGGTGGATAAAAACTCAAAACTTCAGGTAAGGAAGACTCATATTTCCTAAGGATCCCGCTTGACCATTTTCTCCCTCGATGCCATTGCTGGCTTCCTGGATGAAATGTCAGAACATATTTATTCCCTTTTCTTTCCTTTTCCTTTGTCAGTTTGTGAATATCTTATTTCTATTTATGCAGCACTAGCTCATTTTGCTTGAAATGAGCATTTTTTCCCCCTTTCTTTCCTTTTTGGACTCGGCTCCAGGGGAATCCTCTTAACTTTATCTGAATACTTCGTGCTAGATCTGATGGCCCTTTCTGTCTTTTGGCTGGATGCAGGCTTTAAATACTCCTGTATCTCAGCTCAGTGATATTTCAAATTTTCTTCCACATCTCAGAAACTTAAGGTCTTAAGGATATGGCTAGCTGTGTGGGGAAGTAGCGGGAGGATGTATTAAAATCTGAAATCCTATTAACTGCTTCTCAGCAAAGCTATTCTTCTTTTCTCTGTGTGAACATAAGATGGCAAAACAAAACAAAACATACCAAATCAAGAAAAGAATATAAAACTGTTGCAGTAATTCTAAAAACTAAATCTAATTGATACTTGTATTTTCCCAGCCTGTTTCATTAACAACACACCATAGTGAATTGAAAGCTGACCTAGAATCAGGAATGCTGAGAATGAAGTCCCTTTTTTTTTGTTTTTTCCTTTGACACATACTGGCTATGTAACCTTCAGCAAGTCATTTGACCTCCTAATGTTCTAGGTAATAATTTAAGAATATAAATTGAAGGGAAGGTTCCAATATGTATTGGTAAATGAGTTTCTTCATTGGGAATTCACTTCACAGATGAAACCTACAGATTTAGACTATTGCATCAAGTATTCAGAGTGTAGTGTAGTGTAAGAGATGAATCTAAATGGGAAAATAGTACAGGGTCCCAATATCTCCTAAAGGCCAATTTGTGGGCTTAGGTTGGTAATATTTTACATTTACATAACACTTTAGAGTTTTCAAAGCATTTTTCTAAAAGTTTTACTAAATACTTATACAAGTATTATATATTCCTATCAAGTTTTATGGATGAGAAATTAGATAAAATAAGAAACCAAGCAATTTGCATTTGAAGAAGCTGGGATTAATGGTATAGGAAGAATTGGAAGTGAAGACATAGATAAGGGAATCATCTATACATCAGGGATGTCTGAAAGACTGAGAGTGAATAATGGGGAATGGGAAAATTAAAAAAAAGGAGAAAAGTACCACACAAAATCAAAGTTATATAAATGAGGGAGAAGGGAGAGTAAGAAGTCAGCAAAGAACATAGAGAAAATTTGTTCAGAGAGATAGGATGTCATTCATTCAACAAACATTTATTAAACTCTTGCTATGTGTAAGGCAATGTGCTAGGCACTGTGGATAATAAGACAAAAGCAACAGTCCTTGCCCTTTGGGAGATTGTATTATAGAGCCAAAGGGAAATGTTGACATGAAGGTGATAATACACCCAAACGTAATTTAAAATCAACAGCAACATCAGTAAAAGGATGAAAACAAAAAGGGGTCTACTTATGAAATAAGGAATTCATTAGTGATAGTGAACAGTTTTGTTTAAAGAAATTGGAATAAAATACATATAAAAAGGAATTAAGAAAAGCATGAGTAGAAGATGTAAAAATGATATTGATCTACACAAATATAGGAATGATATATGTAAATAAATGTTCACATACATTGAATCTCCTACCTCTGCAGTATAAAAAAAGCTTTTCAAAACAAGAGATCTACAGGAAGAAATAATAATAATAAAACAAAACAAGTGGGAATAAAATGAAGTTAATACTAATTGTTTTATCTGGTAGGGAATTTGTCCTCAAGATGCTTTCAGTAAAAGGACAGAAAATGAGCTTACATACCAATACTTTTATTAAAATTATAAAAAGCCAACAAAAGAAAAACATTCATTTCATACATTGCCTCAATTGTTTACAGAACACTGATCACAAAAGAATTACTGCAGAACAGCATTTCATCTCTAAGTTCTTTCTGAATGTATTAAAATAAGGAAATAATACTAAGTAAAATCATATTTATAAGTAGATTTAGATTAGGATATATATATATATATATATATATATATATATATATATATATATACAGAGAGACAGAGACACATACACAGAGAGAGAGACAGAGAGAAAAAAAGAGAAAGGAGAGAGAGAAAGAGAGAGAGAGAGAGAAAGAGAGAGAGAGAGAGAGGAGAAGGAGGAGAAAAAATAGGAGGAGGAGGAAAAGACAAATTTCAATAAAGATAGCTGAGAATGGGCTCAAAAAGGCAGCAAGAAGATACCAAATATCTTTGAGACTAGGCTTCTTTAAAGCAAGGAGTAAGAATGGATAAGAACATTGCCAACTTTAAAAGAATAGGGGAAGGAATTTCACATTGGATAGATTGAAAATTCTCAGTAACCTTGGAGGTGAGGACATCTGAGAACACATTTAGGTAATTGGAGTTGCTTTCCACTTAAGCTATATGTAGCACGATGGAGTGAGCATGAATATGCTGGCTGCCTCAGTAATCCTAAATGTGCTTTAGAGTCTAAACTGCAGCCTTATATTAAGAGAGGTAGATGATTTTTGAGCCTCAATTTTAGATTTGAAATGAACCTTAAGAGGGAAACTAATTCTTTCTATGACTAAAAAGTTTCCTGCAATAACCAACAAGTGCTCATTACATTTCTGCTTGAAGAATCCTAGTGAAAGGAACCCCCTTCATCCTATAGATAGCTTACTTCTTTTTAAAAAGCACTATTGTAACTGTTAGAATTTTTGGAACATGGATTTAGAATTTGGCTCTTTGCAACATTTACCTATGGCTTCTGGTTCAGCCTCTGGAACCAACCAGAACAAGTCTAATCTAATCCTTTCTTTATTTGATAGCCCTTTGAATATTTGAACACAGTTAACATGAGGAATCCAAGTTTGTTGGATTAGTAATCGCCATTATCTGGATAGTCTCTATTTTATCAATATCTTTCTAAAATTAGATTGCACAGAATGGAACAAAATATTTTAGTTAGGGTGACCAGAGAAGAGAAAAGATTCTCACCTCCTTATTCATATAAACTATGCTTCTTTAGTGCAATCCCAGATTTCATTAACAATTTTTAGCTGGCATATTGAGTTTTTTGTACATGAAGACCTCTTCTGTTTTCCTGACAAAATAGTATACAACTTTGCTTCCCCCATCTTGTACTTCTGAAGTTCATTTTTGATGCCAGTTTTAATGCTTAACATATATTCCCATTAAATTTCATCTTATTAGTTTCCACTCAGTAGTTTAACCTGCCAAGATCTTTCCAAAGTGAATTTGTTAGCCATTCAGCTTTGTGTCATTTTCAAATAGGATAAGCATCAATATATTATGAAATCTACAACATGGTGGGTAACTATTTTCCTCATACCAACTCAATTTAATAAACTCTGAAAAAGAAAAGATGCATCATATCTAGAGTAATTAATGTTGAATTCAAAGGACAAAACAGAAACATACACATTTTAAAAGTCTCATGAAATAATATTAGAGAACCAAAATGCTTAGAACTCCCACCACTATCATTGTTTTCTGTCTATACTGTGTATTAGGCTTATATTTTAACCTTTGGCTGTAAGAACCCCTTCTAAGATCTCTTCGGACTTAACCCTGCACCTTCCCAGATCCAACCCACAAGATGTCAAAGACAGTGTTTCTGCTCAGTCAAAAAAGAAAAGCAACTATAAGACAGAAGTGGGAGTTAGATGGCAGTAATATAGAGAACAAGATAGGGTAAAGCCTAAGGTTTTCCATTCCTCAGAGAAAGGTAACTAGATATTCAATTGGACTAGAAATCCTTCAGAGTTTATTCTGTGAACCTAGCTGGATTCTCTTTCACTGTAGTGAAAAAAGTTGAGAACACCTAATTTTGGGAGTCTATGTATCAGTGGAAGGTAGAGGGGCCAAAGGAAACCTATAAGGGAGTAACACGGAAGGTTGAAAAACTAAAAGACCAAGAGTTACAAAGGCTAGGAATAAGCCATATTATCAAGCAGATAAACCAACCGATATAATTCATAATGTCAGAAAGAAAAATGAATAAGGGTTATATAGCACATTGAACAAATTTTATATTATGATGGAAAGTGAATCAAAAATCCCTGATGGAAAAGAAAATCTTCAGACAACTCATAGGTCAGTTTCTTTTTATTACTTGTTTCTTCAAGATTACTTTAAAACGTGCTCAAATTTTACCATTTTAAAATAACAACAAAAACAAATAAAAAAGTGAAGCAAAATCCAACTTGGCATGATCCAATCTTCTCTCAAAGTATCTCGTATATCATTTTCCTTTTATAATTATTCTTTTAGGAAAAACTATTTATATCTATTGCTTCTATTTGCTCACATCCTATTTGCTTCTTAACCCTTTGAAATTTGATTTCTGACGTGCAGAGAAACTTTTTACAGGATCTTATAATAATTTTATAGTTGCTAAATCTCATGTTCTTTTCTTATTTCCTTCCTTTCTTGATCTTTCTGAAACATTTTACACTGTTGATTTCATCTTCACCCTCCTTTTCATTTAACTTCTATTTATTTATTTATTTTTGTTTGCATCATGTTTTCCTCTTATATGTCTTCCTTGAATACAGAGACTGTTGCTTTCTTTCTTTTCTTTTTTTTCTTTTTTGTCTATGTATGCCCCAGCACCTAAAACTGTATATGGTACATTTGTTGTTGTTCAGTCATTTCCAATCATGTCCGAATCTCTTTGAGTCCTTTTCTTGGCAAAGATGCTGTAGTAGTTTCCCATTTCTTTCTCTAGCTCCTTTATAGATGAAAAAACTGAGGAAAACAGGGTAAAGTGACTTGTTTAGAGTCACATAGCCAAATATTTAAGGACAGATTTTAATTCAGGAAGATGGGTTTTCTTGATTCTAGGCTTGATATTCAATCCACTGTATCAGCTAACTGCTCATCTAGTACAGAGCTGAACTGCCAAATGATTAATAAGTAATTGTTGAATTCTGAAAGTTGAACAACTCTAACACAATTTCTCATTTATTAAGAGAGTAAATAAGTTACTATCCATTTTCTGTTTGCCTCTGGAATGGGAAGATATATCTTTAGCTCTTTCTGTCTTTTGTCTCCCCTTTCCTCACCTAAATGATTTTTATTTTATCTTTCTTCCCCTAATAATAATATTACCATATAATCAGGAGTTTTTAGTTATGAAGACTCAACAATCTGAATTATCTGGAATTAGTCCAAAGCAATTAGATATAAGAATGGAATAGGATGTCTCCCAAATTAAAGGAATTCAAGATGCAACTCAAAATAGCCTATCATGAAAGCTGAGCATAATCATGAATAAAAAAAGATAGATCTTAGAGAAAAAAAAAGTAATGTGAGTTATTATTAGTGAAAAAAAGACAATAAGACAAAACTTACCCACATAACACTAGAGTTTAGCAGGACAAAATAGAATTGAGGTGCAAAATAAAGAACAAAGAGGAATGTTGAAAGGATAAAAAGATTATAAAGCACTAAAGAATTAAGGAGACTAAAGAATGAAGAAAAGGAAAAGATGAATAGTTGAATGAATATTTCCTGAATTCAATTGCATGGTCACTCATAAGTATTTTTTGAAGAAGTGGGAATCATGAATGAGGAAATTAGAGGCAAGAGATTTAAGGAAGTTAGATATGGCCCCCATTCAACCTGTAGGTGAGCAGAAATAATAATTTCTTTATTCTTTCAAGAATTGGAGGGGAGTACTATTATAGAGCAGAATAAAATAATTAAAAGCAGGAATTAGAAGGCAACTTTCATCTCAGAAAAGGAAATGAAAGAATGAAATTAAATAATATCCTTATTGTGGGGTTTACATGCATGAGATGAGACTGAGAATTTTCATCTTGAGTTTCATTTGGGGAAAATAGGAAACATGAAACCATGCTCTCTGAGTAATGATTGTATCTGCTAATAGCCTCTGGTCAGCCCAATATCCTAGCTTCACTTCTTTGTGTCTAGCAGTCTAGTCCAAGAGAAGTGAACAATTCAAGGATTAGCATATATCTTTGGATATTGATTTGAGACCTTTCCAAGCTCTAATTTTATCATTAGTCAACTAGTTCAGTTCTAATTGCACCATTGTAACCCACAGTTTTATGTACTGTCCACAAAAATAGCAGGAATTGCTTTACCTAAAAGGTCAAAATTCAGGTAGTTTGCCATGATTTGATTTCTATAAAGTCTCCTGGACTCTGTGATCACATCCTTTTTTTACATCTAAGCAAAATATCTTTTGATGATTCATTCTAGAATTTTTTTTTAGTAATATATCAGATTTGTTGCCTTAATAGTTTTTAGATTCTACTCTTTTTCATTTTCTGAAAATAGAAACATTTAGTCTTCTCTAATCTTATAATCTCTTTAATATTCTCCATGATCTTTCAAACAATAGATTAGTAGTTATGATTCCAGTTAGAACTCTTCCTACCAGTTCTTTTAGTACCTATGGAAATATTCATCTGAGACAAGTTGTTTGATTCATTAAGGCTATCTCGGTACTCTCATAATCTCCCTATTAATGTTGGGTATCAAATCTGTATTAGTTATTTTTATTCTATCCTTTTAAATTCAAAATAATGTTTTTTAGGCGGGAAAACAGAAGCAAAATAAAATGGAGATGCTCAGCCTTCCCTCTGTCACTAGTTACTATTATTCTATCTATCTCAAGGTGGTCCTATCCTTTTGACTATCTTCTCCTCTCAAGTGGTGGATGTGAGTTACATTTGGAAAGGACACATATTGGTTTGGAAACATGGGCCTGTCAAGGTCAAGCAAGCAGATGTTGGAATAAATGTCAGAGATAGGAAGATTCATCTGTTTTCCACTACTCAGGATACAGAATTGGATTAGGTTTGGGTTGGGAATATAGGAAGGCAAGAGTTAAGCCTGAGGAATCTAAGCTGAGAATGGGCTGTAGGCTAGTCAGGTGGGCCTCTGCAGGAGTTCTGGCAAGAACACAGAAAGGGTTCTGTGCTAGAGCAGGCAGGCCAGATGGGAGAGGTTGGATAGGGAGAGCTGAGGCAGAGGTGATTGCCAGACAGGCAGATTTAAGGTTGGAAGGCCATAATTGGGTCCAAAAAAGCCAAGAGGATAGGAATACCATTAGCCATGCAAATTCAGCAGGAATAACCTGGATTGTATTCAGAGGCCTGAATTATGCACATGGGCCTGGATGACTAGAGTAGCCTTTCCACTCTGGAGGGGTCTTAGTACAGGGAGTGTTAATTAGGGGTTGTCTGAATTCTCATTGACACTAGCTTTATCTCCTTTCACCAAAAGAAAATCTATCCTCAGAGAATGGGTATAGATAGAGACATAGAAGATTCTTACTTTCCAGGTTTATTATTATCTGATTACTCCTCTATGACTGAGATTAAGGTCTCAACAGTGGATTATCTGCTTCAAGCTCCTGTCCTGATGAAGAGTCACTTTTTTCCTATGTCAGTTTGTTTTCTCTGCTCGTTGTTATACATAAAAGTGCCAGTATTGATGGTTATAGATTTTCCCTTCATTAACTACCTTGTGAGATAGATAGTTCATGTGTTATTATGCCCATTTTACAGATGAGAAAATTGAAGTTATGTGAAGTCAAAGAGCTTTCCTAGCAGCCAGGAAATATCAGACACAGAACCAGTTTTCTTTCCTTATACCCCATCAGATTGCTGATGAATGTTATTCACAATGGGCAGAGGTAAGCAAAGAACATATTGTAAGAGGAAGAGAAGGGGGAATCTATTGTCCTCTAGGAAGAACCAATCAAAGGAAAATTCCCAAGTACACAAAATTTCTCCACTGTCTTTCCTTCTCTCCTTTCCCTTTCTTTCTTTCTCCTACTCCAGAAGACCCCTTCTTCCACCCTATCTCTAGCCTATGTATCCTGTGATTGACAGCTACAAGATCATGCTTTCAGTTGATTGTAAGCTAAAGTATTTGCTAGTGAGGCTTAACACCTCCCAGGGGGGTATTTGCGTTCTAAAAGAGGACTTTTCGAAAAGTGAAAAAGCCTTCTAGACACAAAGAAATGCAGCTGGGGTATGGGGCTGACAAGAGGCTATTAGACTACAGAAAAGAACAGGTGCAATGCTCAGCCTTTGGAAAGGTGAGTAGGAGATATCAGCCCTTTCACACCTCCAGATTCTATATCTCTGTAAAAAAAAAAAAAGGGTCGTCTTCACTTTCAGCATCTGGTTTACTTTAATTTGGCACACATCAAGGAAATGTGCCCATAGCTGCCTGTCTTCAATTAGGATAAGACATGACTAACTTCCTTCCTTTCTCCATTAATGGACTTTTGGATTTTCCCCAGAGGTCAGACCTTCTGGCTTGTAGATGTCCAAACATAGTGCATGTGCTAGCTACAGCCTTTGGGCTTGCTACTTTAGAGCAGAGACTCTTAACCTGGAGCCTATGAACTTAAAAAAAAAATACAGTTTGATAACCAAACATAATTAGTTATCTTTATAATTCTGTTCACTTTATTTTATAGTAGTTTGGTTGGCACAGAGAATAGAGTGCTAAACTTGAAGTCAGAAAGGATGGAGTTCAAGCTGGGTGACCTTGGATAAGTCCTTTAAATTGTCACAGCTTGATTTTCCTCATTGGTAAAATGGGGATAATGGCACCTACTTTACAAATTGTTATAAGGATCAAATGTGATATCTAAAGTACTATGGAAATCTTAAATCAAGATCTAAATGTTGGTTATCATGATTGTATGTTTTAAAAACTATTATTCCTAGAAAGGGTCCAGACTCCAAAAGAGATTAAGAGATTTATTACACACACACATGTAAGAACCCCTACTTTAGAAGATCCACTTTAGGATAGGCATCTTTTGTTACTCACTTATAGCTATGTCTCCAGATCTTTGGATACTAAACAACCAGTTGAAAGTATCCTATTACTTGAGAGTATCCTATTGAATTTAAAGTATGATATTACTGGCTTTATCTCCATCTATATCTTCTGAATACCTACTAGATGCCTTGGGCATTTCCATTGGTTGAGAATGTATAAAGCAGGGCTGGCTAAGACTTTGGCTGGATTGGAAAATTAATCATAAACCATAGATAGACATGTAACCCTGCAGGTGACTTATCTCCAGAAACATCTTGCAACAAAAGCAGACAAAAACAGAACCAAAAACCCAACACAGCCCCCAAAACAAAGTATAACAAAAACCCAGTATTATTTATTTTATATAGCCATAATATATGTATATGAGCTATCAAACATTTTAATAAGCAAGCAGAAGTATCACATGCATATTTATATATGTGTATATATGCTACCTAATACAATAATTTCTCTTTTAAAAAAAATCTCCCCATACAAGAGCTTGATTTTGCAGTTTTAGCGTCCAGATATGATCAAAACTTCTCTATTAGTGTATGTTATTTTAACTGATGGTTTATATACATATATATACATAAACAAATACATATACACACATATACATACGTACATGTAAAGGACTCACTATTATGCTTATTAGGTAGGGTGGCTTTGGTGCTGTGCAAGGAAACTGGTTGCCCTTAATTAGAAGAAGGATAGTTTTTTTTTTTTTTCATCATCTTCTACGTTATCTTTGAAAGTAATACTATCCATTGTTAAAACATTACTTGAGTTGCTCAGTATGGCTTAGAAGTGAATGATTTCTCTAAGCTGCATGACTAGAATAGTCATTTAATAAGCATTTGTAAAGCACATACTATATATTAGGCAGACTCTGTGTTAATTGCTGGAACATAAACTCTGACAAAGCCTACTGAGAATGAAAGTCTTTGATTTCATGTTTATTTTCTAATCTCTCCCCCTAAATTCAGAGAAGCTTGCCATTATCACCATTGCTAACATTTACATAGCACCTACTATATGCCAGGTCCAATGCTAACCATTTTACAAATATTATTTTACTCGATCTTTACAACAACTTTATGCCTGTTGTTATCCTCCTTTTACAACTGAAAAAAAATAAACTGAGGCAAATAGAAAAAGTTAAATAACTTGCCCAGAGTCACACAGCTAGTAAGTGTCTGAGGCCACATTTGAACTTGTTCTTCCAAATCCAGCCCTAGTGCTCTCTCCATTACACTATTAGCAGGATGATGATAGACTGTTAAATATTTTTTCATCAGAGCAACTTGGGAAAACCATCCAGTAAACTTTAGAGAAGTTGTAAGCAGCATGAGTGGAGAGCTTACCTATAGTAAGGAAATCAAAAATCCTTGAAAGTTTAAAGAAATATATCATTATAGACTTCTAGAATTTGAGGACCTTAGAAATTGCTCCATGAAATCATTGTCCAGTGTGTGTATATTGTCTATGCTTTCCTTGACAAGTGCAGGTCTAGTTTTTGCTTGAATCCTTCCAAAGATAGGGACTTCCTTATTAATCAATCAAACATTTATTAAATGCCTAAAATGTGTCAGATATGTCCTAGATGCTGGGGATACAAACACAAAAAGGAAACAATCCTTGTTCTCAAAGAGCTCACATTCTATTGGAAGAGACAACCTTCATGCAAAGAGATACAAGGTAGTGTTATTTTGTTTTAATTTTTTAGGGGGCACCTAATTTTTTAGGGAACCCTAACTGCTAGGGGTTCAAGAAAGATTTTTCTTAGTATATGATAGTTGAGTTAGGGATATGAACATAGTCATTGTGATCAATACTAGAAATTCAAAGACAAAAATGAAATAGGTCCCTGACTTTCTCCCCTTTTCTCCCTTCCTCCCTTCCTCCCTCCCCTTCCTTATTCTCTTCCTGCTTTCCTTCACTCCCTCCCTTCTTTCTCTGTCTCTTCTGTCTTTCTCTCTCTCTCAGTCTCTTTCTTTTTCTCTCAATCTATTTTTTTCTTTCTCTCTCAATCCCTTCCTTCCTTCCTTCCTTCCTTCCTTCCTTTCTTTCTCTTTCTTTCTTTTCTTTCTTTCTTTCTTTCTTTCTTTCTTTCTTTCTTTCTTTCTTTCTTTCTTTCTTTCTTTCTTTCTTTCTTTCTTTCTTTCTTTCTTTCTTTCTTTCTTTCTTTCTTTCTTTCTTTCTTTCTTTCTTTTTCTTTCCTTCCTTCCTTTCTCCCTCCCTTCCCTTCCCTCCCTCCCTCCCTTCCTCTTCCCTCCCTTTCTCTCTTCCTCCTTCCCTTCTTCCTCCTTCCCTCTCTCCCTCCCTTTCTCCCTTCCTCCCTCCTTCCCTCCCTCCCTCCGTTCCTCCCTCCTTCCCTCCCTCTCTTCCTCCCTCCTTCCCTCCCTCCCTCCCTTTCTTTCTCTCTCCCTCCTTTCTTCCCTCCCTCCTTTCTTCCCTCCCTCCTTTCCTCCCTTCCTCCTTTCCTTCCTTCCTTCCTTCCTTCCTTCCCTTCCTTCCTTCCTTCCTTCCTTCCTTCCTTCCCTCCTTCCCTCCTCCTTCCTCCCTTTCTTTCTCTCTCCCTCCTTTCCTCTCTCCCTTCCTCCCTTTCTTTCTCTCTCCCTCCTTTCCTTCCTCCCTCCTTTCCTCCCTTCCTCCTTTCCTTCCTCCCTTCCTCCCTCCCTTCCTTCCTTCCTTCCTTCCTTCCTTCCTTCTTTCCTTCCTTCCTTGATACAATGGGATAACTTGGCTTTTTAAACTTAAGTCTTCAATAGATCTCATTTTGACTGAGGCCACACCCAGTCAAGGCCATAACAGTTGAGGCAAAGAATCTCCTCTTTACCTAGTCCCCTGGAAATCTAAATAAATGAATGAATGAATAAATTAATTTGGGAGAGGAAGACTTCAGGATTTCTAGCCAAAGCAGAAATTATTGCTACTTATATTCAATCTGAGTTAACCAGGACCCTGAACAAATAAGGCTTGGTTTAAGACCTATTGGTGGCCAATTAGAATCAGATTGGTTTTTAATTTAAGGCCTGGTCCTTAAGAAAGAAATTATATCCAGTAAACCCCAAGATATATTTGGAGAGTTCAGAGTTGCAAAAGAGAAAAAAAAAAAGCTTTTTAGAGCATCTGTAGGTAAGGGAAAGAAAGTGTTGTATAATAAATCTGGGAAAGTGGGTTGGAACAAGTTATGAAAGGATTTAATTGTCAAGTAGTGGAGTTTCCATTTAATTCCTGATATAAAAAAGGGACTGTCATGGCCAGACTTATGCTTTAGTATTTCTGAACACTTTGCCAATTGTGAAGAGGGATTGGAGAAGGGAGAGAGACTGCTTAGAACAAATACTCAATTTTCTTTTTAAAATTTTTTTCCCAATTATGTTTAAGAACAACTTTTAACACTTCCTATTTATGTATTTGTTTGTTTACAATGTTGTGTTCCAAATTCTCTCTCTCCTTCCCCCCTTAATTAAGAAGGCAAAAATTTGACATAGGTTACAGGGGTAGTCATGTAAAACACATTTCCATGAAGATACTCAATTTTCAAACAACATTAATAAGGCATTTCTTGTATTGAATTCATCTGCTCTCTTATGATATTTGTCCATTGGTTTTAGGACTACATTCTTTTTTCCCCTTTTTATTTACAAGATACATATATGGGCAATTTTTCAGCATTGACAATTACAAAACCTTTTGTTCCAATTTTTCCCCTCCTTTCCCCCATCCCCTCACCCAGATGGCAGGTTGACCAATACATGTTAAATATGTTAAAGTATATATTAAATACAATATATGTATAC
The DNA here is from genome assembly GCF_902635505.1 of Sarcophilus harrisii. Taxonomy (NCBI): domain Eukaryota; kingdom Metazoa; phylum Chordata; class Mammalia; order Dasyuromorphia; family Dasyuridae; genus Sarcophilus; species Sarcophilus harrisii. The sequence continues at coordinate 408,603,940 of NC_045429.1, read as the reverse complement.
ATATCCATAGTTATTTTGTTGTGCAAGAAGAATTGGACTTTGAAATAATGAACAATTAACCTGTGAAGGAAATAAAAAATGTAAGCAGACAAAAATAGAGGGATTGCAAATGCTATGTAGTGGTTCACACTCATTTTCCAGAATTCTTTTGCTGGGTGTAGCTGGTTCTATTTATTATTGAACAAATAGAACTGATTTGGTTCATCTCATTGTTGAAGAGAGTCACATCCATCAGAATGGATCATCATATGGTATTGTTGTTCAAGTATCTAATAATCTCCTGATCCTGCTCTTTTCACTCAGCATCAGTTTATAGAAGTCTCTCCGGGCGTTTCTGAAATCATCCTATTGGTCATTTCTTACAGAACAATATAATTCCATAACATTCATATACCACAGTTTATTCAGCCATTCTCCAATTGATGGGCATCCATTCAGTTTCCAGTATCTAGCCATTATAAAGAGGACTGCCACAAACATTTTTGCATATACAGGTCCTTTTCTCTTCTTTATGATCTCTTTGGGATATAAGCCCAGTAGTAACACTGCTGTATCAAAGTATGCTCGGTTTGATAACTTTTTGAGCATAGTTCCAAATCCCTTTCCAGAATGCCTGGATATATTCACAATTTCACCAACAATGTATCAGTGTTAGGACTGCATTCTTAAGATTCTCAAAAGAAGCCTTTTTTTTTCCTTCATGAGAATCCTTCACATTTTTGAAGATATTGGATTTCTCCCGAGGTTTCCATTTTCCATATTAAATTTCCCATATTCCTTCAACTTTTCTTTATATGGTCTGGTTTCTTGATCTCTCATCTATCTGCTCATCTTTCTCTTATTATTTGTTTATGTCCATCTTAAAATATGACTCCCAGAATTCCACTCAAGTCTGATTTATTCATGGTATTATGGGAATATTACCCCACTTAAATTTTGATATTTATTGCCATTTTAGAGCTAAGAAAACTAGAGTACAAATAACATCAAAATAAATTAAAATAATAGTGGGTCTGAACTTCCTATTTTTTTTTCCTGATAGCTATATGACAAAGCAACCCATAGACAAAACCAAACTTTTTCATTACATATTCTGATCCAGTACCAAGATCAGCTTATGGTACCTTCATATGATAGAATTGGCATCAGGAAGAAATGAATTCAAATTCTGCCTCAAAATTTGATAGTTTTGAAAATCAGGGCAAGGCACTTATTCCCATCCTAAATTTCTTCATCTGTAAAATGATGACAACAATAAAACCTATTTCACTGAGTATTTGTGAGAACCAATTCAATTTAATAAGCATTTATTATATGCCCACTATGTGCCAGGATACGAAAGAGTAAAAATATCCTTGACCCCATGGAGGTTACAGTTTAATGGGAGAAACAACATGCAAAGAAATATATACAAGGAAGCTATATACACAAAAATAGGAAATAAATAATGGAGGGAAGAAACTGGAATTAAGAGGGGTTGGAGAAGACTTCCTATAGGAGATAGAATTTTTATTGGAACTTAATGGAAGTCAGAGAGGTAGTAGTGGAAATGAAGAAAAGAAATAAAATTATATTAAATGAGTTAGTACAATATGCTATAGGTGTTAGTTTTTTTATTATTATTGTTAAAATTTAAATGTATAACTGGAGTAGTCAATAGGATTTATACTCTTATAATGTTATTATAATGTTAAGGAGAAATATAAGTAGATAAAGCAACAGACAATCATATTTTTTCTATATTTGTTTAATGGAATCTCCCATAGTACTTCCTGCATCAACAAAAAAGAATGGACTTCTAAAGTGGACAAATTCCAGCTGAGTAATTATATTTTACCTAATTAAAAATTCCTTCTCTAATTTCAACTACTCTATGTAGACAATGTTCTTTACCTTATGTCCTAAATTGTTGCTTACTGTGGTTTCATGCTGCTAAATCTTTATTGGATTTCACCCTGGAGGTGGTTGTGTTTTGGTACTGGTTGAAATGATTCTGTGCGTAAAATATGTTTGGAATATGTAAATATTTGTACTTAAAATCTTTTGTTCCATTTGAAATTGAAATGAATAAATATGCTATTGTCACTACTATTCCATGACAGTCCTCACATCCCCAGGATTCTGAATGAAGTCTGGAAATTGGACATGCAGCCGTAATTATTTATTAATCATACATTTCATATTCCCTATGCTGCCATAAAACGTCTGAGGAGACGTGCCGCTAAGAATAAACTTGCTCAGCATTGCAGTACAATGCAGACAATTTTCCATAGGGAGAAGGAAAAGAAGAAAAAAAAAAGCATCTCTCCCCAACCCCCACTGGGCAAAGCAAACAGCTAACTGTTTTGCCAATGTGGAGCTAGGAAGTAATTAGTAGTGTGGAGGGAAGGGGCGGGGGAGGGGAAAGATATCAGTAACTTGAAAAATATGTTTCCTCAAGTGTATTGACATGTCCATTTTGTACTTATCCATAATCCTACACATTTCATGAATTTTTTTTTATTTTAGTCACAACCTTTACAATATTGAAATTATTTTTTTCCACACTGGACACAATCATTTAAAAAACAAAGGTAACATTTCTCATATTTTATAAAGACAGATCATAACTGTCAGTATTCTATGTAAAAAACAGACAAACAAACAATAGAACCAATTAGATATGCATATTAATTTCTTTTTGGAAGACAGTTTAATTTGTTTCCTTCCTTCCACAGTAACTAAGCTTCATGAGTAATTCTTTTGAATTCCAATGCACATGCCTGAATTCAAGTTATGCTAACAGCCAATGGGTATGTCTTAATGGATTATTCACTGGAATAAAAATGCTAGAATCATAGAAAATAAGACTAGGATGGACTTCAAGGACATATGTTTGATTTCCTTTTTATTCTTAGTATGCAGTTATTGAAATGAATTCCTTTAAGTGATGGCCTAATTTAATCTTTATAATTTTCAAGGAAATATAACCTTCCTAGGTAAATGGTTTCAGAGTTTAATTGCCTAACATGAAAGTAGAATATTCAACTTATTATGATCCCTTTTTTTTACAGATGAGATGACTATTTTGCTTTCTACCTTTGAACACTATGTCTATTTTATATGATTGAAGATTTATAAGTATCCATATATGAACCATAAACTTTCAAGAATCCAGTAGTTAGGAAGTTCTATACAGATCAGCCATTCTGGTCTTTTGTCTCATGTAGGAATCTCTTCTAGAAGTATTTGGCTTCTATGACCTTGCCTATTTAGTCAACACTGGCAAGAGATAATAATTAGTTACCTTATATCTTTAGAATGAGGGATTAACTATCCTATCCTTGGTTTTAGCCCCAACAATAGGTGCCAGGAAACTGAGCTTTAAAATGTTATATGTAATCATTTGAGGTAATTGTTTTCTGTTTAATAATTACATTAGACCTTCATTGATAATTTTTTTTTAGATTTTAATTTTTAATTTAATTTAATTTTTTAAATAATTATAACTTTTTATTGACAGAACCCATGCCTGGGTAATTTTTTATAACATTATCCCTTGCACTCACATCTGTTCCGATTTTCCTCCTCCCTCCCTCCACCCTCTTCCCCACATGGCAAGCAGTCTTATACATGTCAAATATGTCACAGTATATCCTAGATACAATATATGTGTGCAGAACCGAACAGTTCTCTTGTTGCACAGGAAGAATTGGATTCAGAAGATAAAAATAACCTGGGAAGAAAAACAACAATGCAAGCAGTTTACATTCATTTCCCAGTGTTCTTTCTTTGGGTGTAGCTGCTTCTGTCCATCCTTGATCAATTGAAACTGAGATCTTCTCATTGTCAAAGAAATCCACTTCCATCAGAATACATCCTCATACAGTATCATTGTTGAAGTATATAATGATCTCTTGGTTCTGCTCCTTTCACTTAGCATCAGTTCATGTAAGTCTCCCTTGTATGTATTTACCTTTTTTCTTGAAGATCTCTAATGAGAACCCATAATGTTCCAGAATAATCTATTCCATTTTATATATCTCTTGTCTACTTCCCTCTTCTACTCCCTATAAACATCGCTCCTTCCCAATAGGAAGGAATGATCAAGAACAAAACTAAAAAGACTTTTTCTTACTACCAAGGACAGAAAGAAGAGAGAAGAAAATAAACTAAGAGACCTGTGTCTTTTAAGCCCTATTGATGACTTCCAATAAAATCAAATCACATGCTAAAGTCCTTTGAGAATCAGAGAAATTATTGAATCGTCTTCATTTTAAAAGTCATTCTACTAATTTTGAAAAAAATGATCCTTTTCCTTATGTATCAGAACTTAAATGGCTATTATACTCCAACTCTACTAAATCTTTTTTTTTTTTTTTCTGTAGGCTAAACTTACATTTAAGTTCTGATACATAAGGTAAAGGAATCAGCCTTATTTTCCTTTGTTCCTTACTGTACTATTGAGAGAAATGGGTAAAACTTGCAAAAAAGGAAAATTTATATTTAATCAATACTGTCTCAAATATCTTAGCTCAGTTTTTAAATTGTTAAAGCCTAAAGCTTTTGGGGTATCTTGTACAATAAAATAACTTTCTAATAATTAGATATATGTAAAATGGGATAGATTGTTCTGGAACATTATGGCTTCTCATTAGAGATCTTCAAGAAAAAAGGTAAATGCCAACTGGTTGGAATATTATAAGGGAAATTTTTGTTTGCATAATCAGTGTAAACTATTTGGATGTGAGTTGAATCAGATGGCCTCTGAGGTACTTTCTTACTCAGAGATTAATGATAATAACAGCTAATATTTATCTATTACATAATATATATAATGATTTATATATTCATTTTTATTTATTTAGTATAAATTTATATTTATTTATAACAGAATATTTACATTATTTATTTATATAGTATGTGATATTTATTATACTAAAAACATTATATCATCATTACTATGTATATTACCATTATATGGTGATTACTCTGTGTTAAATAGTATATTAAGTGCTTTATAATGATCACATTTGGTCTTCACAACAACTCTGGGAGGAAGATGCTGTTACTAGTCCCCTTTTATAAATGAGAAAACTAATGGCAGATAAAAGGTAAATGACTTGCCTGGAATCATACCATTAGTGTTTGAGACCGAATTTGAACTCAGGTCTTCCTGAATCCATGCCCAGAGCTCTGTGTATTATGGCACCACCTATCTGACAGGTTCTGAAAAACAATATTTTTATTTTTAACTTTCTTCTTTTAGAAGGAATGGTACCAAACTTCAGCTTGGGTTTTCTTTTTATGTTTTGATTATTCTCATGGCTTCTTGGAAAGTTTCCTAAAGAAAAGATAAACATTGGTAGCCCATTGGCACCTTCCTTTCAGGAAGATCCGTGTGTCGTATATTTTAGGATTATTCAAAGAGTTCTACTTATACCATATAGGAATGATTTTTGATGCATTTATATGTTTGTACTGAACTAAGAATTTTTCATATAATTCATGTACTATTCACTAATAAATATCTCTTCCTCAAGCAAAATTGTATATTTCTTTCATTTTGTTCAGCTTGTCAGGCAACTTATTGGTTATTCATGAAAAAGATCCTAAGAGCACTTCCCTTAATAGACTTTGTATGTTGTCCTACTATTTGGTGAAAGTGACAAAGAAATGGGAACAGTAAATGATGTCAGAGAGACTGGGGAAAGACAGGCAAACTCATATACTGTTGGTCCTATGAATTAGTTTGACCATTTTAGTTTCACTCTGTGATCATGTGGTAAAAAGAGATTAAACTTTTCACACTCTTTATACCACTCCTAGGAGTAAAACAAAAGGAAACCTAAAACAAAGCTTCATCATACACTGTAATACTCATATCAACATTCATTTTTTGGTGATAGCACAGTTCATAAAGATAGAATATTTCTGTGTGGTAAGAAATGACAGATATGAGACATTAAGAGAAACATAAAAAGAATTGCATGATCTGAATAGGCATGGTGGTGCAGGCCAATAGCCCCTGTTGCTGGGGAGTCTAAGGCTGTTGAACAGCTTGATCTGGAGATCTCTGAGCTGCTTGCCAGACAGCTTAAGCCAATTAGGTGTCCACACTGAGTCTGGCATCAATATGATAAGTTCCTGAGAGTGGAGGACTACCAGGCTGTTTGAGGAGTAGCAAACTGGCCCAGACTAGAAAAATGGAACAAGTCAAAGATTCTTTGCTAATCAGTATTGCGAATCTGTGGCTGCTATATTTCCAGCTTGGATGAAATAGATTTAGTTTCAAACAAATGAACAAAAACAAAAATGAGTAAAATAAGAACTATAAATGGTTCTTATTTAATTATATATGCATGTATATAATAATTCAATATAATACATATATACATATGCTGTGCTAAAATATAGCCAAACTAAGCAAGTGATCAAGTAATGAAAACTCATTCACCTAGGCAAGAAATATCCTGCTGAAACATGAGGAATTTTAAACTATCCCTTTTAATATGAAATTCTTATAAGGAAGATCTCTACAATTCTATAGTTATATAGGTAATTGTTGAGTCCAAACAAAATAATTTCCATTTTTGCCAGCTAAATTTGATTTTTGGCTTCATTAGTTGAGAACTTTTTGGTGTTTGATTTTGTTGGCCAACTTATGAGTCCTCTGTAGGAAATCCTAGTGAGGAATCTCAATAAGTCTTGGGCATGTCTTTGTATTAATTTGTTTGCTGAGAATTTTGGAATATGCTCCCAGTTATCTAATAGATCCCTGGAATCATTAGGAAGATTGGCCATCTTCCTGGTGCCTTGATTAATGAACATCCTTTATGGTAGGTTTGTGTTTATACATAAAATCTGGCCAGTTTCTGTAGTAAACATAATCCTCCTAAAGGAAAAAACTGATATTCTCTTTAATGGACCTCTTGTGATAGAACATCTCTGTACTTGAGGGGGGCTGTTCTGCCTCAAAGATCATGTATCAAATGAGAATATTTAGCATAGTGCCTTCTTTGTTCTCAGCCTATAAAAACCCCTTAGTGGAAAGGGACTTTGAGAACTCAGGAGGTTTGGTACAACTTGCCTAACAAAACTTCCCACTTGAGATTCTGGATAGCTGTGACCTAGGTTCTCCCAGATGTTGGAATTCAGATGTTGGTGCTTCCTCATAGTGGTGATGATGTTTGTTGTTTGTTGCCTGTTGCCTGTTTTTTATATTGTCTTGGTGATCATGGTATTTGTTAATTGTGCATTACTTTTAGACTATGTTTCCTCTTTTGTTATACCTTGTTTAAATCAAAATTCTGAGAAGTAATAAACTTATACCCACTCTTTTTAAGACTATGCCTATTGAATGCCGATTCTGAACCTAAGCTAAACTTATCCCCTCTTACTTTCATAGTTGTGTCTTCCAAAGACTTGATAAGTAAAATAATTTCAAAATGAGGGGCTTCAGAGATCAGCTAGTCTAACCCATTCCCTTCTTCTCTTCTTTAAATTTCTTTCTTTTTTCTCTATTATATTCTTACTCTTTCCATTACTATTTTATCTATTCTTTTATTCTTTGAATCGTGGTTAGTGTGCTTATTTATTCCTTCTTTAGCCTCTTTGTATTCTTCATGGAATTAAGACTTCCAAAATGCTACATTTAAGTTCCTTATTCTAATGATTTTTCTTTACTTTTGCTTTTATTTAATTTTTTTTAGATCTTGTCCCTTCATTTCCTTTTTGTATTTCACTCACTCTTAGAAAGTTCAATCCATAATAAAAGTAATGAGCTTAGAACGATGGCCACAAAATTTTTCTTTGTTTCATCATGTGTTCCAATTCCAACCTTCCCCTTTTAACTATCATTCTTTCCCCCTTTTGCCATGAAATCTCCTTTCTGCTCTATGACTGCCTATCATTCTGCTTACTAGTTTGTCCTAATAGCTAAGATTTCCTTTCTCCTAAAGAAAAATATTATCATGAAGGCCCAGCATTCTCTGAGAGCCCTGAATATTATATCCATTATAAGGCCTCATCATCTATTATAGAATATTCCCCTGCCCCCATGAGATTACTCTTTGATGATTTTAGTAATTTTAATTTTTTCTTTGTTCTCTTATTGATGACTTTCTGGCCTTTCTCTCTTTGATGACAGGTTTCCCTGTAAGGCTTGATTTCAAAGCTATATCAACCTCTTCCTACATTGTCAAATTCAGTTTTTAACCATGCTTGGTCCCTACTCCAAGTGGTTTCCAGGCGACAAGGAGAGAGTATTAGTCCCAGCTGGATGCCTCTCAAGTTTGGTGCATTCCCATACACATGCACATTGACATCCTGTCCCACACCCCTGTGTTCTTTAGTTTTCTGCTTGAGTAGAGAACACTCCTATTTTCCTCTATACAAACCCCTCCTCTTCAATTGTGTAGGTGGAGTTAAAGTCTGCTATTGATTGTCACAGAATAGTGAAGAGTGGGAAGAAAGGATATGATAGAAGAGACTGAAGCAATAGCAGGGAAAATTCTAATTCAAGCTAATTAATTGTAGGGGGAGGGGCTAAGTGAGAGCAAAAGGATTAAATATTCTCTTTTGTTAATAAATAAGATTGGTACCTTGTTACCTTAGTTAATTTCTCAGTCTATAAAGACATAATTAAATTTAAAAATGAATCATTGCATAACCCACCCCCAAATATGATTGTTAAACATTTATGTAAATATCCTTGATCATATGATTTACCACAGTCATACATAAGTTTCAAAGTTTATACTGGAACCTAGGATTTCTAATTCGATTGCTCTTTTTATTTAAAAAAATGAAAGAAATGATAGTAAGAATAAATTTTCTTTGAGAATTATGAGATTCTCTGGAGCTATACACAATTTCTTGAATTTTTAAGTTTTTCAGTGACTAGATAAGTGGAACAATAATGTACCTTCACACTAGAAATGCCTAGTGACTTGACTTAATGGTAGTTAAATTGGTAGATATGTGAGGGTAGTCCAAGCTTGGTAGATGCAACTTAAAAATTCAAATATGAATTTACATCTTGATAAAATGTTCATTCTGTCATCACTTCACAGGAAGTTCTTTACAAATTTGCTTTTTTTTTTTTTTAAATAGTCATCTTGAGTAAATAATTTGTTAATTTTTCTTTTTAATGAATAAAATTCTATGTGTTCTCTGGTTAGAGAGTAAACCTTATTTGAGGGTGCTCAGTTAAAACTCTCCATTAAGCCCATCAACACTATCTAGCAAATACTCTCCCTTCTTTATTTCTTCTCAGTTAGATTTCTACCAATCTCCTTGTAATTCATTTTATTGTATTTGCCAAAGCAATTGGAGTTAAGTAACTTGCCCAGGTTCACACACCTAGGAAGTGTTAAGTGCGAATCCCTTGTAATTTATTTTTAAAAAATCATTACGAACTTAAACATAGTTCCAAAAAACCTTTCTATAAGCCCAACAGAAAAAAAAAAGAGATAGTTCTATGTGAAACTGAATCTTCATTTTGTTCTAATTGCTTAAAAAAAAAAAAAGAAAATAATAAATTTCACACATTGCTTTAAAACCCTCCATTCTTGTCTTTTATTTGGAATTTCCCTCTGTTCTCTTCGATTCATTTAACAAATTTGTCAGTGACTCCTTTTTTGGCCTCATCATTGTTAATCCTCCATCACTCCCCACATGGCCATAATTAAAAAGAGGTAAAAGCAATCTTTGTAACAAATAAGCACAGTTAAAAATGAATACACAGAGTTTCCATGTTCATAAATGTGTCTCTTTCTGCATTTGTGTTGTTACCTATCAAGTTAGTAGTATGCTTTAGATCTTTTAGAAACATGGTTGTTCATTGAATTGATTGGAGGTCTTAAGTCTTTCAAAATTGTTTTTATTTACAATGTTGTTCCACAAATATAAATTATCCATTGTTTTCTTTTCACTTTCTTCTGAATTTGTTCTTAATAACCAGGATTCTTGAAATAACTCCATTTGCCATTTCTTATTCTATAGTAATATATACAATATGCCATAATTTGTTCAACTAATCTCCAACTGTTTAAAAAGCAATAGAAAGGATCTCCTCAGATTTTAGTTGTGTCTCTTCTGTCCTTTCCTCTCTTCTCTTTTCTTCCTTCCTTTCCTACCTTTTCTTCTCTTTCCTTCCTTCTTTCCCTCCCCTTTTTGGGGGTGGAATTTGTTATATTTCTGCACAAAATTATGTGTATATGAGTTTAATCTTCCTTTTCTATTTCAAATAAATGAGATTCATCTAATTCTTTCTCTCCCTACTCTTTCCTTTATGTCTGTATATTTTTCTTCTCTCTTGCTCCAATTATGAGAAATAGTAAATGCCCATCCTTATTTTCTAGACAAGTGTATTCATCTTACCTTGTGATCTCTTTCTCCATTTCAAAGCCCCAGAGCAGAACCAAATCTATCCCCAAAGGATTTGGTGTTTTAATGTAACTCCTCCAATACCTTTGTAAGACATTAAGGTTCTGAAAGAAAACTTGTTGCTTCTCTTCTTATTAGAATGTCAATACTATATCATCAGGTAGCTTATTACAAATGCTAAATTAAATTTACATTTTTGGATTTTGGATGAGTATTATGAAAATATTTCAAAAATTTTTTAACTCTAGACTTTTCATCAGAAATATTTAAAAAGCTTTATCCTGTGATGACTGTGTTTAGCACCCAGAATATACTGAAATCAACCAGAGTCAGAAAGTCAGGATAAGAGAAAATCCTTGATCTTTATTCTTTGCAGAGATGAAGGGGAATGGTGATAGAAAGTGAGAGCAATCCCAACATGAATCCGGCCAGCAGTGCCTCTGGCTCTCGCACTGCACCCCCCAAATCCTCTACACAATCTCCTATACAACATATCAAACTTGCACAGAGAGTGGGTGGGGCCATTCTTTCTCCAAGCATATATTAATAGAGTATTGTCCAATTGCTAATTAGCCTCAAATGCTTGGGACCTCAGTGCAAGGACTGAAGAGCTTCAGCCCATTACATTATCCTACTAAAATTTTATTTTTATAAAAATCTGTAAGATTATAATTAGTTTTGCAGAGTAACTGATTCTTGGTTGTACCCTTAGATCTTTCACCAAAAGGAATATCATCTACCATTTATAGTAAAAGTTGCTAGGTTTCATGTGTTTTCACCTCTGGTTATTTGATACTCACTTTTCTTACCGGATTTTTCTTGTTGTTTGGTCTGTTTAGTTTTTAGGGCATACTTTTCTTTTTTTTTTCTTTTTTAAATTTTTTTTTTTATTTAATAGCCTTTTATTTACAGGATATATACATGGGTAACTTTACAGCATTAACAATTGCCAAACCTCTTGTTCCAATTTTTCACCTCTTACCCCCCCCTCCCCTAGATGGCAGGATGACCAGTAGATGTTAAATATATTAAAATATAAATTAGATACACAATAAGTATACATAGGGCATACTTTTCTTGGGCATACGTTACCATTTACTTCTCTAAACCATTAAAAAATATATTTTATTCGGATCTCTTGTTTCATTTTTTTTTCCCCAAGGCAATTGGGGTCAAGTGGTCTGGGTCCCAAGGTCACATCTGAGACCACATTTCAACTCAGGTCTTCCTGACTCCCTCTATCCATTGCATCACTTAGCTGCCTCTTCTAATTTCATGTTTAAAAAAATGTATAAAAAACTTACTTCCCTTGTTCTAGATATTTACACAATCTTTAAGGAAATTTCCTCCTCTCCCTGCTAACTCATTGCAGTTGTTAAGGAATCACTCCTTCCTAATGACTATATTACAATTTTCAAAGATTCTTCATTCTAGTTGGTGGGTTTTTTTTTTCTTTTAAAAAATTATCTTTTACACGTTATTTCCTGAATTGGGGCTTTGTGCCAGAACTAAACTCTGTGCTCTGTTCAGTTGCACTTTTGATTAGGCTGGTCTATTCTTGTGGATATTGCCCTTGTTCTCTTGAGTTCTTGTGCTGACCTTCACTTCCCAGCCTTAGGCCCTCTGGATCTTTGACGTTCATAGCACTGAATCTTCTGAAGGGGAGAGTGCTGGAGACCTTGATGTCCATGGGTATAAACTAGACTGCTCAGAATTCTATCTTGCAGATCACTTTGATCTTTTTTTTTCTCTTGTGATTTCTGACCACTCTGTGTATTTCTGACTTTGCTGGACCTTTTCTTGGAGACTTATGTTCTTGCTACCTCTATATTTAGAATTTTCAGGTATACAAATTTCTGGGCTTTATAATTGAGTTAGTGTGCTTGTGCTGGTGCTAACTTTTCTGATAGCTCCTTTTCTTATTGCTTATGGACTTTAGATGATTATGTGAACAATTATGCGATGAAATAATTCACTTATAGATTTTAACTGGATTTCTTGATCATAATTTGGTCTGATTGAAATTTCAGAGTTTTATAAGCATAGGTTTATGGCAGGGAGTCTGGGTATTCTGTCTCCTGTTCAGGCAGCATTCTTAGCCAGTGGTCATAGTCTCTCTGTATTTTACTCCCCTTTACCATCCAGTTAAACTAGTTTGAGTGATGTTTTTCCCACAGAGCATTTCAAATTCTGACTTTTATGTCCTGGCAGTGGCCATTCATTGCTCATTCTCTGCTTAATAGCTTTATTGTCCTGGTTCAATCTTGAAGACTTTAAGACCACCTTTAAGAGTTATTTCTTGCCCTTTCCCTCCATTTTTTCTATGATAACCTTCTATCACTCTATATGTGCAGAGTTACTTACAGGTCATATCTTCTATTAGAATGTGAGAGCTGGAGTCAGAGACACTATTTTCCCCTATCTTCATCTCCCTGACACTTAGTATAGTGCCTGGCTCTTTATAAGTGCTTAATGAATATATGTTGATTAAATTACTGCATCCTTGGTAGATTGCTCCCAGGTTTACTCCCTCTAAAATAGAAAACAAAACAGGTATTCCTCCAGAACTAAGCAGCCCTCATAAGTGTCAGAGCTAGATCTGATACCATTATTATCTAAATTATTTTCAGGATATACTCAATTCCTCATATGCCTGAAAGCAAATCTGCTCAGTCTGTAAGCTCATAATTCCAGGACACCATGCCTACACTTATGATCTTATACACTATATACTATAGCCACACATAGAATTATCATACATTAACAGTCAGAAGAATCTTTGAGTCTATTAAGTCTTATCCTCTCATTTTATAGTGAAGAAAATGTGGCACAAATAGATGAAGGGTCTGTTTCCAATACCTCACTCCATCCAACTTTCTCCATTGTTATAGGGATGTGGAAAAGCTTCAGTAGTACAGTTTTGAAAGGACATTTAGAGAGCTTCAAAACCATGATGTTATATAAGAAATACCAATTGCAATAAAGTTGTTTCTATCCTAAATTAATAAGGTCCCAATGGTAAAAGACAGATCACTCTCTAGATTTTTTTTCCCTACAGGAGGCACAATTTTGTGTATCTGTGTCTTTGAAAGAGTGGTATTACACATAGTTAGTAAAATAGTAGTATTAATAAAAATCCTAATAGGCTTCCTGATTAGAATAAAATGATATTCTGATACAATCCCTTAATTAGAACAGTGCATTTACCAACTGTTCTCATGGGGGATAGGAGCCAATATTCATCAATTAAAGTAACGTCTAATTAATCCTACTTTGTAACACATGTCAGTTTTATGTTTAAGTCTTTTTTATCTAATATATCTGAATCTCATTTTACTTGTCTATGGTGGTTTATTTATATTTAACACGTCATATATGATGAAGTGAAAAAGGTTATTTGCACAATAATGTGCAATAGCAGCAGTGAGAGTAGCAGCAGCAACAGTAATAGTAATAAAAGTAGTTGTGGCAGTTGTTGCTATTGTTTTTAATCTTGCTGCTACTTAATTTTCATGTTTTTGATCATGCTGCTACTCAAAATTCAGGTCTTGGATTCAAATATTGTCTCTGTAATGTCTGTATGATCTTATGTAAAGTTATTTTTCCTCAATGAAATTCATTTTTCTTTTTCTTTTAAATGAACAGTTGGGAAAAATTATATCCAAGAGCCTCTTTCTTTTTATATATATTACAATTTCTTATTATAGCTTTTTTATATACAAAACATATGCATGGATAATTTGTCAACATTGACCCTTGCAAAAACTTCTGTTTCAACTTTTCCCCTCCTTCCCTCCACTCCCTCCCCTAGATAGCTAATAGTCCCATTCATGTTAAATATGTTAAAGTATATGTTAAATACAATATGTGTATACATATTTATATAGTTATTTTGATGCACTAGAAAGATCAGATTTAGAAAGAAAGTAAAAATAACCTGAGAAGAAAAAACTAAAATGCAAGCAAACAATAACAGAAAAAGTGGAAATACTATGTTATGGTTCAAGCTCATTTCTCAGTGTTCTTTCTCTGGGCTTGGCTGGTTCTGTTCATTACAGGTCAATTGGAATTGATTTGGATGCTCTCATTGTTGAAGAGAACCACGCCTATCAGAATTGATCATCATCTAGTATTGTTGTGGAAGTATATAATGATCTCCTGATTCTGCTCATTTCACTTAGCAACAGTTATGTAAGTCACTCCAAGCCTCTCTGTATTCATCCTGCTGGTCATTTCTTATAGAACAATAATATTCCATAACATCCATATACCACAGTTTATTCAGCCATTCTCCAATTGTTGGGCATCCACTAAATTTCCAGTTTCTAGCCACTCCAAAAAGGGCTGCCACAAACATTCGTGCACATACAGGTCCCTTTCCCTTTTTTAAATATCTCTTTGGGATATAAGCCCAGGCGTAACACTCCTGGATCAAAGGGTATGCATAGTTTGATAACTTTTTGAGCATAGTTAAAAGCCTCTTTCAAAAAGTTCCAACTCTCACTCTATATTATATGTAACAGTACATATAGATTTTTTTTACATTTTTACTTATTTTGTCAAATATTTCCCAATTACATATAATTTAGTTTAGGCTGCACTTGAGAGTATTGTAGGCCACAGTGTTTGACATTTCTGCTATAGGCAACTAAGACTCCACATTGCACAATAGGTGCTAACTTGCACTAATAAATGCCATTTCCTTTTCAGGGAGTTCTCAATACCTTTGAAGTCACAAGTCCATTCCGTATTCCTAACCTTACCTCCATTTAAAGCCAGGATCCTGTGTGTGACCTTAAGCAAGGCACTTAAATTATTTAAAAAAAATGCAAATAGTATTTTATTTTTCTTTTACATGTAAGCATTCATTTAAAATAAGGTCTCACTTTTTCTTCCTCACTCTTCCCCCCAAGATAGTAAGTAATCTGATATAGGTTATACATGTATAATCATGTAAAACATATTTTTACATTAGTCATGTTGTGAAAGAAGAAACAACAAAAGGAAAACAATATTAAAAAACCCAAAGAATATGCTTAGATTTACGTTTAAACCCCATAGATTCTTCCTCTGAATATAGATAGCATTTTTTATCATGATTTTTTTGGAATTGTCTTGGATCACTGATTTGCTAAAAGAACTCTAGATTTGTCTCAGATTATTGTATTGCTAAAAATAGTTGTCATTCATAGTTGCTCGTTACACAATGCTGCTGTTACTTTCTACGATGTTCTCCTGGTTCAGCTCACTTTATTCAGCATCAGTTCATTTAAGTCTTTATACATTTTTCTGAAATCTGTCTGTGCATCATTTCTTATAGTCATTTAAACTTTTAATGCTATGGACAGTGTCCAACTCAAATAAAAATAGGTACCAGTAAATTGTACATGGGGATCCCTATGGGTTACATATCAACTTATAGAACTACATATTAATAACATCTATATTTTTATTTATTTTGTTAAATATCTCCCAATTACATTTAATCTGGTTTGGGTCACAATTGAGAGTGTTGTGGGCCACAGTATTGATACTTCTGTTTTAGGCAACTAAGACTCAACTTGAAGAACAAGTTCTAACTTACACAGGTAAATGTCATTTCCTTTGTAGGGAGTTCACAGTACTATTGAAATCACAAGTTCAGTCCCTCTTCCTATTCTTTGCTCCCATTTCATTTTTTCTCTTTTCACATTTCCTTTTAAATATGTGGATATTTGCTGATTTGTTTTTATTTTTGTTTTTGTTTTTGTTTTTCTATTCAGTGACTGATATTTATGCTTTTGTTATCAATCTCTGTTCAAGTGAGAAAATTTTGAAAGGCAATTAATTTATTTCCTAAATTTAAGTTAGTTCTGACCAAAGACTGAATGCTTTTATAGTTATAAATAAACAAACAGTTTTCTTTACTCAGGTGAAAACAGTTACTAGAAAAATCCTGGGTGATGATTTCACCATGTCAAACATGTTACATACATATAATTTACACTTACACTAATCTCCTAGGTAGGCATGTATGAGAATACTCTCTTGTCAAATGTCTAAAAAAGACAGAAATCTTGTATTTTTCAAAAATCCCTACCTTTGAGCATGAAAGGCTATAATTGAAAGAAAAACTAACTTTTTCATCTTAGCCACAGAAGACGATGGTTGGAAGTTACATGGAGACACGTTTCAATTTTTGCATTCAATATTCTTTTTGGTGATTTAAAATGACTATGAAACATGGAATATTGCTATTTCTGAAGAATGAAAATTGAGCAGTGGAAATGTGAATGACAGGCACCAACAAGCTGCAATATACTAAAAACAATTCACTAGAAGCAGCTGAATGGCACAGTAAATGAAGGGTAGAACACTGGACTTTGAGTTATGAAAACCTGGGTTTCATTCTAGCCTCAAACATTTCCATATTATTCAACTTTAAGCAAGTTCTTTAACTTCTGTCTAACTCTGTTCCCTCCCCCACAAAATGGGAATAATAATAGTATCTAGTTCTTAAGTTTGTTTTGAGAATAAAATTTAAAAAAAATTGTAAAGTGTTTTGTAAAACTAAAGTACTACATAAATGCTATTACTATTGTTATAATTACAAACAAGAAATTATTTAAGAAAAGGAATGTAGAGGACATCATCAAAGAAATGTATAGATGTCACAAAAAATAATAATGTGGCAAGACAGAGGGATAGCACCCTTGTAATTTCGAGACACTGTTGGAAAAGTTCTTAGTTCACTGAATAGATTCCCTAAGGTGAATTTAGGGGAAGACATAGATAAGAATTGAATAGGTTAAATGGGTATGGATGGATTGTGATGTTCACTCATTGAAGGTTATACCCACACTGATGAAACAACAGCTGCATTGGAGAGAATTGGAGTATAAGGAATAAATCTCTAGTGGTTAAAACTATTCAACAAGAGAGTGGATTACCATTTAAAGTAGTTAAGTCTATCATCACTGAAAAATCCTAGTTCTCTAAAAGGCAATCTATCAGGGATTTTTGAGGATGAAGAAAGTAAGAACTTGGGAGATTAATTTTCTGGTCATAAAGCTAATAAGCATTAGGACTAAAATCTAGTCCTTTTGACTTCAAGAGGATAGGGAGAAGAGATTGGAGCTGTGATTTTCTTGGAATTGGAAATTTAAAAACAAAACAAAACAAAACTCCCACTACTGATGCAGTTTAGCACCTTTAGTTGTTGAAAGTGATCTGAACACTGAGAACTTAGATTTCTTGTGCAAGTTCTTGCAGCCATTATGAAGATACAAATTGAACCCAAGTCTTCCTGGCTCAAGTGCAATTCTCCATCCATTATCCTTCAACTAGGAAACTTATCTCCTTCTGTAGTGAAACTCACTGTTAATAGAAGATGACAAACAAGACACAGTCAAAGAGTAGAAAGTGACCTTTACAGGACAAAAAGAAATCATATAATCTTGATATGAAGAATTCATTCATCCTGACTTTTGTTTTGCCATTGAATTGGATGACTCTGTTACTGGACTTTGATAACTCTGGAAGAAAGAATTATGTTGAAGATTTTGTGCAAATGCTTCATTTAAATCCAATTCATAAGGAAGTCAAGATATCTCCCAAAGGTGTCATTGGTCCTCAAACAAAAACCACAAAAACCACAAACAAAAAAACAATATTTGGAAGCAAAACAAAAAACAACAGTCCACAGGCGACTTGCTAATATACATTTTACAAATAAATAACTTCATCTAAAGATCTCTTTGTTATACAAGACTTTAGCTGGTCTTGTCAATCAGTGTTACCTCCATTTCACATGACTGCCCATGGAATTTAAAGACGACATATCTGATTGCATTCCCTCACATATATGCTGATGTGGCTGAAAATGCCAGTGACCAATCAGCACTTTTGCACATCCTGGTTAGGAGCAGGGCCTTCCCTTTGGGAGTGGTTTGTGATTATTGCTTGCCAAGCCCCAGTTCTGTCTGGGGCATTGGCCTTGAAGTCAGCACAATGTCAAACTGAATCGTGCCATCTCTAATCACTGAACTCATGGGCGGGGGGGGGGGGGGGGGGGTTTGGCGGGGGGGGTTTCTTGCTGTTTCTTTACTGTTCCCTGCAAGGTTACATTATTTCACACTCAGTCCTTGGAAATGGTCCTCTTGGAAGCTACATATTAGCTTCCTCTCTTAAAAGTAACTACCCTCTGTTATCTAGACAGACTCAGTTCTAGCAGATGGGCACAGGATGCAAGAGTTTTTCTTTTTGTTTGTATTTTTAGGTTCATTGACTTAATATTTACCAGGAGATTTTAAATCATTATGAACAAGATCAATTCTGTTTCTACTGGTTTCATAATAAGGTCCATCAGGAGCTATATTTCAATTCCACAAACTTTCATACATTTATTATAAGCAACCCACCATTGTTTTAGAAAAAAACAACAACATTTTTAGAGGACAATTAGCTCAGTATATTTGGGTGTACACTGAATCATTTGTGTGGATGCCAAGACATGCCAAAAAGGGAAGGTAGAATGCATAAGGGCTTCCTTGCACCAAGTTAGTGTTTTAAATAAATGTTTGTTATTTGCAGAATACAAATCTCTCTATTCCATTTTGACTTATAAAATAATCTGGGTCTCACTCTTCCCTCTCCTGAAATAGACATTTCTTTGACTTGTAATTAAGATATTTATTTGTCTTCCTTCTAAATCACTCTTATGGATTTCTTTAAAATGGCTAGTTTTGAAATAAATTATTTCCTTTCCTTTTTCTTCTTCAAATACACAAGTTTTTACCTCATTGATTTCCCCCTCCCCATCATTGTCCTGGTTATGGTATTTTTTTTTTAAGTTTAGAATGGTTAAGAGCAGATGTAGTACTTGGTTCTTCTGTTTATGGAGATCTTTATAGATTATAAAACAGTTTTTCCATGAGAATAGAAAGATAAACATTCCAATTACACTATGTTTTTTTTTCCATGATGGTACATCCATATTACATAAAAGTGTTTTGTTGTTATTTTTACTTCAGAGAATTTTTAAATTGGCAAATGAAACTTTAACTCCATTCTTTTTTAACAATCACTTAAGGGCAGCTAGTTAGTGCAAGAGCACCAGCCCTGAAGTCAGGAGGACCTGAGTTCAAATCTGGTCTCAGACTCTTAATACTTCCTAGCTGTGTGACCCTCGGCAAATCACTTAACCTCAGTTGCCTCAGAAAAAAAAAGAATCACTTAAGGGCAGCTAGTTGGTGCAGTGAATAGAACCTCATCCCTGAAGTCAGGAGGATCTGAATTCAAATCTGGCCTCAGACACTTAATACTTCCTATCTGTGTGACCCTGGGCAAGTCACTGAATGCCGCATCAAAAAAAAAAAATCATTTAAGTTGTATAATGTAGTTAAAATAAAAAAGGGAAAATAGTTGGATTCATTTTCTTAAAAGTCATGAGAAAATACTTTGTAAAATGTACAGAACAACATAAATATGCTATTATTATCTTTGAAAACATTGATGCAGATATATAATCTTTAAATATTGAAGCTTATTTCATCACTTGATGACTAATTGAATGGCAATGACTGCCTCTAAACTTATCCAGTCTTGACCTCTGTCTTCTTCCCTACCAAGTCTGGTACCCCATCTATTTCATCATGCTACTTCATTTGCAGGTTCTATTAATTCTATTAGCCATATTAAAAAGATTACTAGATTCCTTCATTACTTTTCTTCTGTGTCAGTGACTTTACCACTTCCTGGTGTTTCAGAGTCAGAAAAAGCATCTTGTGAGTGAAAGAGATGGATGTATCTTTTCTCTTGGGATGCAGTAGGGGACTTCAGAATGTCAGTGCAAATTTGCCTGCTGAAATATAGCGGGCTAGAGAAGATAATCTGTAGTCTTTCTTTTCTACTATGAGTGTCTAGAAAAAGAGTCCTACCTAGCATTTGTATTGATCAGAATGGCTGATCAGGAATAGGAAATAGTATAGAAGTGAATATTTTATAGTTTTAGAAAATCATGTATATTTGATGTGCTTAAAATTCATAGAAAATCTGTTTATATAAGACAGATTTGTTTACATTATATGAACAGAAAAAGTTAAAAAAAGATTTTTTTGAACCCTCAAACAGCTGAAATGTTTTTCTTTTCCAAAAAATTGTGTTCTTGAGTCTCATCTTCTTGTGCCAGTTTTCAGGCTAGAGTGAATTTTTATGGTTGAGTCATAAACCTCTGAAAATCATCCCAGCAGCTTACAATGGAAAGGCTGACACAACTTTAATTACAGTGTTGCAAAGGCTGGCATAGAAAAAAATCTTATTAACTCCTTATATTCTACCACATTTCCAATACACACTTGCTTTGGGATTCTGTTCTGAAGCTTTGGGTTTCTAAATTGTTGATTCTGAACAGTTGGATTCTTTTAAATAACTATATTTTTAGCATCAGTAAGAATTAAATCCTTGCAATGATTTGGATCAATACTTTCTAGAGTTTTAGAATCATGCCAATGGTACCATGTTGCCACAGTAGAATATGCTTTCGTACTGAACTTTAAGCGCTATTTAATATGTATTTTTATCTCTGAGATTCTTCCTTTGCTGACACATTAAAAATAACATATTAGATATTTTAACTGGGAATTTTTATTATTTTATTAGTTGGGAATATTAGTTGGGAATTTTGCAGCATGCTCTTTCTATAATATTCTGGAAAAAGGGAACCTTTCAAAACCTTTGGCTTTTGGATTTTGGATGATATACTCATTATGAGTAAGGAACTGATCAATCAACTGTTTAAGAAGATCAATGAACTCACAATAAGTTTCCTAAAATAGCTGGGTCATTAAAGCAGGAAAACATTTTATGGCACCTGATGGTCTCAAACACAGAGACTGATTCCCTTTTTAAAATTTCACTTAGGACACATTGAAAATGTACTCTTCTCTAAGGACTGAGATCAGAAGTTTTGAATGTGGTCTCTTTGGCCAAGTGCTTAATACTCTGTGAGGGTTCAATGTATATAAATCAAGACTAATGACATGCTAAAATGAAAAGAAAAGGGAGAAAAGCAAAGCAAAGAAAAACCATTCTGAGCTTTGGAAGAAAGTTATCTGCAATATGGCAAGTTATTTAGAAAATTTCATCCAAAAATGCCTGGGAAAGGAGCCCTAATGATATAAGCCTAGCTTGGACAGATCCATCTAGTCAATAACTACATTAGCAATTACATCCTTTTAGTGAAAAAGCAATCTTGGGCCATGTCTCCATAGCTATTGAGAAGATGTCTCTATAATTCAAGCTGGGGTAGGCCAATGACTTTGACTGCCTCAGCTCGCTAGGGCTTTCAGTTAAAGCAGTTGATGAATTAAGTTGGCAGCAATAACTAACAAGGTCCAGCCACCATGAAGGCAGACTCCACTATAACCTAGATTTGCATGGGAAATCTTACATAAAATTTGAACAACTCCATAACTAAACTAGGTTTGGCAACATAGTGGTCTGTTAACTATATATACTCATCCATATCACAGAGGAAAAATTTCACTAAGAAGTAACCATGATTAGAATAGGTCATTGTTCTCCTTGAGAGAGGGAGGCAGGGAGAAAACACTAGCTGAGCCATCAGAAACCCTGACCTCAAGTCCTAACTTTGGCATTAATCGCCAATATGGCCTTTGAAAAATAATCTTATCTTTCTTTATCTTAGTTCTATCATTTGGAAAATCAGGGCTCTAGACTAGATAATCTCTAAAATCTCTATTACATCTCAATATATAATCTCAAAATTCTAAATTCCAAATCTCCCAAATTCTAAAATCTAAAATTGCTTAGACTGACAATAGGATTATTACAAAAATAGTCAGATTATTAGGATGTGATAAAGTATAAATTATGGGGTAAGAAAGAGGTGACACTGAGTCTTACTTTTGTAGTAAGAATGAGAAATAATAGATGGATACTACAAATGGAATTTGGATGCCATTAAGACACCAAAAGAATGAGCATATAATTATATAATGAACAGATAGATCTTCTATGGAACATTTATGGAAAGATAAGGACAAGATTTGAATGAGGGAGACATGGAAAAATCAGAATCTGCATTTGTGAAATGAATACCTACATCAATGAAATAACTAATTCTCCAAAGATTTGAAAAGCAAAGTCCCTATAAGATCACAGAATATTTGAATTAGAAGGGATTTCAAAGTCCATTTAGTCCAAACTGTTTATTTTGTAAATGAGAAGCTTGAAGCTCAGAGATGTTGTGACTTATTCAAGGTCACACAGCTAATTAATTAGTAACAGAGCCAAAACTAGAGCACAGCCCTCTCAAGTCAGTGCTCACTGCTCTTTCCATAGTGTCATGCCGCATCTTTTCATTTGGACTACAGCTGCCAAGTGAACTGATTCTGGTCTTCATCTGACATTCATCTTGTTGGGACAATGTTTCCTTTACTTCTTCTTTTTTGCCTCTTTCTGTCACCATTTCTTTGACCTCTTTACTTCTTACTAGATTTTCTATTTACAGTTACATCCTGAAGGATAGAAGGTTATAGCAAGGATAAGGTGCATAATATTAATGATATCTATAATCCTCTTACAGAAATCTAAGTAGCATGTCATTATATTTATTATTATCGAAACTGTGTTGGATTTAGAGGATAGCAGGAAAGTATGGAGGGCACACAAAATAAGCCAGGCTGGAATGATTCTGTCTTTATATTGAAACCATCACCTAATAATTAGAACTAACATTTACGTAGCACTTACTTCTTTATGCTTTCCAAATATCTCATTTGATACAATAAGCTAGAGAAGGATTATAATTATTATTATTCTATTATTATCTTCATTTCATCCATGAGGAAACTGAGTCTAAGAATTTAAGCAATTTTATCCAAGGTCATATAGCAAGTAAGTGTCTGAGGTTAGATGGAACTCAAGTCTTGGACTCCAAGCTTGGCACTCTGTTTACCATACCTCCTGATTTTCTACTTTTAAAGTAAGAGATTTACTGTCTGTCTGTTTTTCATCAAAGGCCTCATCAATTCTTTTTTTTTTTTTATTATTATAGCTTTTTATTTACAAGTTATATGCATGGGTAATTTTATAGCATTGACAATTGCCAAACCTTTTGTTCCAATTTTTCCCCTTCTTCTCTCCATCCCCTTCCCCTGATGGCAGGTTGACCAATAAATGTTAAGTATGTTAAAGTATAAATTAAATACAATATAAGCATACATGTCCTAACAGATATTTTGCTGTACAAAAAGAATCAGACTTTGAAATAGTGTACCATTAGCCTGTGAAGGAAATCAAAAATGCAGGCAGACAAAAATAGAGGGATTGGGAATTCTATATAATGGTTCATAGTCATCTCCCAGAGTTCTTTTGCTGAGTGCAGCTGGTTCAGTTCATTACTGCTCTATTGGAACTGATTTGGTTCATCTCATTGTTGAAGAGGGCCATGTTCATCAGAATTGATCATCATATAGTATTGTTGTTGAAGTATATAATGATCTCCTGGTCCTGCTCATTTCACTCAGCATCAGTTCGTGTAAGTCTCTCCAGGTCTTTCTGAAATCATCCTGCTGGCCATTTCTTACAGAACAATAATATTCCATAACATTTATGTACCATAATTTATTCAGCCATTCTTCAATTGATGGGCATCCACTCAATTTCCAGTTTCTGGTCACTACAAAGAGAGCTGCCACAAACATTCTTGCACATACAGGTCCCTTTCCCTTCTTTAATATCTCTTTGGGATATAAGCCCAGTAGTAACACTGCTGGGTCAAAGGGTATGCACAGTTTCATAACTTTTTGAGCATAGTTTCAAATTGCTCTCCACAATGGCTGGATGTATTCACAATTCCACCAACAATGTCTCATCAATTCTTTTGAAAAGCCTAGTTTGACCCATTTGGAGATTTGAAAAGATGAAGAAAACATAATTTTGATGCTTATAAACACAGATCAAGATCCCAATTTTCATTTGCCATTCTTGTTCAGGCATTTCAGTTATGCCCAACTCTGCGTGATCCAGTTTGGGATTTTCCTGGCAAAAATATTGTTGTGATTTGTCATTTCCTCCCCCAAATTATTTTACAGATGAGAAAACTGAGACAAACAAGATTAAGTGACTTGTTCAAGGTCATAAGTGTAAGTGTCTAAAGCTGCATTAGAGCTCATGAAGAGGAGGCTTCCTGACTCTAGGTCAAGCATTCTCTTCTGTGCAGCATCTAGTCATCATTACCTAAACCAATTAGTGAAAGCAGAATGGGACACTGAGAAGAGCACTTGCTCTGGAATCAGAGGACCTGGGTTCAAATTTCACCTCTTCTACTTTACTACAATCAAGTCACAACCGACCTAAACTTCAGTTTACTCATCTTTAAAGTTAGAGAATTCAACTGGATGCTCCTTGAAATCCCTTACATATCTAGATCTTTGATTTTTAAATCATCTTGTTAGGATTGTGGATCCATGTAGGTTAGTCTTTTATTTTTCTCCCAGATATTTTTATGTTCAGCTTATCTTATAGAGGAAAGCACTACATCTAGAGGCATAAAATATGGCAGTCTGGGGTTTCCTATTCCCTCCCCTCCCCATCCCCGAATGCTGCTTGTGTGTATATGTGTGCACGCATATGCATACACACATAGACACACATACATAGATACACACATATATACCATAATATGCATATGACTGTACATGTATATATGCACACAAATAATACATACATGCATGTATATCTTAACATGCATCACATCTAAATAAATATATATTGTGACTATTCATACATATATATTTATGCATGCATACATACACATGAACATGTGTCTCTTGCCTTGCCTTTTTTGGGAAGATAATGGAAGGCAAGCCAAAGGAAAGCAAGGGAAAAGAAGAAGCAAGCTTGGAAAACTTAGTTGACAAAGTTAATACTGGATTGTCTGACACACTAGCAGCTTCAATTCTCTTTAATTAGTCCAGAGTTTAGTGACAATGTATTTAGTCAATGAACTAACAAGTGCAAGCACTGATTGCTCTTACTGCACCCATGGTGTGCAGTTTGTTGACTGGAAAGAAAGTAAATAAAATTAACTTTTATTGCTATAAATGAAATGAAATCCCTAATTTTATTATAGTAGCGACCTTTTTAAAGGAACCATCTAGCAATGAAAATTGATTCCTTCCTTTGAGAAGGTTTTCTGTTGAAAATGTCATTGTGGTTTAACCCCTTGGTGGGCTGATAACTATACTGGAGTTTGTCTGCTCTCTTGGCAACATTCATATACTTGGCTTCTTGGATAAGCGGTCTTTCTAGCTACCATGTATAAGATTCTGCAAATATTTCAGGATTGTACATTAGTAATCGTGTTATCCTGATGTTGGAATTTGGCTCTTGGCAAAGAAGAAAGAATGTATTTCAGAATCCATTCTCTCAATTAGACATATTTAAGAAGCTGACTGTGTGTTTCTCTGTGCTTTAAAAAAATAAAGTGGTTTTGCCTTGGAAGGAGAATAAATTGAATTATTCTCTCCCTCTCCTTTACCAATATGAAGATGTTAATATCTTTTTGTGTTTCAGTATTATAGATTATTCTATTATTTATATAGTTTGACAAAAGAGAATAATAGCAATACTATTAACAATGATGAATAATAAAAATAACTGGCATTTATTTAGTGTTTTAAAGTTTTCAAATCTCTTTGTACACTTTACTTCATTTGATATTTACAAAAGCTCTCTGAGCTAGGTTCCTAAAATTATTTTCCTCTCCATTTTATGGAATATTATAATAAAATTTCAAATAACTTGTGTAGTCACAAAACTAATAAATGTTAGAGATGAGTTTTGAACCAAAGTCTTCTAGATTCCAAGCCCATTATTCAATTGCTTATGCCATACCATCTTCAAAGAGACTTCCAAAAATGTAAATCATTCAAGTCAAAATTAAATCATTCAAGAAGGACTGGATTTTGCTGACTAGATAAATTTTCCTTTCAAGGTTACAATATTTAGAATTTATTTGAAAATTGAAACATTTTTGATTAATCAGAATTAATTATCAATTATTAACTATCATCACTATTATTAATTGATATCAGTTATCCTTCAGTCAATTAGCATTTATCAAGCACCTACTATTTTATCACCAAATCACTAGGCAGCCTAAAAAAATAAGACGTACTTGGCAGATTGGCAGTATAAGTAGCCTAACATAGTACCACCAAGAAGACTAGCTATGTATTTATAGGAGGATACTTGAATCATTGAATACAAAACATAATAAGCATATATTTTATACTCAGATCTGTTTGTTAGAAACTATGAATGATAAAAAAAAAATGTCCCAGTCTGGGAAAAGTTCATATTGATAAGAGCATGGCTATAAAGCTGTCCGGACCTCAGAGGTCATCTGAGGTCATCTGCTCCATCCCTCTCCTTTTATAGATGAGAGAATTGAATTCTGGGAATGTAATGGGCTGAGGCTTGAGTTGATGCACTGAGATCCCAAGCACATGAAGCTAAATAGTAATTGGACCATACTCTATTAATATACATGCTTGGAGAAAGAACGGCCCCCACCCACTCTCTGTGCAAGTCCTGATGTGTTGTATAGGAAATGACGATTTTGATGGGTGGAGGCAGAGGGGCAGGAAGAGAGGGGAGAGAGGCTGCTGGCTGGGTTCTGCTCTGGTGGCTTCTGGTCTCCTGGCTTCTCGTCTGGCTGGCTTCTTGACTCAGCTGCACACATTGCTATTGAGAATTCCCCTTTACCTCTCATCCCACTTTACCTCCGATCCTTCGTCACCTCTACAGAGAATAAAGATTGAAGATTTTCCCTTAACCTGAATTTCTGACTCCGGCAGATTTTAAAATACGCGGTCATCACATGGGAAAGCAGAGATTATATAGGTCATATAGGAGTTATATGAGGGCATACAGTGTATATAGGATATGTAGGGAATATATGAGGATATTTAAGAAATAATTAAAAGAATCAGGATTCTAATCTAGGCTCTCCAAAAGTAAATATAACATCTGATATTAGTGAATCATTTACTACCTTTTGGAAATGAGTGACTATTGAGTAGAAAACATATTTTAAAAGCATCTATTTTTAAGTGTCACAGGTGTTTTTCTTATTTGAAACTAATGTAAAACAATTTATTGGCATTACTAATGAATAAAGTAATAAGGTAGGAAGAATTTTAATGTTACAGACAGAGGAGTTTGGGTCCTGAGAACAAAGAGTGATGGGACTATGCAAATGAGAAGCTGAATCAGGGTTAGAAATCAGGTTAAGTTGATTGAATAGAATAGGGCCAGAATGAGAGCTGGCTCTTTTCCAGATTCCTCCTGTCTCTGAGATTCACTGTTCTGTTAATTCCCACCGCTTTGTATAATGTCAGAGAATATTAGTGACCCAACTGGTCCCACAGACCATGTGGTTTAATTCCCATCAATTTTTTGATAAATCAGTGGAGACTTAGAAAGGGAACTAGACATCAGACATGTTCAGGGCCACACAGATAG
The DNA here is from genome assembly GCF_902635505.1 of Sarcophilus harrisii. Classification (NCBI taxonomy): domain Eukaryota; kingdom Metazoa; phylum Chordata; class Mammalia; order Dasyuromorphia; family Dasyuridae; genus Sarcophilus; species Sarcophilus harrisii. Next base: position 408,576,040 of record NC_045429.1, on the reverse strand, counting down.
TCAGTTTCTAAGTTCAGATGAAAGCCCAAGTCTCTTAACTCCTATTTTTGTACTCTTTACATGGCCACATGCTACCTATTGTTTAGAGCTCAGGTGCCCATGGGCAATGTAATCCTACCCAGGACATTCAGTGCCAATTGTTGGGCAATTACAGGCCCAGGGTTGAGCCAAATATATTGGCAAACCTGGAAAAGATCTTGATTTCAACACTGTATGATAAAAATGATGAAGGGCAGAGAAAGCAGCTGTTTGATGTAAGCATTGACTAATTGCTTGCCAATGTTGCATGAATGTTTAAAGTTGTCAGAATAATCAGAATGAATAATTCTTACCCAAGAAACTTCAGGACCCCAGTTTCTTTGGCAGAAAATAACTAGAGAATATTATATTAAGTAAGGGGGAGTTGTTTTACTGTTGTAGTTCATTCATTCCTAAAAAGGACCAATGGCAGGACTTGCACATATATAAAAGTGAGCCAAAGTTGGGCAAAATCAGCAGCTTCATTCTGATCTTCAGTCATCAGAGTTCAGTGTCTAAACTAGGGTCAAGATGAATGATAGTGGCCCAGTTGATTAAGGAGAGTTGGCCTAGTGAAGCCATGAATATGATTATAGATTCTTTTTACAAGGGCAGGATTTTGTAATGCAAAATGTGGTGAACTTAGAACCTGAAGATCTGTGTTTGAATTCTATCTCCCTAATGTGTTTGCTATGTGATCTCAAGAAAATGACACAACTTCTTTGGAGAGTATTTATCTGTAAAATGGGGATAATAGCACTTATATAATCTACCTCTCAGAGATAATGTGAAAAAATCTCTCTTAAACTATAATACATTATATCATTATGAGTTATTATTTATAATATCAATATATGCATTTGCCTAAATCTTTCCTAGCAGGAACTTTTCCCCAGTATTCCCCATTCCCCAAACAGTTAGTCTTTATGGGATTTCCTTTCATGTACTCAATGTATATTTGTATCTTCATAGTTGTTTGCATATTGTCTGCCCCATTAGCATGGTAGCTTTTAAAAGCCTTTCTTTGCATTTCTAGTACTTAGTATAGAGCCTGGCACATAATAAGTGCTTAATAATTGCTTGTTGACTGACCCAGTGACTTGCAATATTGCTACCCCAGTATTCTGCAGAGGACTCTGTAATCCCAGTGGGAAATGAGAGGACAGAATGGCTGTTTTGAATCTGAGTGTTTCAATTGCTCCTTAGAAGTTCTGGTAAGAAACATTACATGGTTTTAGGTAGATATCAATTTTGGTTTCCGGCCTCTGTGGACTAGGCAACTTGATATCATCTCTTAGAAATAAGAGAAAAATAATTGTATTGTAAAAATGATTTTGGCTTGCTTCAATGTTTTTAATTGTTTAATTTTCCCCCCAGTGAAACACCTGATATCCAACAAGGGGAATAAAGGACATGGAAAATAAACAATTTTATAAATAAACAGTAAACACTAAAGGATGTTATTGACTGCAATTAAAGCACACCAAAAAATAGAGGGACAGGAAATATGAATCTCCATTCCATAAATAGGATAAATGGGATGTTTAGTCTCCAGGTTCTCTCCAGGATTGTGATATACTGTGACTACAGGAAAGCTCAGCACATGGTGTGAGCTAATTAAAGGTCTGTGCAATGCAGGCATTTGCATGAGCCTTTCTTAGAACTCAGTTCTCAGACCCTGGGCAGAGTACCAGGACAAATTAACAAGAGGACAGGGAGTATTTTTAATAAGCATCTTCAGGGTGATTTATAGAAAATTGCACAAAGTGGGGATTTTTCTTCCCTGTTCTCACCAAGGGTCCATTTTCTACCCGGCAATGCCCATGGTCATGCCCCATAACTAAGGCATCCACTAAGACATCAGAATATTCTTAGTATCAAGGGGTTCTCTGGATGACATCAAATAAGAATCCATTAGGCATCACCTAGGGAACAGATTTATCACCTAGGGAACAGTTTTAGAGGAGCGATGGCCTGAAGTCACATTGATAGGAAAAGGAGAATTGACTGTTTCGAGGATTTGTAACATATTAAGGGAACCTCTTTGCCTGTGGTTGCAGTTGGCACAAGAAGACAGCACAATAACTAGGTCCCATAGATATATTGATAGATGCAAATTCTTCATCTGTAACATGAGGAAGCTGGGCAGGATGAGGTCTAAGATGCCTTCCTGTTCAATAAGTCCACTAGTTTTTATCTTGAAAACAAACTCATAACCCCACAACAAAAGACTTCATTCACAGTTCTATAAAAGCTAAACAAATTCGCATCTATAGCCTGACTTTTTCCAACTTGATGATTAGATTGTAAACTCAATCAGACAATATTCACATTGAGGGCAAAGACCTTGTTTTAAAACCACCTTATAAACATTAAAAACTATAAAGTGAGAATTCTAATAGCTATACTAATTATCCAGGATGGCTGTTTGAAGATTGAATCATAAAATGGGTATAAAGTATTTGGCATACTTTAAAATAGTATAAAACACCAAGTATAATTAATTATATGTCCTAGGTTCTTAATAATAGAAATAGTTGACATTTGTACCGGGCTTTAAGATTTGAGAAGTGTTTTACATTCACTCTTATGTTTGATCTGCATGACCCCATGAAATAGTTACTACAGGTTTTATTCCCATTTTACAGAGGAGAAAATTGTGGGTGAGAAAGGTTAAGTGACTTGATCCTAGTTACATAGCCAGTAAGTGTTAGCAGCAAGATTTGAACATAAATTTTCCCTCACTTCACGTCCTGTCTTCTTTCTACTGTACCACAGGATCTAAAATATAGTGATTGGAATAAAGTAAATATTCAATAAAAATTGATTATTGATTTATGAACTCCCTTTAGTTTTGGATCACATTACCATTTCTCATTTTGCCTTGCTGACATATTTATGTGCACACACTTGTATGCATGCATGCATGTGTATATACATGCAAATGTATTATATACATACATATGTATATATACACATACATGTACAGTCATATATTATTGTGGGAGATAGACTCCTGTCTCTCCTGAATATTTGGTCCATTAAGGGAGCCATCAGGAGGTCAATGGAAGCAAATCTGCTTTATTTCTGCAGTTTATCATTGAAAAGTAAGTTTTTATATCACACACAACTCAAACAGCTGGTCCAAACTTAAAGAAACTCAACTGCTTCTGTGGCCAGCTGGGAAATTGTCCTCATTGTTGACACTGTAGTCACTGTAAGAGAACAAACACAAAGGAGAAAGAAAAATGTAGAGAAGAACCCTATCCTTGGGTCAATATAACACAAAAGTGACATATGGTGACAAAGCTGGAAACTGCCAAGCACATATGCTTTCCTTTCAATTTAAAGGAGCTTCATTATCAGGGAAATAGATGTTCATTGGTGTAAGGTCAATTCAGTTCAGTTCAGTTTTCTCCCCCAGTGTTCCTTTTTACTTTTCTATTTAGTGACAAAACTATGGTAAGCTTCTAGTATTCACTATCTTGGTACTATCTTCTACTTTTGATGTTTCCCTCCATTTTCTCATCTGATCAGTTAATAAAACTTGTTTGTTCTCCTTCAGAGAACCTTGAGTTAACCCTGGTGTATGAATTAAAGATTAGTTCATGAGTTTTATCTAAAATGCTATTGTTTCCTCTCCTGGTTTTGAGGGGTAGCTACAAAACCAGAATTGAAGAGGAAAATCAAGGTCTTATCCCAGTTGTAGATGTGTTGACTGCCATTTTGCCCAAATGAGTTTATTTGCTTAATCCACCATCCACATTTATACCTTTGCACAAGCTCTATATATCCCATGCCTGGAAGCCTTTGTCTTCTCAGGTTTATCTTTTAGAATCCCCAGCTCTCCTTCAGATACCACAGTCTAATTGCTATTACTTATGTACGATTTTTTTTTTTTCTGATCCATCATTGATTTGTATACTATCTCCATCCTTCAATTACTTTGGTTTTGATGAAAATTACTTAATTCAATAAATTACTTGATAGAAGGAGCCTTTTAAATTTTTATTTGTGTGTCTCCTTTCTGACAATGTTTTACATATATTAGAAGCTTAATAAATCTCATTTGAATGAACAAGTATACTTTTCAATTGCTGGAATATTTTTATCCTCTTATTCTTTTGAAATGTTTTCCCATTCATCATAATCCAACTCAATTTCACATCATACATGATGATTTCATTATTTCTTTATTTTCCCTTTTCAGACTTCACCAAAATATTACTCTCACACGCTTATGTTTTATAGGTATTAGTGTGTATAATGTGCATGTAATTATATATGCACACATATATCCCTTTATGTGTAAACTAGTATTACCAAAAACATGAGAATTAGACACAACAGAGCCATGAGTGTTCCTGCACTCATTGTTTTAGGATTTCTAAGGCAAAGATTATGTATATGGACTATTTCAATGGAATAAGTCATAACTACTGTAGGAGTGAGGAGCTTGCCCCTTAACCAATTGTGTTGATAATGTAACCAAATTCCAATGTTCTTTCTCTGAAAAAAAAAAAAAACCTGAGCATCCACATAAATTATTTTGTGACTTTAAGAATAAAACATTACTTCCCTAGAGTTCTTATCTCACAGGAGAGTTGTAGAAATAACTATTAAACTAACATTAGAATAAAATAGATTGAAAAATTATATTATTAACAATAAAAATAGCTCATACTTTTGGAGCACTTTCCTCATAACGACTCTATGGTATTGTTAGGGCACATATTATTTTTCCCTTTTTGTAGATGAAGAAATTGGGATCTGGAGAAGTCTAGCAATTTGCCAATAATCATCTAGTGAATAAGCTTGAACCCAGGCCCTATGCTTCCTATCCCATTGCCCCTCACACAGTAGCACAATTTCAAAATGGATGGGGAAAAGAAACTTGTGGTAGATACACCACAATCACAAAGTATCATGACTGTTGCATTGTTTTTTTTTTTTTTTTTTTTAATCTTCCCTGGTTAGAGGCATATGTGAGTGACTTGTTTATGACATTAGCTAAATTCCCTTGTATTTTTCAGTTGGATTATATTAAAAGGAAATCTGAATTTCAAAACTCTCCAAGTAGTGGAGTCAAGATGCCTTCTAGGGTTGTTCCTAGCAAGCAACAAGCATTTATTATTTCCAGGTTTATGGGATGTTTAGGGAGAACTCACACTTCCAGTGTGAGGGCTCATGAACCTTTTTCAAGGCTGCTTGTGCACTTTTGGTGTCCACGTGTCTTTGTGTCTACAGGAAGCTGTAGCATGCACAGCAGCCACAGCCCAGTAAGATTGTCTCTGCAAACTGTTAAAACAAGGTTGAGGGTAATCAACAGGCCTCAAACTCTAAGGAGCATTAGGGGGATTTCTGTTCCAAGCATGTGATGACTTCCTCCAGAGGAAAGGACATGAAGGATCTGGAAGCAGATACTGTGGAGTGCTGAGAGTTTGGTCAGACATTGAAGATGCATCCTGTGCATCCTGGACCATCTCCACGCCAGTATTTTTGTCACTGACTCAGGAAGAGAGAGTGAAATTGATGATTTTTTGTGCAACTCACTTACTTAAATTACTTAAATTCAATTCACACAATAAGTTGAGACATTACCTTGTGTTGTTATTGGTCCTTCAAAAACAAAAGATCATCAACAAGTAGCAGCACTACTATCAACAAAAAAATTATGTATTATTCACTGTGAAGTCCTGGAGATGTACTGAAAGACAGAAACTCCTCAAGGAGCTCATGTTCTAATGAGGAAGACAACATAAAAAAATCTATATACATATAAGATATAATACACACATATACAAATACACATGCATGCATACTTACATGTGTATATATATATATTTCTTTACATCTTATAATTCAATTTTTTTTCTTTTTGGATTTTGGTTAATTTTGAGATTTTCCCTTTTTTTGTCTAAAATTTACTCATGGAGATTTCCTAAGCTCCTATTGTGTTCCAGATAACATGTCAAGCCCATATAAAGTATGAAAATCTCAGTTAGCCATGAGTCTTGAAAGCTAGCCAAAAATATAAGATCATAAAACCCTAGCATTAGAGATTTAGAGATTATCTAAGCTAATACTTTTATTTTATGTTAATTTTATTTTTAAAATTTAAAAAAACATTTTTTTCTAGTCATACATGTATATTAACTTTTTAAATACACATTTCTTTATGCATCATATTGGCAGAGAAAAATTAGAACAAAAGGGAAAAACCATGAGGAAAAGAAAAAGATCATAGCCTGTCTTGATTTATATTCAATCTTTATATTTCTCTTTCTGGGTGCATATGGGGTTTTCTATTCAAAATATATTGGGATTGCCTTGAATCATTGAACTACTGAAAACAACCAAATCTTTTATAGTTGATCATTTCACAATTTTGCTGTTACTGTGTATAATGTATTCCCGATTCTGCTTCTTTCACTCAGCATCAGTTCATGTAAATCTTTCCAGGCCTCTCTAAATCAGCTTGTTCATCATTTTTTTAATAGAACAATAATATTTCATGCTTTCATATACTATAGCTTATTCATCCATTTCCCAACTGATGGATAACTATGTATTTTCTAATTCTTTGCTACCACAAAAATAGCTGCTACTAACATTTTTGTATATGTGGGTCCTTTTCCTTCCTTTATGATTTTCTTGGGATACAAACCCAGTAATGGTGCTGAGGCTTCAAAGAGTATGCACAGTGTGATAGCCCTCTGGGCATATTTCCAAATTGCTTTCCAAAATAGTTGGTTCACTTCACAACTCCAGTAACAATGTATTAGTGTCCCAGTTTTCCCACATCCTCACAACATTTATCTTTTTCTGAAACCTTAGTTAATGTGAGAAGATGTGAGGTAGTACCTCAGAGTTGTTTTAATTTTCATTTCTCTAATCAACAGTAATTTGGAGCATTTTTTCAGATGATGATATATGGCTTTAATTTCATCATCTGAAAGTTGTCTGTTCATATCTTTTGACCATTTATCAATTGGAGAATGGCTTATATTCTTACAAATTTGACACAGTTCTTTATATGTTTTAGAAATGAGACCTTTAACAGAAATGCTGGCTATAAAGATTTTTTCCCCAGCTAAGGTAATTCCCTTTTAATCTTATTTCTGTTGGTTTTGTTTGTGCAAAAAAACTTTTTACTTTAATGTCATCAAAGTTGTCCATTTTGCTTTTCATAATGTTCTCTAATTCTTCTTTGGTCATACATTCCTCCTTCTCCAAAGATCTGATAGGTAATTATCCATTATTTTTCTAACTTGCTTATGCCATCATTCTTTATGCCTAAATCATGTACCCATTTAGAGACAAGAATTCCATGAGCAGGCTATATATGGTGACAATAAATAGTATCAGGACCTCAGAGCTTGTGATTTCAAACCTAAAACCTTTTCTACCTTGGGCCAGATACATCTTTGCATGTCTTCCCAAACAAACTATTTCCTTCATCTCTTTCATTTAGCAGGAACACCTCTACCCTAATTTGATTAAAGGCAGCTAAAGGACATAGTAGATAGACTACAGGACCCAGAGTCAAGAAGACCTGAATTCAAATTCAACCTCAGCTTTGTGATCCTGGACAAGTAACAACACCTGTGTGTCATAGTTTCCTTATCTATAAAATGGAGATAATAATAGCACTTGCCTCTTAGAGAGGTTGGTGAGGATAAAATAATACTTGTATTTTACAAATATTAAAATGTCATTAATATAAATTATATTAATGACATTTTAATGTTTGTTATTATTATTATTAACCTCCTCTCTCCCTGGGAAAGGATGGGTGGAATTAGAACATATCTGGATGAATTTTTCCTTGTTGCTTCATATTCTTTTATTTCTCCAAAATTCAACACAAATTTTGAAATGGCACCCTCTAGCATATTCCACATTTTTCTTATTTTGACTGTGGATGTATATACTTTCCCCACTAAACCTGACCTGATCAGAGTTCTGCTTATCATTTTACTCCTCAAAAAGCTTCAATGACTCAAAATTATTTACCTAATAAAATAAATTCTTAACTATGGTTATTAAGCGCTTCCATAATATGCCTCCCGCCTACCTCTTTAGCCTTATTTTATATTATTATACAGCAAATAAATTTGATTTTCTATAATCTATATTTTGAAAATTCAAATTTGTTTCAGTGAAATTGATTTATTATGGAACATTTTGAGTATAACACAAATTTCAAGGAGAAACAATGAGAATTAATCAATAAATATTTATTAGTTGCCTATTCTGTACTAAGTGTTGAAGATACAAAAAAGGCAAAAGACAATCTTTTTTATCAAAAAATTCACTTTCTAATGAGGGAATTTAGAAATAAGCACATACATATACATATACAAGGTATATACAGAATAAACAGAAAGCAATTAAGAGAAGGAAGGCATTGGGGCTAAGAGGCATTAGGGGAAAAACTTTCTGTAAAAGTTTGGATTTTGTTTGGGATCTAAAGGAAGCCAAGAAAGTCAGTGAGCAGAGTTGACGAAAGATTATTCCAGGCAATAAGGGTTAGTTAGAGAAAATGCTTGGAAATAAGAAATAGAATTTTTTGTTCATAGAACATCCAGGATTCCCGTGGTAGGGAGTTAGGTGTAAGAAGACTGGAAAGATAGGAAGGGGCTAGGTTATAAAGGTATTTGAATGACAAATATAAGATTTTATATTTGATTCTGGAGGAGATAGGGAGCTATTGAGTTTATTAAGTACAGAGATTACATGGTTAGACTTATGCTTTAGGAAAATCACTTTGGAGGTTCAATGGAAGATGGATTGGAGTAAGAAGACAAACAGATTCACCAACAGGTTATTGTAATAGACTACATATGAAATGATTAGGCTCCCTGTCAGAGCAAAGAAAGACAAAGAAATTTACCACTTCACAATAATTCGCAGGGTAAAACTCTTCCAACATCCATTTCCATAAGCAAACTTGAAATCTCTTTCAATGTAAAGTGCCATATTTAATATATATATATATATATATATATATACATATATATATATATATATATTTTTTTTTTTTTTTTCTGCTGCACTATAAGTCACCATGATATCTAGGTCGTAGCATTGGTGTTGAGATTTGCCCAACTTGTTTTTGTATCCTTGGGTAAAAGCACAACAGTCCAAAGTCCTGAAATGGGAGAGATAGGTTATTTATTTCTTGGTTCTTATCTCCTCCTCTCTCATTTTCATGCTTTTATTTGTATTTTCTCTTGCCAGGGGTGGATCTTCTCTGCTTTACCCTGTTTTGTTTTCCCAGTTTCTAGCTATTAAAGTTTTTTCTTCCTTTAAAACCCATTTTAGATTCCATATTCATTGTCCACAAAGTTTCCCTTATCTCTAAATTTCACAAGGCTTTGTGCTAGATCTTTACTTTGAAAATGAGTACATTTTCTTTTTAAAAATTTACAGGCCTAGTTTTTAATACTTTTATATTTTCTCAAGACCAGTTTTTATATCAAACACTAATTATTTATTACATATTTATTATGTGCCAGACAGCAAAAACAACCTCTTCACTCAAGGAGTTTTCATATCAATGAGTGAAAGAACAAGTAAATGAATACTTGCATAAGTGATACATATGGAGTATACAGAAGATAACCTTAGAAGGGAAGCATGCTATAGAAGGTGTTTTATTAGAGTTAAGGTTAAGAGAACAGAATTTCAACAGGTGAATAAACTGTATGTTTTACAGGTTCATAACTTCATGTAAAATAATATTTTTCTATTTGTTTTTGTGTTACATTTTGTATAGGAATATTTGTTTGCTGATATTTGTCAAGTTCATCATAAAAAAAGAAAAAGAAAAACAAACAGAGATAAGAATGTCAGACATTACTTGGAACAAATGGAGACTAATATAAAACCTTATATAAAGTTTGGAATGGTGTTGAAAAGACTGTGTCATAGGGATTTGGAGAAGGAAAAGTCATTAGGAATATATATTTTAAGTTGTAAGAGAATGACAGAATCACAAATTTTCAGTGTTAGAATGAACTTAGTGATCTAGGTTAATTACTTAAATCTTATTTTTAGAGAAAGAAATCAAAACTAGAAAATTAATTTACTCAAACTCAGATAGTAATTAGATTCAAAACAAAGTCTTCTGTTGTCAATTTAGGTCCTTTGCTCCTTGAGGAATTAATGAGTCAATCATTTATTAAGTGGTTATTATGTGCAGACACTATACAAAACATAGAGGTTACAAACAGAAAAGATAGTTTCTGTTGTCAAGAAGCATATAGTCTATAAGTCATATAAACGATTTTAGTTTCCTATCTTATGGAAAGGTCTCAGCATTATGTTGTGTCAAAGCAGATAGTGATGTTTCTTTAATTCCATTTCTATTGATAAAATCGTGTCAGATGTTAGTATTAAATTATTTAACAGTGTCAAGGACTTTGTGTCAAGAACTTTCTTTTATGAATAAATATGGCCATAACACCTGCAGGAGCCGTTGCCAGGCATTTTGATAAAGGCACCGGCATGGCCATATATTGAACCTAAGTATATCTCAGAAGAGGAACTGAACTGACTAGAGTAATAATAATATAGTATTAAAACAATAATATATAGTATGTTATATGTGATATATATAATATGAATAATATATAATATATTAAATTAATACATATTTAGTTATATATCAGGCATTGTATGAAGCACTTTATAAACATCTTATCTGATACAACAGCCTTGAGAAGTAAATGCTATTATTAACCCCATTTTATAGTGCTATTATTAACCCCATTTTATAGTTGGGAAAACTGAGGCAAACAGATTAAGTGACTTTTCCAATGTGGCACAATTGGTAAATCTCTGAGGTTGGATTTGAACTCAGGTTTTTCTGACTTTAAGCCTGGATGTGTCATTTAGTTATCCCTAAGAGTACCAAAGACAGTATCCAGAACCCAAGTGTTTTTTTCTAGCCTCAAAATCTTGTATTTATTGGGTCTTTTAAAGAGAATTTGGGAAGAATTGAGAGAGGAAGTTCTTTGGAACTGCCTTGCAAGGACAAACAGCTTCCAAATCATTATTGCCTATGTAAGTTAGAATTATAAGGAATACAAACTCTCTTTTCTGCAAAGCTGAAAATAAATCAGGCATGTTTTATGTCACCAAAATTGACAAGATTAAGCGTCTCGTGGTCATCACATTTCTGACTATGGAGCGATCATTAACAAGAAAACATCTGGTCCTTTTTCCTGATGAATCTCTTCTTTTATATCCCTTGACAAGGAGAGTGGAAGGGGTCACTGAATCTAAGCACAGATGAGTCACATTAGGGTGACCTTAGCCCTCTGACTCCAGTAGTCACTGCTAATGAAGCATCCAGCATAATTGATTATTTTATATTGAAAGCTAGATCAGTAATGTTATTTCTTAGCTATTCCTTAAGCTTAGAAACAAGAAAAAAACCCAGCAATGTTTGTATGTGAACTTTCAGTTTCTGACACAGAAGCTGCATAAAATTCTTGGAGGATGGGAGGAAGTCTGGAGTTTAAAAAGAAAGAAAGAAAATGATTAGTTATTGAATCCTAATACAGGGTTGTAGATGGCTGTGTAAGAAAGAATAGTGAAGAGGGAGGAGTTCTTTAACACTCACAAAGCCTTGACTTCAATGAAGCATGGTTATGGAGGCTCTAGATTGAAATGTTGAAGATATTATCCTGATGAAGTGAAGTACAGCTAGCTGGTCACAAGGAACACTTCAGTAACTTGTTGAATGAATTGTCAGGAAGGGCAAGTCAAGCATTAGGATAAACTCCTGCCTGTTGGGCTATTTACACTCTCCATTGCACAAAAGTAAGCCTGTTTGGGTGCATACACTCCATGGATCTTTGGGGAGCATCTCCTCCCTTGTCAAGCATTGTGTTTCACTCGCAAGTTCAGAAAGTGTGACAAAAGAACTGATTCTTTCATGTGAGCCTATGTTCTTTAAGGTTTCAAGACAGAGGATAATTCTCTGCATACTCTTCCTGCTTCAGCCCCAAGACAAATCTTTAATTAGATCTAAGATTAAATTGCTGTCCTGATGTTGGGAGATTCCATAGTTTCTTCTTCCTTCTGAGATGTGCAGAGAAATGTTGGGATTTAAATAATGCTCCGGACTAGATCTTTGATATTTATTGTACATTGGGGATTTTGCCATTTCATGAAAGGATATAACAGACATAGTGCACCTACTATATACAAGGCCTAAAAATCGTGCTACTGTGTTCCAGTATATCTTCATATGCGTATTGCTCTATAGATAATCTATAAGGCATTTGATTTGAGATTTGAGAAAGCATATAAAGAACTGTACCATTATTCTACTCAGATGGAGAAATATTTTTTCTTTGTAATTCTTATACTAAATAAACCAAAAGGAGGTTGCCTCTATGACATTGAGGCATTAGAATGATCAAAATTATTTTTTAATAATTTTTAAATGAATTTACTTATTTAAAACTGAAATAAAAAGCAGCAAGAAAAAAAATTGCCATGTGTACAGCAGAACATAAGAGAGGATTCAAAATATAAAGCAATAAATTTCCATTTCAAGAAAACTCCCGCCCCCCATTTTCTGCTCTCCTCTTATTTCTATCTGAATTTAGAAAACTCTTCAGAACAATTTTATTTAATTATTTCTTGTATTATTGTTTCAAAATTCTCTCTTTTTTTTTTTGCAGCTTTCAGGTAGTCTGTTCTTATATTTTCTCTTTTTGATCTGTTTTCCAGATCAGTTTTTCATATGAGATATTTCTCATTGTCTTTTACATTTTTATTCTTTATGTTGTCTTATTTCTTGGTCTCATAACTTTGTGGGCTTCTCATTGCCCAGTTATAATTTTAAAATAAATATTTACTTCTTTAAGATTCTGGATCTCCTTTTCTAGTTGGTTGACATTTTATAATCTTATTTTACTTGAATTGTTCTTTTTTTTTTTTTAAATTCTTCAATTTTTCTCATTCTATTTTTAAAGTCTTTTTAAAGTTCTATGAATTATTTTTGAGCAGTTGACCATTTGATATTAGTCTTTGGAATAGGAAAGACTTTTTTTTTCTTCAGTATCCTTTTCTAAAGATGAATCCTGATCAACCTCCATTTCTAGTAATGTTCTAGGGTTGTATTCTTTCTTCTTTGCCTGTCTCCCATTTTATTTAGAATAGCTGGTATTGTATTCACCTTAAGTCCTGGTGCATGGGAGATGTTTCTTGCCTCAAGTTCTCCTTCAGTTCTCCTCTTTGGCCTGGAATTGAAACCAAGAACTCTGTCCTCCTGTGAGTACCCAGAGCAAGCAGCATTCCCATTCCATTGCTTCTGCACTCACCTGGATTGTGCTGATTCCTTTTCTCTCAAGGTTCTGTCTCAGCCCAAATGTCTCAGGAGGACCCGTGTTCTTCCATTTCTTATTTATTTTTACTGCTCTATGTTTTTCCTGAGACATTATTTCATCTTGTGGAAAGATGATCTCCTTTTAGGAGTGGGAAAATCTGGAGAGTTTAGAATTTTCTGATTTACTCTGCCATTTTCTCAGAATTCTCTCTTCAACATTAACATTTTTGAAGAGGAAAGATTGTGACTCTAGAGTCAGAGACCTGAGTTCAGATCCTAATTTTTACATGTATTACCGGTGTGACTTATGTGGGTAAATCATTTAACTTCTGTGGACTTCAACTTTGTAATCTTTAAAGTTCTGGAACTGGACTAACTATGTGTATCCTATGTATACTATGTATTATAGATGATCCTATAAGCTCATCAGGATCTGATTTAGAAGAAGTAAGTTATTACTTCTTATTTGGGCTTTCTTTTTAATAAAGCCAGAATACTATGCATTGCTGAGAAACACCCACTATGTTGTAGTACAGAGAAAACACACATCATAAAATTATTATACTAAAAATAATCATTTGGTTAATTTTTCAAATAAGGAAATTGACATTGAGTAAAATTTAGTGATTTTTCCAAAATTACACAGTAGTAAGTGGAAGATTTGGGACTCAAATTCAACTGCTTATTACATTTCCCTATATATTTTTTATAATATTATACTATCTGAAAATATTCTTCTCTAGTTATTTCTGATGCCTGCAAAGTCATTGGCCATTTAAAATAATATACGCATATACAGACATACACACATAAAAATACATGTGTGTGTATGTGAGTATATATACACATATATACTCATATATACTCACATACACACACATGCATTTTTATGTGTGTATGTCTGTGTATATGTAATTTTACTTTTCCTTTATTTTCAAATGCAACCCACATCTCTATCCTCAGATAGCTATCCTTGGTAGGAAAGGAAAAAAAAAAGAATAACATGTAAGAGGTATAAGAAAACTAAGCAACAAACACATCAGTTATGATACACATCAATCATGATATGCATTACCTGTTGTCCTCCCATCTTTACAATGAAGGGGGAGAAATAGGCATTTTCTTTCCTTTTTCAATGCCAAATTTTGTTGTTATCATCACACACCATTTAGTTTCATTTTTTGTTGTTGACATTATTGTCATCATTTTGTATATTGTTTTCCTGATTCTACTTTCTTCACTTTGTATCAATTCATATAAATCTTCCTATGTTTCTTTGCATTCAATTGAAGCCAACAAATATTTATTATTTATAATAAATAATCATGTACCCATGCATTATTATTCAAATTCATCATTTTTTTGCAGTACAATAATATTCCTTCATTCTTTTGTACTTCTTTGGTTCTTTATTTTTTTCCCCATTTATCTGGTATTGAGTCCCACTATTATAAATTCAATGGAAACAGTAGTTTTATGTTTGTTTTGTCAATTGTAAAAGTCCAGAGGCTATAAAGGTAAAAGTCATGTTTATTTCAGGAAAGGCAGATAGGTCTCCAAGCTTACCTAACTTAAGAATTCTTTGATGATGAACCTGAATACTAGTACTTTAATGTTTTCATGCAAAATTGAATAAAAAGAGACAATGTACCCTTAGGTATTCAGAGCACTAAGTATTGATCTATGAAAATTAGAAAAATTTTCTTTTTGAGTTTACTGATGTGTCACTGTGTAGAAGAATTTTAATAATGCTTCCTCTTAGAACTGAAGTGAATAATCTTCACATGTAGATTTTTTTTTTACTAATTTCTGAGATTGATATTTAATCTACAAAGGAGATCATGAAACATATAATATGTAGTATGTAAACATGGGAAGGATCTAAGGCTTTTTTCAGCACACACAATTTGCAGTATGAAAACTTCTATATTACCTTCCATCTACTCAATATGTATCTTACGTGTCCAGAATTGTTGGCAAGATGTTTCTCCTATTAGAACATGAACTTTTTGAGGATAGAGATCGTTTTTGTATTTTG
Source organism: Sarcophilus harrisii (assembly GCF_902635505.1). NCBI lineage: Eukaryota > Metazoa > Chordata > Mammalia > Dasyuromorphia > Dasyuridae > Sarcophilus > Sarcophilus harrisii. Next base: position 408,560,636 of record NC_045429.1, on the reverse strand, counting down.
TTCTATCTATCTATTTATCTATCTGTCTGTCTGTCTGTCTGTCTGTCTGTCAGTCTGTCTGTCTGTCTACCTGTCTAATTTTAATAATTAGCAAAATGGTTTACACATATTAAACATTTAAAAATCATTTCAGACTAATTGGTCAATTCATATTGTAATTAGTTAGGAATTAGTGCACAGAAATCTGAAATTTGGAGCTGGCCCCAGGACCTTAAAGATAATTTAGTTTAGCCACCTCATTTTACAGATGAATAAACTGAGGCCAAGAAAGGTTAACTGGCTTTTTCATGGTCAAATAAGTACTACTAGTGGCACATTCAAAATCTGAACATAGCTTCTCTGATTCTGGATCAAGGACCGTTTCTATTATTATCTCACTTGATAAGTACTAAGGAGTTACCTGAGGCATGTAGATATTAATTGTCCAGGATTGTGCATAAGTGAGGGTCAGTGGTATGAATGTATGTCTGGTATTTAAGGAGCAGCCAATCTAAGTTCAGATAGGTTCATTACAAGATTAGCAGAGGGGAAAAGATGACATTTATTGGCCTTAGTAATTCTTGAAAATCATCGACCATGTCACACAGAAGGGTCATGATCAGTATTAATAAAAAGAATGCTCAAACCATTGAAGTTGCAAACACTTGAAATATATTCAATAGATGTCCAATTACCTTAACTTATTTCAGACTCAATTAAGTTCAGCGGACAGTTTATTAAAGGCAAATACTTAACTTTGACTTGGAATTATAAAATCTGAATTCATTCCAGGTTATGTATCTGCTTCTTAATTTTTCTTTTACTAGAAGTTTGTGGGTATGGTCTAAGGAGAAAGACTTAAGGACCAGTATTGTTGGTTCCCAGGCCCTACATTATATAAAAACAGATTTGGTAGCACTACACAGCCAATATTATAATTGAAGATCACTGAGCTTTCTCCATTTTCTTGGCTAGTGGACTATGACAGGAATATGTAACATATGTAGAAAGAAGAATATGACCCATTTTGTAATAGTCCAACCCTTATCCTCTGCCCCAACCAATATCTTTCTTTAATGACTGAAAGTATCATATATTCAAAATATAAACTAGTTTCAAAACCTTGTCAATTAAATGTCCAACCGTGTTAATTATGTAAAAAAGCCACATTTCTAATAAAGGTAATGATTTAATATTATTTTTAAATAAAACAACAAAACTAAATCCAGAAACACATGGATTTTATTCAGATTCTATATTAATTACTTTTTTTACTTTAAGTTTTGTTAATTTAAGAAGCAGGGTGAAAATGGACCACATTCCCAAACTTTGGTGACTGATGGCATATTTCTATACTGGAGGCCAAGAGATGAAAGGGAGAAAGGATGAAAAGTCCAAAACAGAAATGTGATACATGCACTTCAAAGAAAAGGATGTCTCTTTTCTGTCCCTTTTGCACTAAATCCAGAGAAGATGTATAGAAAGATAGGCATTATTGTAATACTAATTTACTCTTCTTCTCAAGTGTTGCCCTTTATGTGTCATCTCTTTTTGATTAGAACTTTATAAGTTGAATTATTTTCATCCCCTTAAAATTTATATAAGCTGCCTAGAGGCTCTCAGGCTTCTTGAAACTACTATTAAGAGTTCCAGATAATTTAGAACTAATGTTCAATAGTCACTAATTGTTCTACACACACATGACAAACACACCTTCCTCTTGATTTTTAATCCTTAATTCTTTACTATGAACTATAATGATATCCAATCCATTCATCTCTTCCAACAGAGTACAACCCAAATAGAGACCAGAAAACTACAAGGAGCTGTTCCCTCTCTGAAAGCTACTTAGGGTAACAGGTGAGAACAGCTTGTCAAAAAGAAAGGAACTTTTTCTATAAGCAACCTGAACTTTTTGCTTTAATGACTCTTTCTGGATCAATGGAACATTTGTTTTAGAACAAACATCAAAAGATAATCTGCTGCTCAAGTATTAATAGATAATATTATGTTTACAAATACATAATTATAAATTATATATATGATTTAGTAGCCATTTGGTTAATACCACAGTGAAAATTAGCAATGATTTCTTTCATCAGAAGAGGCTGAGGATTATTGAAAAAGTAGGAGGATATCAACAGTTATTAACAAAACATGAATAAGTAGATGATTTATCAATAAATCCACAATCAATTAGCATTTATTAAGCACCTACTGTGTGCTAGACTTCGTGCTAAGGCAAAACAGCTCCTGCTTTCAAGTTGCTCACAGTCTAATGGAGGAAACAACGTATAAGTAATTATGCACAAATGAAATAGAGGATCAATTGGAGATAAATCAATATTTTCCAACCATCCCTCACATACCTTCTTCATAAAAGTCCTACTCTAATATGTCATCAGAGTATGGGAATGACCCTGGATTCTCGAAAGCTATGCCAAACTTTGGCAGGTTTTATTATTGTGGAAAGGTTTTAGAGATAAGGCAGGTGATGGACTGTACATCTGTTTTCTGTAGAATGACTTAGCTAAATTTGGAGAGATGGTTCATCATTAAGCCAATTACAGGCAGATGAGTTCTTTAACTATAAAAACTTCTAAAGCTTATCTACTGTGTCATGGAGAGGTCACAATCTGCATTGTTAGAGGGAAAACACATACTGATAAAGGTAAAAATTCTTGATATATTCTTGAATATATGCCTAGTTAGTACCATGTTAGATACTGTAGGGTTTATATAAAGATAAAATATGCTTTCTCTTTACAAAGACATTTTGAGTTGGGAGACAGATTCATGGAGAAGTTCTGGAGCAAATCAGCTTTTAAAAAGTCAAATGATTATTAATAAAAAAGCATTTATTATGTACCTACTAAGTAACAGATAGTGTTCCAGACTATGGAGAAACAAACAAACAAACAAAAAAGCAAATTAAAACAACAACAACAACAAACCCTCAGTGAACAAGGGGAAGACACATCAAGTTTAATTAGAATCCTCAGGGATGCTATGGGGAAGATTTTCTCTCTCTCTCTCTCTTTCTCCCTTTCCCCCTCTCTCCCCCCCCCCCTCTGTCTTTCTCTGCCACTTTCTTTGCCTCTCTGTGTCTCTTTCTGTGCTTCTCTGTCTCTCCATCTCTGTCTGTCTCTGTCTATTTGTCTCTCTTTCTCTGTATCCCCACAAACACAATTATATAGAAAAATGAGAACCAGTTTGAATGGTTTGATCCCAGCTGCTGAGCCAGCTGATTTTACTCTGTGATATTGATAAGAGTTAAGTTTCCTGGCTCCCTGTCCCTCATTCCTCATTCTTCACTCCTTGTCAGACAATTCAGATAATATCATCATTTCAATGCTCCAGACCACCCTACTTCCTTGCCTTATGAGGATTGGAGGAATCTACTATTAGAGTCATACCTACTCTTTGTTTTAAACTTCTATAAAATTTGAGCTTTGAGTGTGTTGAGATCTTGGCTCAGAGTGTGTATCTTACTGCACATTTTTATCACCAGCCTTCTCAGGAAGCTAAACACAATAAAGAGTGGATAACTCTGAAGTACCTTGTCAACTTTTGTTCACCTCCATAATACCATTTCTGTACGGCAATGTTACTTTCTAGTAAAGCTTCATTCCTCTTTTGCCCTGCAAAGATGCAAAGAGATACCAGATGAATTGGGGCAGAAGGACCCTAGTAGTTGGGAGATGGGGAAATGCTCTGTGTGATAAAATATGATTTTTGAAATGATCTTTGAAAGGATTCTGGTGATTGGTGAAAACTGCAAAATCACAGCAATGGGCAGTGGAGTACAATGTATAAAGCTAGTTTGATGGTAACAAGTCAATCAATCAGTCAATCAGAGTCATTTATTAATTCCCTACCATGTGCTAGATATGGTGCTATGTTATATGATACAAAACAAACAAACAAATAAACATATAAAAAAGAAATAGTTTCTGGTCTCAAAAAATGCATTATTTGAGGGACATGTACCCATAGAAGTATATACATAACATATAGAGATGCAGATAATTGCCATAGGAAAGTGCCAGCAACTAAGGTGATGCAGACAAGTCTCTTGTAGAAGGTAGCTTTTGATCCAAGGCTCAAATAATAAGGGGTCCTAAGGAATTATAGTGAGAAAGGGATGGGGGCCAACAACTCCAAAGATATCAAACGGGAGATGAAATGCCATGTGTGATGAATGACAAATACAACAGTATGACTGGAGTGCAGAGTGTATGGAGGGATATAATAAGGTAGGATAATAAGTTTGGTGCCAGGTTGAAAAGGGTTTTAAATATCAAAGAGAAGAATTTATTAAAGAATAAATTTTATTGTATTAGAAAGATACTGGAGTTTGTTGAGAAAGGTAATATATAGGTTCAGACATAAGTATTAAGATACCTTTCTTATTTATAGGAAGGATGGAGTCATAGAAGGAAGGAAGGAAAGAAAGAAGGAAGAAGGGAGGAAAAGGGGAGAGAGGAAGGATAAAAACGAATATTTGTTAAGAACTTGCTAGGTGTCAAGCTCTTTGTAATTAACATCTTATTTGAACTTCACAATAATCCTGGGAGGTAGATTATTATTTCCATTTTAAAGCTGAAGATGATGAAGCAGATGGAAATTAAGTGACTTTCATAGAGTCACACAGCTAATAAGTGTATGAGGCTGGTCAGATTTTTGTGATTTCAGGCCAGATCCAGTGTTCTGTCTATAATATTACCCAGCTGGCCCAGAGAGAGACTTGAAGAGGGGAGATGACTTCCTAAACCATTATATTAGTTTTTATAAATGTTAATGGGAGCTTGAACTAGTGTGATAGCCATGTGAATAGAGAGAAGAGAGCATATCCAAGAGAAGTGAAGGTAGAAATGAAAAAAAAAATTGCTAAGTGATGGATAAATAAAATGAATGAGGATGCGACAGGACAAGGAGGATGAGTTTGAGAAATTTTATGATCAGACAAATTGTGATACCTTTGACAAAAATTTGGAAATTTACAAGTGGAGTAAATTTGGGGTAAAAATGTTGAGCAATGTTTTAAACACACTGAATTTGGATAAGATGCCTATGAAGTCTGAAGTAGTCCATAAAAAGGTTGATTTGGTCTGAAATTTCAAATGAATATATAGACTGGGAAGTCATTTGAATAGAGGTGATAGTTGAATCTATAGACGCTAATGGAGTCATTAAGCGAGAGTGTAGAGAAAAGTATACAAGGACAGAAGTTTGGAGACCTTTATATTTAGCAATCATGCTATAGAAAATGGAGACTAAGAGAGAATGGTCATGTAAGTAGGAGTTGGGCTAAGAGAGAGCTGTGTCATGAAAACATAGCGAGGTCAAACTATTCAGAGAAATTAATCAACAGTATCAGAAGATGAAGAGAGATCAAGAAAGTAGAAGATTGAGGAAAGGTTACCATAAGGTTAATAAAAGGCCTTTGGTTTCTCTTTGGAAAGAATAGTTTAAGATGAGTGACAATGCTGGAAGTTGTATTGTAAAGAGTTGAGAAGTGAGAGAAGAAGAAAAAGTTTTTGTTTTGTTTTGTTTTATTTTGTTTGTTTGTTTTCCCTAGGAGTTTGCCTAAGAGATGGAAGAAAGTTATAGGGTATTTGCCAATGGGAATGATAGACTTTAATGAAAAACTTTTTTTTTTTTTTTTTGCTGAGACAATTAAGGTTAAGTGATTTGTGCAGGGTCACACAGCTAGGAAGTGTTAAGTGTCTGAGATCAAACTCAGGTCTTCCTGACTTTCAGATCTGGTGCTTTATCCACTGGGCCACCTTGCTGCCCTGAATATTTTTTTTTGAGATGGGAGAAATTTGGGCATTTTTCTATGCAGCCAAGGAAGGGACCAATAAATAGGGGAAAATTGAAGATTAGAAAGGGAGGGGTTGATTGAGGTAGCAATCTGTTAAAAAAGATGGCAAGAAGTATCAAAAGCACATGGAGTAGGGTTACCCTTGGCAAAGAAAAAAGCCTCTGCTAATTTTTTTTTCTGGAGTAAAGGGAGAGGAAAAAATAGATTGATGGTGAAATCAGATTTATATTGTATCTCCATAGATTGGTAAATTCTTAAATTTCCTCTATGTATGATCATGTCTTGTGCTGGTCCCTTCATGACTTGGATCCTATACTAGCAGCAGTAAAACCCTGTTACTCTGTATAAACTAGAAAGACCTTCTGCATGACATAATGAAATATGCTTCTTGTCTGAGAACCAGACTAATTTCTGAGAGCTTTATCACTAGGTTTGCTGCTGGATGATGAGTTTTTTTCAGCCACAGCGGTTCATGATGACCAGGTTGGGGGAAAAGGAGGACCTATGTCAATTAAATCATATTTGCTTCATGTAAATGAGTAAGAAACAAGGCTAACAGGACAGGTATGGTGCAGTGGATAGAGTACTAGTCCTAAAGTCAGGAGGAACTGAGTTCAAATCTGGTCTCAGACACTTAATACTTGTTGGATGTGTGACCCTGGGCAAGTCACTTAACCCCAATTGCCTCAGCCAAAAAAAAAAAAAAAAAAAAAGAAAAGAAAAGAAAAGAAAAAAACAAGTCTAAGTTGTGAGTTATAGAATATTGTGTAGAATGGTCCTCCCCTACAATAAAAAAAATAAAGGAGTGATCTTAATGCTAACACTGGTGAATTTGTGACTTCATTAAAATGAAATGCATGAAAAAGCATTAATTGAGTTTTTACTATTCACAAAACAGTCTTAAGCACTAAGGATAAAAACAGAAATTCAAGACAACTCCTCTTGTCAGGAGCTCAGATTCTGAGAAGGGAGACAATTCATATGCAGAATGAGGTTTCAGCTACAAGTTAGATGGAAGTCTCCGTGGTCTTCAAGATGTCACATTAAAGCAGATGATAATGAATCTTCTCTAATATTTACAGTAATAAAAACGTTTTGATTTCTGATGTTGAACTATGTAGTAATACCAAGGACTTTAGTAATGAGAACTTTGTTTTATGGGTCTTCTATCATCTGTTTAGGTTTCTGTACCTTCAGAAGAAATGGCCAGGTCATATCTTCCCTTGGATCATTTCTTTAGACTGTGGCTATATGTCCCTACCTGGAAGGGGGATCAGTAATAGGGCTGGGGAGTGGGCTGTTGTTAATTTCATGGGTATGTGTATGTGTAAGTATACAGAAGGGGGAGAAAAATATTCAATAAGACATGTTGGGAAGAGCATACCTATATACATACATATAATAAATATTTGCACAAATATATAAATATTAAATTATAAATATGATAAACCATATATGTAATATACACATACATATACATATAAACATTAAACCAATTCTACTTACACATTTTCTCTAAGTTTTCCACAGGCAGTGCTACCCAATGAATTAAGGGTCTTCCTCTTATTCTCTTGACATCATAATAATGCCATCAAGAACTTTCCATTTGTTCCTTGATATGAAAAATAAATAATGTTATACATTGCTTTGAAATTTGTAGAAGTGTTTTGCAGACACCTCATTTGAGCCTCACAAAACTTCTATGAGGTTTGAGAAAGCTTCAAAAGGTAGCCCCTTCCCACCTTGTATTTGCCAAAGACAAAGGACAAGTTTCTGATAGTAAAGATTGTTTTATGTTAATAAATTATTCACTTCCAGTTGTTTTCATATTTTTCATTGATGGGGATAGCTCCCTTACAAATGACTTTTGTTCACAATAAAGTCATCTTTAGTATAATCACTTAGTTTGATGAAGGAAGAGAAATATTTACAACATTGTGGTCTTCGAGCCACACATTTCATTGACCAAAATGAAGGACAAATACAAATAATATAGACCTGGGGCTTATTTAGAAAACCAGGAATGATCAAATTCTCCCTCTGGACCAGTCCTGCTTCTTATATATCATGCTTTTCCCCCTTCTTCTTGGTTGACTCTGAACCCATTTGTTCTCTTCATGTCTCTTGGGCCCTCTAGAGGCCCTTGATTGACTGCCTCTAACTTTGCTTCCCATTAATTACCTAGAATTGTCAATTGAAGTTTGACTTCTAGCTTTTCTTGAACATAACTACCCTGACAATGACTTTCCTTTCTTCACTATCTTCTCTAATTTTTTTTCTCAGAGCTGAAGCCCAAATATTAAAAGACACTACCTTTCCATAGCTATTGCATGCTTCTCATCATTACACTTTCGCTTAAAGGTTAAACTACAAGGAAAAGCGGTAAAAGTAGTTGGGGAGCATTGATTTCTCTATCAACTTGCACAATCCCTCCTGACACCTTGTGTCACAGTAGCTTGAAATCCATTTGGAGAGGCACTTATCATAAAATCATAGAGCTCAAGCTGGAAGAGACTTCAAAGTTTATCAAGTTGAACCCCTCATTTTATAGATAAGGAAACTGAGTCACAGAGATGTTGTGAAAATCACAGCGTAGCATATGAAACTATGTTTTCCTAAATACAAAATCAGAATTCTACCCATTATGATACATTATCTCTAATTCTCTACTTCAACTAGAAAGTGGAATATTTTTTCCTACAAACCCCTGGGAGTAGGACTGAGTCACTAATCTATAGCATGCAAGTCTCTGTCCTGAGTTCTATGTTTCATAAAGGTATATAAAGCAATTAAAATATCTATCCTTTAGCAATAGGTTTCTACAAAATACTGTTTTTCATTATCCCCAAGACTAGAGGATGAAATCACAGCTTCTACTTGGATATCTATTTGAGGTTGTTCACTGATGAATCTATAAACTTAAATACCTTACTGTATTACACATCAGGGAACTATTTCGAGGACAATTGGTTACACTGAATATTTGGCTCTGAGTTATGTGGAGAAAGGTGCCATATAAAAAAGGAGATATTATTTTTATGAGTATTATATTTAATAACAAAAAATAGAATACTCCTCCAATTTCACATGTTCTGAAATGTAGTATCCAATTCTAAATAAAGCTGATTTCGGTTTTCTCTTCTTGTGGTTCACAAAAGAGAGTGCTTTAAAAATGAAATTGAATTTGGCAAAAGTGGTTTTTTTATTCAAAACTTTAGTTCTTAGAAGTGTTCTATGGTAACAGAAATCAATGTGTTGTTTCTGTTTTATTAATGGAATGTTAAGATAATTGAATAGGATCACACTTGATTATCTGATTAAAAACAATTTAAAATTTAGGTCAAATGAAGTCAATAAGCACTTATGAGGCATCTATATGCACCAAGCATACAAAGGAAGATAAAAACAAACACATAGCAGTCCCTGCTCTCCAGAAGTTTACTATAATAAGGAGAGACAGCATGCAAACAACTATGTATGAAAGTGATATTGGGATAAATTGGAGATAATCTCAGAGAGAAGGAACTAAGATTAAGAGGGCTAAAAAAGGTTAATTGGCAGAAGGTTGAATTTTTGTTGAAACTTGAAAGAAGCCAGGAAACTGAGATAAAGAGCAAAAGTGCCCCAGACGTGCAGAAATGAGAATGCCTTGTGAAATTGCCCTGAGTTGGGATACTGAATATAACATGCTAGGGATAGCGAAGTCTATGTGACTGAATAACAGAGTTTGAAAAGGAAAATAAGGTATGAGAAACCTGGAAAGGTAAGAATGGATCAGGTTATGAAGGGCTTTAAAAGCCAGAGATTTTTTTCAAATTTCTGAAAGTAAAAAAGAATCATTGGAATTTATTGAATTGGGAATGATGATGATATGGTCATATTTGTTCTATAGATATGAACTGAGTGGAGAATGTAGTAGAGTAAGGAGAGATTTGAGGAAAAGAAATCAATCAAAAGATTATTGCAATAATCTGTGCAACAAATTATAAGGGGCTATACCATGTGAGCAGAGCAAAAGAGACATATATACAAAAATAGATATTACAAGATTTGGCAGCAGATTGTATGTGTGAGGTACATGTGAGTAAGGAGTTGAAGATGATACCTACATTCTGGCCTGGGAACCAGGAAAATGATGGTGCCCTCAGCAGTGGTAAGGAAGTTAGGAAGATAATGAGTTCATTTTCAAAAATGTTGAAATTAAGATGTGTATAAATTATATTTTTAAAAGTGTTGAATAGGCAGAGAGAGAAGAGAGATTAGAGTGGACAAATTTGAGAATCATCTGCATACAGATAGGATGGAATCCGTGGAAACAGATATGAATATTAAGTGAAATAAGGAGTAAAGGAAGTAAGAAGAAGTGAAGGGTAAGAAGGGCCAGATCAGAGGCTTGGAGATCTCCATTGGATTGGCTTAGATCTTCTGATTAGGATTGGACCAATGTTTATCGATGTTTATAAAAACCTTGGCATTTTATGCAATACAAGGAATTATTTACTATTTTTTATTTTCTAACTCCCTTTACTTTCAATTTGATTGTTGAAATGTTCCCCGAGGTACTCATCTATTACATCCTATTGTAGGCACTTTCCCTACATCTTTGGAAGTATGAAAGGCATCTTGTTTTCTCCTTGAGCCCCAGCCTGAATGAAACTTGAATGACTCAGACTGGTATCCTCTGAAACATTACCATAAATGAAGTCAAAGCAAGAAATTCATTTTCATTTGATCTATCTTCAATTACAAAAGCTCCATTGCAAAGATTACACTGTTGAAGAGCGTTTATTGAGCACTATTTAGACAAATGCTCTCTTTGATGGGGAAGGAAAAGATGTGGGTTTCATGTCACTCCAATTCAATGCTAGAATTATTTCAATTGATGTTTTCTCTATGCTGCTTTTTAGTGAAG